>NC_064632.1:576734457-577051880 GCF_023864275.1 Schistocerca cancellata
GATGTAGTTTGTTGTTTGTGGAGAGAGCTACTTTCACTTTATTTGTAACCTAAGGAGATTTACTACTTTCTTGGGAAATTTTATCTACATAGGATATATGCTGGTCATTGATTAATTCTTTGTCTTATTGATTCCTTCTAAAGAGACAGGAATTTCTTTCTTTCTTGCAACTTTTTTCTGCATTTTATCGTTTTTGCAACTTTTTTCTGCGTTTTGTCTTTTATTGAACTTGGTAGTCAACTGCAGTTTGCTTCATGATGTTTAATTCCTTGTCTCTGTCCTCTCTGTTCAACGGAATTTTGTTTGCTCTAAGTACCATTGTTTTGTATGCAGTGACTTGTTCATATCTGGGTTACGTGATGTGGTAGGCATATAACTGCTGGAAGATGTCATTGTTCTATATAGCTTGAAATTGCGCCTGTTATATTTTTTCATGAACAAATCTAGAAAATTGATGCTTTGTTTCTTTGGTATTCAGATGCGCAATTATTTGCTTATGTACCTTACGTATCTCTTTCCATATTCTGCCAGTAAGAAATGTGTTTTCTTTAACTCTCCTCTGATTCTGTTGTAGGATTATCTAGTTGTATCTTTATTCAGGTGTACTACGTTATTTTCAATGAAAAATTAAAGAGTTTTTCTCAGTATATTCAGTTTCTTTCATAATGACAACTGTGTGGCTTTTATCTGCTTTTGTGGCTATTGACTAATTTTCTCTTAGTTTTTTATTAATACTGCTTACAGTTTCTCATTCATTTCGTGTGTATCTATAGCTATCTTTATATCTCACTTTTCCCTTCTCTAGGAATTCGTTTAGTTTGTTACCTATGGCACAGTTTTTATTGCATTTTAGTTTACGTTGTCCGTTGCGTTCTCTCTTGCCACTATGGGCTATTATAGTTTAGTGTGTTCTCTGATAGATTTTCTTTTCCATTATGTTCAAACCTTTATTTAACAGTTTTAACGCTTTGTCATTGAGCACTGTGTCTGTGTTGTTCACTAGACCGTTCTAGATTGTTTGTGAGTTGTTAACACTGTTCACGTGTTCATTGTTCCGATATTGGTTGAATTTCTTACTGCGTGTGTTACAGGTCTTAAGGTACTCCTCACAAACTGTGTCGTGAACTTTCTCCCACTGGTCCTTGGTGTTGGCTATTTGTAAATGTATGTCCAAAAGTCGTCTGTTTAAATGTCTTTCTTCTTGTATAACAGCTTTAGTTCTGTATTTAACCACATTCCTTCCCTTTTCCTGCTCACGATCTTTGTTCATTGACTTCTGTTTCCTAGTTTAAACGTTAATGTAGTTTGTAATCAGACGCAACAGCCGATACTCTTTGTTGAATTTTCTGAGTGCAGTAGCTTTGGAAACTTTTATTTTCATGTTTTTAAATTTTTATATTCCTTTCATTGCCCGTCTAGGCACTAATAACTTAATTTCATTCGTTGTACTCAATGTTTTTGAAAAGCCTGTAACTATATCGTTCACGATTTAAGTAACAAAAAGCTGCACTAGTTACTTATTTTTTCATGCATAGCACGACCCATTTCGAGCATTTGCTGTAATTATCAAGTGGATTTGTTTACATCAGTATTTACTGTAATGTTAATTGGCGCATTATGTTTGTCTTAACTTTTTCCAGATTCATTTATTGCCGCTGGACGTCTCTTGTGAGTCAGGATTGTCCTTCGAGAGTTCATTTAAGGAGTTTCTCGCGATATTTAAATATGCGAGGTCCACAAGAAGCACCGTTTAGAGAGTGGCGCTCATCGAAATATTGTTCAAATTTTTTTGTATGCTCATGCGTAGTTCTTCGGGTTTCACATCTGAGAATCAGGTGCCTGTATATAGCACTTCGAGTTGTGTGAGTCTCATCCATTCTGTCGTCAATCTGCGTGTGTCATTAGGCTTGTATTGGCCTTTTGACAAGTGCGGATTTGGACCATATGGTGCATGCATATGCGGAAAAGCGAAATGCTTGGGCAGCTGTTCCTAATACAGTTTTTCTGGCTCCCCATTTACTACGCGCTAGCTTCCTCGATATTTTATTTCTGGCTGCAGTGATCTTCGGAGCACGGCGCTCAGGTATGTTGGTTGTCTGTATGGAACAGGTTGCTACCTTTCCAGGTGACGTTCAGTTGTCGGTTTGTCTTTTTTTTAAGCGAAGTTGGAAAGCACTGACTTGTGCGGAGTTAACATCACTTGTTTACTTTTGTTTCTAGTGCGGTGCACGTCATCTGTTGGACCACTGACACGCGGTAGTTGAGTTGGAGCGACTAGGATAAGCGTACAGCTGAGGTCAGTTGCTGATTTATTTGGTAACAGACAGTCCCGCGCCATAGTACAATACCTAACAGCTCGCCCGGTTGGCCGTGCGGTCTAACGCACGGCTTTCCGGGCGGGAAGGAGCGCCTGGTCCCCGGCACGAATCCGCCCGGCGGATCTGTGTCGAGGTCCGGTGAACCGGCCAGTCTGTGGATGGTTTTTAGGCGGTTTTCCATTTGCCTCGGCGAATGCGGGGGCTGGTTCCCCCTATTCCGCCTCAGTTACACTATGTCGGCAATTGTTGCGCAATCAAGTGGATGGTTTTTAGGCGGTTTTCCATTTGCCTCGGCGAATGCGGGCTGGTTCTCCCTATTCCACCTCAGTTACACTATGTCGGCAATTGTTGCGCAAACAAGTGGATGGTTTTTAGGCGGTTTTCCATTTGCCTCGGCGAATGCGGGCTGGTTCCCCCTATTCCACCTCAGTTACACTATGTCGGCAATTGTTGCGCAAACAAGTGGATGGTTTTTAGGCGGTTTTCCATTTGCCTCGGCGAATGCGGGCTGGTTCCCCCTATTCCACCTCAGTTACACTATGTCGGCAATTGTTGCGCAAACAAGTTCTCCACATACGGGTACACCACCATTACTCTACCACGCAAACATAGGGGTTACACTCGTCTGGTGTGAGACGTTCCCTGAGGGGTCCACCGGGGGCCGAACCGCACAATAACCCTGGGTTCGGTGTGGGGCGGCGGAGGGGTGAAGTGGACTGCGGTAGTCGTCGTGGGGTTGTGGACCACTGCGGCTGCGGCGGAGGCGGAGCCTCTCCGTCGTTTCTAGGTCCCCGGTTAACTACAATACAATACATAACTCTTACCGCACAGACTAGAAACAGGTTTTTTTTCCTCACGTGTGACAGAAGCGTTGTCTGCGTCGACCCCCGTAGGCAGGCTACGGTGAAGCGCGGAGCAGCCGCGCGGACTAAGGCGCCATGTGACGGATTGCGTGGCCTCTCCCACTGAAGGTTCGAGTCCTGCCTCGGGCGTATGTGTATGTGTGTGTGTGTTGTTCTTAGCATAACTTAGTTTAAGTTAGATTAAGTAGTGTGTAAGTCCAGGAACACGTGACTTCAGCAGTTTTGTCCCACAGGAACACACACACACACACACACACACACACACACACACACATACATAAAAATGTTCAGATGTGTGTGAAATCTTATGGGACTTAACTGCTAAGGTCATCAGTCCCTAAGCTTACACACTACTTAACCTAAATTATGCTAAGGACAAACACACACACCCATGCCCGAGGGAGGACTCGAACCTCCGCAGGTACCAGCCGCACAGTCCATGACTGCAGCGCCTAAGACCGCTCGGATAATCCTGCGCGGCACACATACATACACACATGCTACGGTCACCGCATGACGCACCGGCCCGTTGCTGGGAAACTGTCACGGGTGGCGCGTCAGTTTTAACCGAGAATATTACGAGCGGCCTTGGAAAAGAAGTTCGGGAAAAAAGTTGCGGCATCTAGCCTTCAGACTAATGTGTCAGCAGCGTCTGCGCACAGACTGTGTTCAACTCTAACTGAAACCTAACGTTAGAGCATCTACTGTCTGCTTCAGATACCGTTGCTGTTGCAGTCCCTGCGTGATGGAGCAGTTAATCCCGAAAAAGGTCTTTTAATTTTAATTTTTATTTTTTTCTGGAGGAGCATGCCTGCCTTTGTCATGATTCGAGACATGGCAGAACAGTTAACACCAGAGTTCTGGAGACGCTCGTCAGCTACAGCGAAAGCCCCTGCGTGATGCAAAAACAGGAGGGCAACGCAAATTATTTGGACGACCATTTTCGACCAATCCTTGACCTCAAATATCTATGCGAACATTACATCTACAGCACCTTTTTTACGTCATGAGGAGCCACCAACGTGTCAGACATGTGGGACACAGCTGTCGATACGACATATTTTAACTGAGTGTGTTTTATATGCGGGTTTGAGGGAAGATTTAAGTTTCCCACCAGATTTGACCTCTTTTTTTAACTAATAACGAGGCGAGTGTGGCTAGAGTTTTACGTTTTTGTGTGATGTCTGGACTTCTTCCCAAAATATTGTGATTGAGATCTTAATGTGCGGTAAAGTGGTTTGGTCACCCATTATTTGTGAGTGGTCACCCAGCCACAGTTAATTATTTTTACCTGTTTCTTTACTGGTATTTTATTTTTAGTTTTATCTACCTGTTTCCTGTTTTGATGTGCTGTGTCCAATCTTGAAATTTGAGCATTTACAATTCTCGCAAAGATTGGCTCTGAGTTGATCCTTGTTTAAAAGATCTTGGCTGCACTCGTCAACATTTATTTTGAAAACGGGCGCTGATAACCTCGTTGTGGTGCGCCCTAAAACACTAATCATCATCATCATCATCATCATCTTCTTCAGTGACTGTAGACCTAGGACACCGTCAACGTATCTGTGACAGTGTTACGAGGGTAGTTTTTATCATCAGCAATACGTTATGCTGAAACTTTGGCCTTTAACATTGATACGTGCTACATGGCGATTCCGGACTTCCGTATGATCCCGTCTGACGATCTCCAGATGATCTGTTAAGGGGCTCCGGAACGCCCTATACTTGCAATGTTAAAATAACGCTTATAAATTACATCTTTCCTCACAAAGTATTTGAGGTAGGAAGTTGAACTTTTTACAGATTATTTATTGGAATATGGGCTACAACTTAACACAGCGATTTTACAAAATTTTAGTTCAGTTATTAAAGATGATTTCTTTTCAATTGTAATGAAAATTCACAACATTTTTTTGCAATTTTTTATTTATATATTCAAAAATATACAGTTTTTTGGAAAAAAAGCTGTGTTAAATTATGCAGAAGGTACTGTGTAACATTTACTGAAAGTTTGAAACAAATATGTTTGGAAGATCCTTAGAAAACTTGTAATTAGTATGAGAAAATAAAAGTTTTGGGAATCGAGCGACAAAGATTGGATTAACTTTTTAGTGCATTCCAGGTCCATAGGATGGATTATCTTCATCCTCTGCAAACTCCTCCTCCAGCTTCCTCTTGTTCCTCCTCCTGTTTACTCTTGCTTGTATTTCTAGACTCTTTACAGCCCTGTCTGCAGCCCGAAGGCGTTCCTTGTCTAAAGCAAGCATCGCTCGTACCATGTTAGAACCTATCTTCATTCCCATATTTCTAAATACCTTGCGCCTTACAATGTTGCCATCATTGAAAGTCGCAACAGCATCATACACACCAAAGTAAAGTGTTTCTATTCCAACAAATACAGTCTTGGGGATTCTCGACCATATAACACTATTTACACTTTCATTGGGGTTTCGAGTTTTTCCGTGAATGCACTTTTTCAACAGTTCAGGTGCTACTAAGTCTCTGAAAATAGGTTTTATCACCTCATGCAATAGCATGAGGCAGACTATGCTTATGAGTTTACACTTCACCAGTTAGCAATCCTTTGTTATATTTACACCAACTGTCTTCTTCTTTGGGGCACAAGCTATGTTGGGGATTTTCATCGGTTGAAGAAGTATGAAAAAAAAGAACCCAAACAGCCTTCTTCATTTCGTCGACACTTTGTGTATTTTGCCTAATAGCCATTCCATAATAGTTCTGTATTTTGTCAATTACACTGTCAGTTAACCTTCCCTTCCCATGCAACCCTTTACCATCACTGAGTTTTTGTTTTTTGTACGAAGCTTTCAGTCGCCGAAGTCTTGTTCCCATTCGCTTCTGTACGTGTCCAATACACTCAAATTTCTGCACTACAACATCATCACCATAGGGCTTCAGTCCTTGAACATGTTTGAAACTTTTAGAATCACCGTCATCAAGGTAATTAACATATCGCACAGCGCCGCAGTGGGTCACGCCCATGTAGAACACATTTCAAAAAAAAATTAAAAATAATTGTAGTCTTCGGAATTGAATAAATTATAAATCTATTAAAAGGTAATAGTCTGCAGATTCAGAAAACGCAAAAAAGTAAAAATTGAACTTTTCATGATTTTTGAGCCTGTCCGAAGCCCCTTAAGAAGATTCGTATTTATTATTGCAGAGTGGAACCGACATCAGTCATTTTGATATCATGAAGACTGTCTGTTTTGTCCCTGCAATAATGGCTGCAGCACATGTGTTAGGAACCGGAGATGCTTGTGGTTTCTAGGAATCCTGCATACTGTTTTCACTAGACCGACATTCAAACAAATCGTATTAATGATTTTTATTACAATGAGAAAATTACACTACTTAACTTTTGCAATTACACAAATGTGTCGCAAGCAAAGGGCGACGTACAAAATAAGCGATCTTGTTAGTATAGACAATGCTACATGCTACATAGAGAGTACAAGTGTGGTAACCAGAGATAACGCTACTATACAAGTGCCTAATCTTGAAGTTGCTATTCATTGAGCCGTGACCGGTCGGTGTCGACGCTTATGTCCTCGCTGCTGTCGCGTTGTCGTCCTGGAGAGGGGTCGGTCAGCATCCTATTGGCTGACTTCTTCTCACAGCCGTCTCTTCTCTTTCGTTCCCGACTGGCGCTTGACTTTACGCCGTAACACTGCTTACGGCTATTTACGCTCCTATACATAAAAATGGGAGCAATATTCCGATTCCTGAAAAACCGGCTCCGCAAGTTGAGGGACCAAGCTGGTTGTTTAGCCACTGCTCTCAGCCAGCACGGATGTTCTGTTGGCCAGCAGTGCACATTGCGAACACTAATTTGTCCAATGTTTACAAAGCTTCGATCGTAATTCAAAAAAATGTGTGTGAATTCCTAAGGGACCAAACTGCTGAGGTCATCGGTCCCTTGGCTTACACGCTACTTAACTAAATTAAAGCTAAGGACAACACTCACACACATGCCCGAGGAAGGAGTCGAACCTCTTGGAGGAAGGCCAGCACGATTAGTGACATGGCGCCTCTAACTGCGCAGCTACTCCGCGCGGCCCGTAATCCAAATCTTGCACAGAAATACTGAGTCACTACCCAGCTTTTGTAAACACCATTCGGAGAAATATAAGCGATTTCGAAGTTCATCGCCATAAAGCTGTTGATAGGCGAAATATAGAAACTATGAAACGCCTTGGACTGCAGAATTTGCCTAACATTGCTTCGGCTGAACTCACTCGCACATTCTGGCTCTCTCGTAATGACGTGTTACCTGCGTGCTCGTCCTTTTTGGTCAGCGTATTTTTACTTCACACTTCTAGTTTGTTGAACAGTTTGTAAAAGAGAGATTCGAGCGCGCACGGAGGCTTTCCGGCAGTCGTTCTTCCCGCGAACCATACGCGAGTGGAACAGGAAAGGGAGGTAATCACAGTGGCACGCAAAGTGGCCTCCGCCACACACCGTTGGGTGGCTTGCGGAGTATAAAAGTAGATGTAGATGTAGATGTTTCGAACGATAGAAATTGGCAGAATCAGGATACCTTTAAGCATTCAACAACGCCGATTCTCTAACAGTTTGTTGATATTCACAAACAGACGGGAAGCATATCCACATTTTCCATTCTTGTGTATCTTGTGAAAGTCTGGCTTCACAAGAGATCGCTACAACAGCAGAGCACACACTGGGAGGCTTCAATTTGTAATCTCCCCCTCCTTCCTCAACCCAGCTGTTGTCGAAAATAAGCAAAGTCTTTCATGAAAAATTTGAGAGGAGCGAAGATCGCGGTAAACTTTCTAATTTACTAAGGTTTTCGTGTAGAGTTGGCCCCAGTTCTGCTTGACTAGGGGTCTGATTCGTGAAGCTGAAATTCTCACATTTTAGATCCGAATTTTTGTTGTCACGCTAATATATTTTGTTACACTTTAGTGTATCATACACTCTTTTGAATTTTTACATCAACAAAGCCGAAATTACATTGTTCGCCCAAAATAGAAAAATACGCCCGATCACATGAGATACATGCTTAGTGCTCCTTCGCTCTGCAGTAATAAAGGTTTTCCAAAGGGTTTACAGTTTTTCTTGACAAATGAATTTGTATCAAGTTCGATTATTATTTCATAAATGAATCCAGAAATAAACGTAATAAACAGTACTAGATTGCGTAATTAATAATAGAAATTTTAAGGGTCCAAATAATTCGTAATTTCACATGTTTAAAACAAATGTGGACATCTCGCCAAATTCTGTCCAACTGTTGAGTTAATTGTCAAAATCCCGATATCGTTGAAAGGCCCTGCCCATAATGCTCCAAACATTCTTGAGCCATGGCGCATCATTTCACTATCGATAACCTTTACAGGTGGTTCACCAGGGGATCCGAATTACTTCCTTGTGCGGCTGTCGCTGCCTCGCCTAGCCTTTAAAAGCGGCCGCTAGAGTCGCGTCTATAGAGACAGGCAGGAGAGAGAGAGAGAGAGAGAGAGAGAGAGAGAGAGAGAGAGAGACAGGCCTTCGAAGAGCGCGGCGAAAGCAGTTAACGTGTAGTTTTCGTACAGTGTGGAGCCGGGCCAGCAACAATGCTCGGAGCAAAGACCATATATAACATAGACCACGCGTGTTAAGACCTGAAGCCAACATCTAAGTCACGTGACTCGCGGCAGAAAGCCTATTTCGCTGTGTCAAGTGGAGCTGACATTTACAGTTTTTGTCATTTGCAGCTGAAATCAAGCGTTGATTTTCACAATTCAAGAACTGAAGCACTGCTGTTACACATGCAGTAGTTCAGTTAACCTAGTTTCTCAGAAATTCCTGATAATAAAGCAATGGTTTACACAGGGTCAAGTTGAAATATATTGACAGTTCTTTTTAACAAGCGGCAGAATCACTGTTCTTTGGTAAATACTTTTTCTTTTTCTTTTTTTTTTTTTTTTTTTTCACTGTGAATTTTTACAGTTCACCATTTCAATCGGGGTGGAACACAATAACAACTTCGCACGCAGCATTGGGTTTCAGCAATTCCACAAGAATATATGTGAGATATTTTAGTATGCTTTTGTAACAAAGGAAATTCGTTTATGTGCATAATGTCAGATATCATCACAAAGTAAGCATATATACTTTCTGACGTCGGCTTAAACCAGTGCAGGTACCGAAATCATATCAAGATATGAAGCGTAATGTATTACAAAACGTTGGTTATATTTGTGCAGTGAGCTAGATATTAACGATATGTCGTCTCATAATCTTAGTCGTTCATCAATTTGCGACTCATGAAAATACCTCTGAAAGTATTTTGAATTAGTTACCTATCACAACTGAGATTTTCATCCGTTTGTAAAGTGTGTAGGGTCATAAGAAGATTTCTCTGGGCATATATGAACGTCACTAATTAAGCGGCTAATATAAAGCACAAAGTTTGACCTGTAACGAAATTACACTGTAGATGAAGAACCCTCAGCAAAGTACAATGAGTCAAGATCTACGGTAACAACAAGCAAATTGTAGACCATCTGCATTAACATTAATGAACATATCTCTATATTGCATAGCTATATTCATACCTACAGCAGCTAATTAACTGAAGAAAAAAGAAAGTTGCTACTTTGAAAAAAAGCTGCAGCATCCACAATTACACTGAATACTTGCTGTTTGCCTCCCACTGGTACTTAATACTAACTTGATTACAACTTAATTTTTCAAACAAAATAGTTATATCTGCAAAAGCTGAGTCTTGATTGCAGTGCATTACTATTTAACATATAGCTTTACAACGCACATTCATACCTACTAAGTAGCTAACAGAAATTTTTAATTATTGAATCTAGACCTTCAAGTAACAAAAAAGTGGCTAATTTAAGTATAGGTTTCTTTTGAATTAGTGGAAATTCCTAATTTCTTGCTTTATGTCAGACGGGGGCTCGCTGAATACCATACCTTTGCAACAGACCCCATCACTCCTCTCTGAATACTGGACAATAAAGTAAAGCGCTCATGAAAATGATTTTCATTGCCTTGTATTGTGTTAAGTACATACAATTCAGCTAAAACTTGTTTTCATTGTCAGTAAGAAAAACCGTTAAGGAGTAAATTTATCACATTAAGAAGCATTCTGCATAATATGCGGTTATCTGATTTACACAATAATCTTGCTGCTCACTTCTGGTAAATAGACACGATTTAATACACATGTCCAAACACTTTATGTACTTAAAGAGTGCTGTCCCAGAGAATTCATTACAGCTGAGTAAAAATATGCCAACACCATTGCCTAACAGCACCCCCCCCCCCCAAAAAAAAGGAATCATATACATGGACAGCAATGTACACCCTAAACTCTTTACACATACATTAATCAAGCTTGATAGCGCTGTGTTTGTCTTAATATTATTGTATACTTCTTGTACATGAACAGCTCTCTCAGAAGAGTAGACCGAACAAGCTGGTGCAGTGGTTAGCACACTGGACTCGCATTCCGGAGGACGACGATTCAATCCCGCGTCCGGCCATCCTAGTTCAGGTTTTCGGTGATTTCCCTAAATAGCTTCAGGTAAATGCCGTGGTAGTTCCTTTGAAAGGGCACGGCCGACTAATCCAATGAGACCGATGACCTCGCAGTCTGGTCTACTCCCCAAATCAACCCAACCCAACCCAGAAGAATAAGGAAAACGCTTTTTTTAACAGGATCATTATCAGTTTCATAAAATCTTTAGGATCTGCAACAGGCTATATTATGTGTGTTCAGGTTGCAACTTTTTATAGTAAATTGTCATGGGGGAGTATGTTTCTGATGACAACATTTTCACTTCCTGACCTGATGCCAAAAGATTGAACAGAATTCTAAAAGCAGCAGTTAACACAAAAGAAAAATATAGCCACTTACGACAGAAAAACAGCACTTATGAAAAACGTATATCCTAGTACTGTGGAAATTTATTACTGGATCACTCAACATAGATATTTAAGAATCAACTGTATTTAATGCATTTTTTGCTGCAGTGAATACTCTATATGAAGAGGAAAGAGAAAATAAATAGTCCGCTCATATAAAAACTTATGCACATTAAGGCATAGGAATTTAGAAACTGATATTCTGAATTCCACACTGAAACAAGACATTAATTTCTCACTCGCCGGCAACGGAGTTTAAGAAAAATACGGAGAAGGCTTATACAATGGGACTCAGATTCATTAACTTGTTTCACACCAACACAAAAACTGCAGTTCAGCTGTCGGTGACTTGATTTTTGCAGCTGTAGTTGCCACCACATGTGTACGTAATTTTATTTTCAAAACAATCACAAAATCACTGGTTATTGAAAAAAACTAATTTTGTGTGGACACTTGTAATCAGAGCATGGTGTAGCATCCTGCTGTGGAGTCTCAGTTCATCATGTAGCCTTATTTTACAATATTCAGTTGATAAATGTGATTATCAGGGGGAGGAATGTTTGAAACATGTTTATTTAGCTGAAGGAAAACATCGCCCCTTCTTTCCTGCAAAGCTGAGGTAACTGATTTCTTAAAAGAGTTTTTCACATTAGAAATTGACATTTGCCTAATAGTTTCTGACCCATTTTTCGAAGATAAACATGATCATTGGTTATAATAGATAAGCCACCTCTTTTTTTTTCTTTTCAAGATACCAGTACTAGAAATTTTAGAACATGGTGAAATTTGCCAAATGTGGCACTCTAGTTTTCTGTTCACTTTCCTAGCCACACACAAAGTGTAAGAATCTGGATGAGGTATGTAATCATAGTCGTTAGTTATTACAATTAGCATTTGTAAATGTACCAATCTGAATATGTACCAAAAATCTCTTGGAAGCACCTTTAGAGTGCTGGATTGATATTCTGCACCTCCACGACTTATCGCAGCATCAAAAAACACTTCCAGCAGATCTTGAGTGAGTTTATATACCAGGAGTAAGTCCTTCGTGTTATATATCTGCTTCGTCATACACAACTAAAGATGATTGTAAACTGTTAATTATACCTATAAAATCTGTTCTTGTTGAGTGAACCAGTTAAGTTCCCTAAGGAGATTATTTTAATGTAAACTGGCAATCTCTAATTTGCTTCACATACCGGCATCGCTAATTGGTAGAAAATATAAAGCCTGTTTTGCATAAAAATCGGACATTGTGGTTATAAATGGATTTCATTTCTTATAAAAGCATAACAAAACATTTCACACATTTTGTTGAAGAATCGTCAGAGAAGTAATGTTGCCTGACAGACTGATATTTTGTATTCCATTTATGTGGAGACGGTGGACTAAAAGACTCACAGTACAACAAAAACAAGTATTCACTAAATGACTGTAGCTCTGTTGCTCGTAAACAGAACTTTCAGAACATTTCACCAACCCACAGTAAAGATGACAATCATCGCATTAATATTAGGAATTTCGGAGAAACCAGGTTAACTGCACTACTACATCTGTAATAGCAATGAGCCAAGTTGTTTTCTTGCTAAGATCAATACTCGATTTCAGCTACAAATGAGAAAAACTGCAACTGGGAACTCCACGCTATGCAGTGCGTAATAGCAGAAACTCGTGAGTCCTGCACTGAGTCACTTGACTTAAATGTTGGTTCCAGTGTCACGACGTCAGACGCAGTCTATGTTATCTGTGTCTGTGGCTCGGAGCAGCAAACACGTGGTGTGGATCCGCAAGACATCATTTCCGGGTGGTCATTCACTTTTCTCCGCCAGGACTGGGCAGAAGGCGCAGGTCTAGATCGCTTATGTTTTGCGCAACTACTGTAATTGTTCAGCTGTGTGAACCGATTTCCCGCTCCGCAAGCCGTTTGAACAAGTATTCGTGTTTATGTTCATTGAGTCGTCATGCACGCCTTGTTATTTGGCTCTGTGATTTTGGGGATAGTCTTGTCTGCTCTGTGTGATTTTGAAGTAACTTGTCGAAATAAATTGGCCAGCGTCCTCTATCAAATAATCTTTCAACACGATGGAACACCTGTTCATAACGCACGGCCTGTGGCGGAGAGGTTACACGACAATAACATCCCTGTAATGAACTGTGCTGCACAGAGTCCTGACCTGAATTCTATGGTTACGTAATGTGACCAGCTGTCACGAATAGCCATATCAGGGGCCTACATTTTATCTAGTCTTTTTAAAAATAAAATAAATTGTATTTATTTTAAAATTAAGACCAGCAGCTATTTCTAAATTTTAATATTTGTTTTCATTATGAACCATGGACCTTGCCGTTGGTGGGGAGGCTTGCGTGCCTCAGCGATACAGATGGCCGTACCGTAGGTACAACCACAACGGAGGGGTATCTGTTGAGAGGCCAGACAAACGTGTGGTTCCTGAAGAGGGGCAGCAGCCTTTTCAGTAGTTGCAACGGCAACAGTCTGGATGATTGACTGATCTGGCCTTGTAACATTAACCAAAACGGCCTTGCTGTGCTGGTACTGCGAACGGCTGAAAGCAAGGGGAAACTACAGCCTTAATTTTTCCCGAGGACATGCAGCTCTACTGTATGATTAAATGATGATGGCGTCCTCTTGGGTAAAATATTCCGGAGGTAAAATAGTCCCCCATTCGGATCTCCGGGCGGGGACTACTCAGGAGGACGTCGTTATCAGGAGAAAGAAAACTGGCGTTCTACGGATCGGAGCGTGGAATGTCAGATCCCTTAATCGGGCAGGTAGGTTAGAAAATTTAAAAAGGGAAATGGATAGGTTAAAGTTAGATATAGTGGGAATTAGTGAAGTTCGGTGGCAGGAGGAACAAGACTTTTGGTCAGGTGATTACAGGGTTATAAATACAAAATCAAATAGGGGTAATGCAGGAGTAGGTTTAATAATGAATAAAAAAATAGGAGTGCGGGTTAGCTACTACAAACAGCATAGTGAACGTATTATTGTGGCCAAGATAGACACAAAGCCCATGCCTACTACAGTAGTACAAGTTTATATGCCAACTACCTCTGCAGATGATGAAGAAATAGATGAAATGTATGACGAGATAAAAGAAATTATTCAGATAGTGAAGGGAGACGAAAATTTAATTGTCATGGGTGACTGGAATTCGTCAGTAGGAAAAGGGAGAGAAGGAAACATAGTAGGTGAATATGGATTGGGGGGAAGGAATGAAAGAGGAAGCCGCCTTGTAGAATTTTGCACAGAGCATAACTTAATCATAGCCAACACTTGGTTCAAGAATCATAAAAGAAGATTGTATACCTGAAAGAATCCTGGAGATACTAAAAGGTATCAGATAGATTATATAATGGTAAGACAGAGATTTAGGAACCAGGTTTTAAATTGTAAGACATTTCCTGGGGCAGATGTGGATTCTGACCACAATCTATTGGTTATGAACTGCAGATTGAAACTGAAGAAACTGCAAAAAGGTGGGAATTTAAGGAGATGGGACCTGGATAAATTGAAAGAACCAGAGGTTGTACAGAGTTTCAGGGAGAGCATAAGGGAACAATTGACAGGAATGGGGGAAAGAAATACAGTAGAAGAAGAATGGGTAGCTCTGAGGGATGACGTAGTGAAGGCAGCAGAGGATCAAGTAGGTAAAAAGACGAGGGCTAATAGAAATCCTTGGGTAACAGAAGAAATATTGAATTTAATTGATGAAAGGAGAAAATATAAAAATGCAGTAAATGAAGCAGGCAAAAAGGAATACAAACGTCTCAAAAATGATATCGACAGGAAGTGCAAAATGGCTAAGCAGGGATGGCTAGAGGACAAATGTAAGGATGTAGAGGCTTGTCTCACTAGGGGTAAGATAGATACTGCCTACAGGAAAATTAAAGAGACCTTTGGAGAGAAGAGAACCACTTGTATGAATATCAAGAGCTCAGATGGCAACCCAGTTCTAAGCAAAGAAGGGAAGGCAGAAAGGTGGAAGGAGTATATAGAGGGTTTATACAAAGGCGATGTACTTGAGGACAATATTATGGAAATGGAAGAGGATGTAGATGAAGACGAAATGGGAGATACTGCGTGAAGAGTTTGACAGAGCACTGAAAGACCTGAGTTGAAACAAGGCCCCGGGAGTAGACAACATTCCATTTGAACTACTGATGGCCTCGGGAGAGCCAGTCATGACAAAACTCTACCATCTGGTGAGCACGATGTATGAGACAGGCGAAATACCCTCAGACTTCAAGAAGAATATAATAATTCCAATCCCAAAGAAAGCAGGTGTTGACAGATGTGAAAATTACCGAACTATCAGTTTAATAAGTCACAGCTGCAAAATACTAACGCGAATTCTTTACAGACGAATGGAAAAACTGGTAGAAGCCGACCTCGGGGAAGATCAGTTTGGATTCCGTAGAAATGTTGGAACACGTGAGGCAATACTGACCTTACGACTTATCTTAGAAGAAAGATTAAGAAAAGGCAAACCTACGTTTCTAGCATTTGTAGACTTAGAGAAAGCTTTTGACAATGTTAACTGGAATACTCTCTTTCAAATTCTGAAGGTGGCAGGGGTAAAATACAGGGAGCGAAAGGCTATTTACAGTTTGTACAGAAACCAGATGGCAGTTATAAGAGTCGAGGGGCATGAAAGGGAAGCAGTGGTTGGGAAAGGAGTAAGACAGGGTTGTAGCCTCTCCCCGATGTTATTCAATCTGTATATTGAGCAAGCAGTAAAGGAAACAAAAGAAAAATTCGGAGTAGGTATTAAAATTCATGGAGAAGAAGTAAAAACTTTGAGGTTCGCCGATGACATTGTAATTCTGTCAGAGACAGCAAAGGACTTGGGAGAGCAGTTGAACGGAATGGACAGTGTCTTGAAGGGAGGATATAAGATGAACATCAACAAAAGCAAAACGAGGATAATGGAATGTAGTCAAATTAAGTCGGGTGATGCTGAGGGAATTAGATTAGGAAATGAGACACTTAAAGTAGTAAAGGAGTTTTGCTATTTAGGGAGCAAAATAACCGATGATGGTCGAAGTAAAGAGGATATAAAATGTAGACTGGCAATGGCAAGGAAAGCGTTTCTCAAGAAGAGGAATTTGTTCACATCGAGTATAGATTTAAGTGTCAGGAAGTCTTTTCTGAAAGTATTTGTATGTAGTGTAGCCATGTATGGAAGTGAAACATGGACGATAACTAGTTTGGACAAGAAGAGAATAGAAGCTTTCGAAATGTGGTGCTACAGAAGAATGCTGAAGATAAGGTGGGTAGATCACGTAACTAATGAGGAGGTAATGAATAGGATTGGGGAGAAGAGAAGTTTGTGGCACAACTTGACTAGAAGAAGGGATCGGTGGGTAGGACATGTTTTGAGGCATCAAGGGATCACAAATTTAGCATTGGAGGGCAGTGTGGAGGGTAAAAATCGTAGAGGGAGACCAAGAGATGAATACACTAACAGATTGAGAAGGATATAGGTAGCAGTAGGTACTGGGAGATGAAGAAGCTTGCACAGGATAGAGTAGCATGGAGAGCTGCATCAAACCAGTCTCAGGACTGAAGACCACAACAACAACATATGTTTTAGAAGCTGATGGGCTCTGATATCAGTATTTTGCAGCCCCTTTAAGCATGTCGTGAGCTCCAGTTAATTGTAAGACCCAAATCAGTTGTTTATTTTATTCCTTTCTGGAAGAAATTACGGATTTCTTTGCGTAGTTCTCTGTTGTCGAAGCTTATTTCCCAGGGCGTATCAACTTATTGGAAACGCTCTATAGGTGCAACCAAGCTTAAACGCCGCGCAGGGTAGCCATGCGGTGTAGGCGCCTTGCCACGGTTCCCGCAATTCCCCGTCCGAGATTCGAGTCGTCCCTCGGGCATGGGTGTGTATGTTGTCCTTGGCATAAG
Source organism: Schistocerca cancellata (assembly GCF_023864275.1). NCBI lineage: Eukaryota > Metazoa > Arthropoda > Insecta > Orthoptera > Acrididae > Schistocerca > Schistocerca cancellata. Next base: position 576,751,482 of record NC_064632.1, read on the forward strand.
TAAGTTTAAGGCAGATTAAGTAGTGTGTTAGTTTCGGACCGATAACCTCAGCAGTTTGGTCCCATAGGGACTTAGCACCACAACCACCACCATGGTTAAACCGTAATTTTACTTGTAGTATAATACAGTCAGACACCTTTTTGTTGTTAACAGCACTTAATAAGTTGCTCGGAGAGTATTTCGTGTCGCCGGTTTCTCGCCGCTTGGGCCTATCTTACGGCCGTGTGAACAGACCTCGATCACTTCCAGTCGCGCGTCCTCGCCGTCTGTACTCAAACTGAGTATCTTACACTATGTGATCAAAAAATCATACTTTTTTCGCTTTTGGTGGACTGTGCTGTAACCTACGAGGTGCATTCAAGTTCTAAGGCCTCCGATTTTTTTTCTCCGGCCGGAAAGAGATAGAAACATGCGCATTGTTTTAAAATGAGGCCGCATTCATTGTCAATACGTCCCAGAGATGGCAGCACCATACGGCAGATGGAATTTTACCGCCAGCGACGAGAATGAGAACTGTTTTAAATACTTAAAATGGCGATGTTTTCCTTACTTGAACAGCATGAAATCATTCGTTTTCTGAATTTGCGTGGTGTGAAACCAATTAAAATTCATCGACAGTTGAAGGACACATGTGGTGATGGAGTTATGGATATGTCGAAAGTGCGTTCGTTGGTGCGACAGTTTAATGAAGGCAGAACATCGTGTGACAACAAACTGAAACAACCTCGGGCTCGCACAAGCCGGTCTGACGACACGATCAAGAAAGTGGGGAGAATTGTTTTGGGGGATCGCCGAATGACTGTTGAACAGATCGCCTCCAGAGTTGGCATTTCTGTGGGTTCTGTGCACACAATCCTGCATGACGACCTGAAAATGCGAAAAGTGTCATCCAGTTGGGTGCCACAAAAGCTGACGGACGACCACATGGCTGCCCGTGTGGCATGTTGCCAAGCAATGTTGACGCGCAACGACAGCATGAATGGGACTTTCTTTTCGTCGGTTGTGACAATGGATGAGACGTGGATGCCATTTTTCAATCCAGAAACAAAGCGCCAGTCAGCTCAATGGAAGCACACAGATTCACCGCCACCAAAAAAATTTCGGGTAACCGCCAGTTCTGAAAAAATGATGATGTCCATGTTCGGGGACATCGAGGGCGTAATCCTTACCCGTTGCGTTCCAAAGGGCACTACGGTAACAGGTCCATCCTACGAAAATGTTTTGAAGAACAAATTCCTTCCTGCACTGCAACAGAAACGTCTGGGAAGGGCTGCGCGTGTGCTGTTTCACCTAGACAACGCACCCGCACATCGAGCTAACGTTACGCAACAGTTTCTTCGTGATAACAACTTTGAAGTGATTCCTCATGCTCCCTACTCACCTGACCTGGCTCCTAGTGACTTTTGGCTTTTTCCAACAATGAAAGACACTCTCCGTGGCCGCACATTCACCAGCCGTGCTGCTATTGCCTCAGCGATTTTCCAGTGGTCAGAACAGACTCCTAAAGAAGCCTTCGCCGCTGCCATGGAATCGTGGCGTCAGCGTTGTGAAAAATGTGTGCGTCTGCAGGGCGATTACGTCGAGAAGTAACGCCAGTTTCATCGATTTCGGGTGAGTAGTTAATTAGAAAAAAAAATCGGAGGCCTCAGAACTTGAATGCACCTCGTAGTGCCGGGTACTCCATGTCTGCGACCTCAGTATCCATTAGACGTGATGAGAGAGCAGAATGGGGCGCTCCGCGGAACTCGCGGACTTCCAACGTGATCAGGCGATTATGTGTCACTTGCGTCATACGTTTGTACACGAGATTTTCACACTCCTAAGCATCCCTAAGGTCCACTGTTTCTGATGTGATAGTGAAGTGGAAACGTGAAGGGACATGTGCAGCATAAAAGCGTACAGACCGACCTCGTCTGTTGACTGACAAGAGACCGCCGACAGTTGAAGAAGGTCGTAAGGTGTAACAGGCAGAGGTCTATCCAGACCGTACCACAGGAATTCTAAACTGCAAGTACTATTATAGTTAAGCAGGAGGTGAGAAAACGTGGATTTCATGGTCGAGCGGCTGCTCATAAGCCATATATCACGCAGGTAAATGTCAAACGGCGCCGCGCTTGGTGTAAGAACATTGGACGAGTGAACAGGGCAGAAATGTTGTGTGGAGTGACGAATTACCGTATACAATGTGGCGATCCGATGGCAGGGTGTGGGTAGGGCGAATGCCTGGTGAACGTCATCCGCCAAGGTGTGAAGTGACAACAGTAAAATTTGGAGGCGGTGGTGTTATGGTGTGGTCGTGTTTTTCATGGAGGAGGGTTGCACCCTTGTTGTGTTGCGTGGCACTATCACAGCACAGGCCTACATTGATGTTTTAAGCACCTTCTTGCTTCCCACAGTTGAAGAGCAATTCGGGGATGGCGACTGCATCTTTTAACACGATCAAGCACCTTTTCTTAACGCACTGCCTGTGGCGGAGAAGTTACACGACAATAGCGTCCCTGTAATGAACTGCCCTACGCAGAGTCCTGACGTGAATCCTATAGAACACTTTTTGGATGTTTTGGAACGCCGACTTCGTGCCAGGTCTCACCGACCGACATCAATAGCCCTCCTCAGTGCAGCACTCAGTGAAAAATGGGCTGGCACTCCGCAAGAAACGTTCCAGCACCTGATTGAACGTGAGCCTGCGAGAGTGGATGCTGTCATCAAGGCTAAGGATTGGCCAAAACCACATTGAATTCCAGCATTACTGATGGAGCGCGCTACGAACTTATAAGTCATTTTCAGTTAGGTGTCCGGTTTCTTTTGATCATGTATTGATTTGTGTATGCAGCTAGGATAGAACGGGGATTTGCAGATATTCCGGTACACCTTCTCGTGTTCTACAGTTGAAGTGTACGAATGTAATTTTCTAGTCCCCCACGGCCAGTATCAATTCAGATGAAATTCTTTTGAGTATTAGGACGCTTTATTACAAAATACTATAACAACTGTAACTCCGAATTCTCGACTGTTTTTGCCGGCCGGTGTGGCCGTGCGGTTAAAGGCGCTTCAGTCTGGAACCGCGTGACCACTACGGTCGCAGGTTCGAATCCTGCCTCGGGCATGGATGTGTGTGATGTCCTTAGGTTAGTTAGGTTTAATTAGTTCTAAGTTCTAGGCGACTGATGACCTCAGAAGTTAAGTCGCATAGTGCTCAGAGCCATTATTTTTTCGACTGTTTTTGAACAGGTCCTCGTCAGCGCGATGAAACTACTAGATTTACTACAAATGAAGGGCTTATTTCAATAGTGGTGTAAGTCAACTTTTGTTCGTTCTGAGATAGAGAGTCCTAAAGTTAAATGAGCGCTGAAAAATCTGCACTTGAGATACCAGAAATATTCAAGCGAATGGCTTCTTGCTAGAGATGAACCTTTCTTTCTGTTTCTTTGGACTATTAATGTCAGAAGCATTATAGACAGAAAAGTGGAGGTAATGAACTTGCACCACTATTGAAATAAGCCCTTCAAATGATATCAGGTCATCAAAAATTTACACACTTGTGAAAGCCAGCTAAGTGCGCGATACGTTCTCGTTACGAGAACAGATATCCCATTAACTTAACTAGATAGAAGGAACGTAATAATACTCAATTACGCGAGCGTCCCAAGAAGGATCAAGAAATTCCCGGAACGCCTTTAGGTCGTTTCGCAGAATCTAATTTCCGCGTGGTCTTGCTGATGCAAGCGGCAGGGGGTGAACGAAATGGAAACGAAGGATGTTTCTGAAAACGAAAGGAGAACCCAGCTGGCTCAGAGCTGTGAAAAAGGCCTCCCTGAAGACAGCAGCTGCCTGTCGTGTAGTGCATGCCGCTCCTCGGTGGCGCAAGAGATTGATTGCTTTCCGGAAACCTCCCGCTTTCACCAGAAGTCCGCCGCCATAAACATCCGCAGGCGGCCACGTGTGCGCATATTTGCGGTTGTCGGCGAAGGATAATGCGACGGGAGAGGAGGTGGAAGTTCGCTGCCTCGAGCCCACTGAGGCAGCTGACGTTCGCCCCTAAGTATGCTGCCGCTGTTGCTCTTCCGAGAAACCGCTGGGGGCGCATCTGCTGGTGTTTCCTGAGAATTCCACCTCAGACCGCCTCTCTTTCTGTTCGCCGTCTGTCAAACCCTCTTTTATTCTTCATCTTCCTTGTCTTCTATTTCTTTACCGACTATCCTGTCATCGCAGGATAACCTGGTTACAGACTATAGGCTCCTGCGCGATTTTAATGTCTGTGGTTGGCTTGGCTGAAATGACCGACACCGGACGTTGGCTTTGACTGCTGTGACGTATCGAAGTTTAACATCCATATCTACACTGGCGGGAATAAAAAAATACTGTTCAAATGGGTCTGAGCACTATGGGACTTAACATCTATGGTCATCAGTCCCCTAGAACTTAGAACTACTTAAACCTAACTAAGCTAAGGGCATCACCCAACACCCAGTCATCACGAGGCAGAGGGCGGGGAAAAAAAGAAATGTGGCAGGTAGTTAATCATTGTAGGACTATGTGATGACAATTCTTAAGAGTATTTTTTTTCTGTCGTTGCACCTACAAAAAAGCCGCGATTTTTTTTCACCAGACGCTGTATATGCAGGGCCGGCCTTAGCCATCCAGGTGCCCCGGGCGAGTCGTCCAGTTGGCGCCCTTTATTGTATAAATAGCGAACCTGGCAGTGCTTTGCAACACGGTATTTGACTGTTTTCTAGAAATCGTCTTAAGTGGTTAATGGCGTCATCTTATGATCATAACATGGTTTTTTCCATCGTAAATTTGAGTATTTTATTTTTTTAAATGGAAATGTAATCCAAATAATCTGAAAGCCCGCTAAGACGCTCCATGTGAGTCTTGTGTAGCCTGTGACGCCAGTCCAGCATGCTGCTGTCGCTGCCGTAACAGTCAGTATACCAGTGATATATTGTTTGGGCATTCACGTTTTGGGAAATTGTCTAAAAATATTGCGTAGTACTGCACTGTACATCTACAAAAACTCCAGAAAATTGTTTTTGCGTGTTCCAAACAAAGAAAAGATGCGTAAAATGTGGTTGAAACAGGCTCGTATATCCCAAATATTTCTTTTCTTTTCTGAAGCACCCCTGTACTAAAGCGAACAAAACAAAACAAAAATTATTCAAATTGGCCAAGCCATTTCTTTGTTTTGGTGAGACTAACACACAACAATTGATTTTTATATATAGGAGGTAATATGTATAACGAAAAAACACTAATTTTGAATTGGGTACCATATTTTTATTGAATTTAATATAACTGTAAGCCATAAACCTATATTTTCTGTCAGTCATCTGAACACAAAACATATTACGCCTAATGAAAAACAATTATAAACAACTAAAATTTTACTTTTCTCGCTTTTCAGTCGGCAAAGTCTCTGATCAGATTAGCAAAGTCCAGGTTTTCTGCAACTTCATTTTCAATGGACAGTGAGGCCAAACTGGTTAGTCTTGTTTGAGACATTGTAGACCGCAAGTACGTTTTTATCAACTTCAGTTTGGAAAAACTGCGTTCGCCGCTTGCGACAGTCACTGGTATTGTTAGCAAAATACGTAACGTTATCCAGATGTTGGGATATAACTCTTGAAGATTATGCTTTTTTATGAAGTTTAAGGCTTCAATAGGCGTTGCCTGGCTGTCTTCGAGATAGTGTTGCAGGCCTAAAATTTCGTTGCACAGCAAATTTCCATCAATATCTGACTTCATGTTGACAGTTAACTTTTCTTGTTATTTAGAACAGCATTGTATTAGTTCTTCTTTATTTTGATTTATTTTAATGTCAAACAAGAAACTCCACGTCGCAGAAAATTCTTGCATCTGTTCAAATCTTTCTTTAATGGATATGTGCACGGTGTCCAACAGTGCATTGAAAAACTCTACTTTAAACTTCTTTTTTGGGTCAGTTATTTGATCATCAACAGCCTCTTCACCCGGCCTGCGTTTAATTCGTCTTAATCGCATTTGTGGTTTAAATGATGGCTGCGTATCAAGATCCGAAGCCAGTTCAGTTGCTGTTACAATACCTAGCTTGTTCGAAACCTGTTTGTCTATATGTTTCCAAATAAGAGCAACATTTGTCAGGGATTCCCATAAACTCGACAAAGTTGATTGTGGGTGACTGACTTGCTTTACTCACAACGTTAATTTGAAACAGAACATCACACCATGTCACGAGAGAAACAATGGAGCTGAAGTCTTTTAATTGTCCTCCTAGTGTTGTCGCTTCGTGTGACACCGCAGCATCGCTTTGTTCAGTAGCATCGGCCAAGGAAACCAAAACGTCATGCATTTCGCATAATTGATAACGGACCGCTTTGACGCTATCAATTCGAGCTTCCCAGCGTGTGTAGATTTTCCATCTATTTACCGATCCAGCAAATAGATTAAACATTTTTTGTAACATTCCGAACAGTGTCACGGATTTTACTGATGATTTTGCCGCATCACACAATACCAAATTATAACTATGGCATCCACATGGCACAAAAAAAGCTAGTGGATTTAACTTCTTAATTCTGTTCTGGACGCCTTTATTTTTCCCCTTCATGTTCGCGCCGTTATCGTAGCCCTGTCCTCTGCAGTCAATAATGTTAAGGTCAAGATCACTCAATGTTTTTAAAATGCTTTCTGTGGGACCTTCACCGGTTGTATCATCTATTTGCAGAAATGAGATTAAATGTTCTTTTACACTTGCGCCATCCTCTGTTATGTCGGCGCATCTTAAAGTTATCGAAAGTTGTTCTTTGTGACTTATATCTGGAGTACAGTCAGCTATGATTGCATAATACTTTGAACCCCTTATGCGGGATACGATTGTAGACATAACGTGTGATGCCATGAGTTCTATTAATTCATTTTGTATATTTTTGCCGCAATAATGGTCAGCCAAATCACCACTCAATGCCAGTCTGACGTGCTCTTCCATGATTGGATCAAACTTTGCCAATAACTGTACAAGACCTAAGAATTTTCCATTATTTGGGGTAAATAATTTATCTGATAACCCTCTTAATGCCGTATTATTTTCAGCCAAATACAAAGTAATGTGCATCAATCTTTGAAGCACATTGCTCCATCATAAACTTTCTTTAGAAATTAGCTTTTGTTCTTCCTTGTCAATAGTTAATCCAGCTTTAAACCTGATTTCAGCTTCAGTCCATTGAGTAAATGCTTTTTTGTGGTTAGGACTATTTTCATGCAGTTTCAGAGCTTCACTTAAATGTTTCCAATTTCTGAAACCCACAGTGGTAGTCAAATAAGTAGTTGATTTTAAATCAAACAGTCGACAACAAAAGCAAAACACACTGTCGTTTGATACAGAATAAACTAGCCACCGTCGTCTGATAGTTTCTTCGTTTGATAGTTTTCTTGTGCAATGAGTTGAAGAGAAATGACGCCCATTTTCATCTTTTGGAAAGTTATTTAGACATACTTGTGAGGGTCCACAAATTATAATGCGATCTATATCTCTAGCATTAAGTACTTTTGGCCACGTACCTACATCAGAAACATTGTATTCTTTTATTGCAAGAACGTTGATACTTTCATCGACCACAGATGTCATGTGTCGATTTTCACTTGGAGAAATATCAGAGGATTCATGCAAAGATGTACTGCGCTGGTCAATTTGATCACCTTCAATAGGTGATTGTATATTTTTTGTGTATAATTGTTCACAGTCTGAAGAAATATTTGCTGATACATGGACTTTTGATTCAATATCTGAAGTATTTGCCTTAGAATTTCCTTTAAGGTACTTATAAATATTCATGTGCTTTTTAGTTTCTTCAAGAACTTTTTCTTTTTCAGCTTTTCTTTTCCGATTTTCTGAACCAGAAAGCTTTTTTTTAATCATTTCCTTCTCTTCTGGCATGATTTAATAATTTGACAAATTATTGCTTGGACACTGCTCTATTTCGCGACCACAATATTCGATCTATAACAAATAAAGAAATTCACCTATCAGTAGATGTAACTAGAAAAAAACCTGAACTGAAAGATAAAAATGTTTTTCGCACTTACCAGAAAATTAAAATGTTGACACAGTCACGACACTCGTTTCACTCACAATTATTCAGCCACGAAAACATGACCGCTGCCTCCGACTCTTACTGACAATTACTGACATGCGGGTGCAAATCGTAGCGCTGCCAACATATGCAGTCTAACAAACATTGTGTGGCGCTGTATTATTTCAGTACGTTAGGGGAGAATTCTCTATGAATGAAGTGCACGCATTGCATGAACTATTAATTGATGTACATGAGTCATTAAGTCACAAATATTCGATATAAATACATTCGTATTAATTAAATCATAATGTAATGTATATTTCACAGTCTGTATTTTCTTTTATTTGGAGCGACCGGTAGTTTCTGTTGTGAACGAGAGATGGTGCGGCTGCATGGGCTCTTCCTTGTTGCAGTTCTTGAAATAAATAAGAGAGGCGCTTTGGTAGAGCCCGTGCTAGCCCGCGTCAAACATGGATGGTTGCAGACAATACGAAGATTGCATTCAGCATGATTTCTCTTCTGCTACCCCGAATTCATCGCGCATTCGTGAGATTAGTGACGTATGTTGAATGAGACTGAATAATATTTTAGTTTCGCGAAATGGGTGATTGTAAATTGTAATTTTTTTTTTTTTACATGCGTTTAGTACGTGGCGCCCCTTGGGCCCCGGCGCCCCACCCTAAAGCCGGCGCTGTGTATATGTAGGCTGTTAAGGTTTTTATGTTGGTAACGTCACGTGGCGCTCTGTATGAAAATCACTGACTGTGCTGTGTGCAGTCTGTGGCTGGTTTGCATTGTTGGAATTTGCTATTGTAGTGTTGGGCAGTAGCGCAGTTGGAGGTGAGCCGCCAGCAGTGGTGGATGTGGGGAGTGAGATGGCGGAGTTTTGAGAGCGGATAATCTGGACGTGTGTCCATCAGAGACAGTAAATTTGTAAGACTGGACGTCATGAACTTTATATATATATGATGTGTTGGCAGAAGAGCCAACACCGTGTTGCTAAAGGAGGCCGAAATGCACGCGTTTAAGCTCACGCAGACTGGCGTGAGGTCTGGAACAATGTAAAGTAGTTGAGTCTAGTAAGAAAAGAACGTAGTTGCTGGAATAGTTAACTTTAATCCATAATTGGAGAACATCGCTCTTGATGATACATTAATTACAATCTCAATATAAACTGGTAATGGCGCCTTGCTAGGTCGTAGCAAATGACGTAGCTGAAGGCTATGCTAACTATCGTCTCGGCAAATGAGAGCGTAATTTGTCAGTGAACCATTGCTCGCAACGTCGGCTGTACAACTGGGGCGAGTGCTAGGAAGTCTCTCTAGACCTGCCGTGTGGCGGCGCTCGGTCTGCAATCACTGAAAGTGGCGACACGCGGGTCCGTCGTATACTAGCGGACCGCGGCCGATTTAAAGGCTACCACCTAGCAAGTGTGGTGTCCGGCGGTGACACCACTATATATATATATATATATATATATATATATATATATATATATATATATAATGACTTTTGAACACTATCAAGGTAACTAAATTGTTTGATCTCTATCAAAATCTTTCATTTGCTAACTATGCCTATCAGTAGTTAGTGCCTTCAGTAGTTTGAATCTTTTATTTAGCTGGCAGTATTGGCGCACGCTGTATTGCAGTTGTTTGAGTAACGAAGATTTTTGTGAGGTAAGCGATTCATGAAAGGTATAGGTTACTGTTAGTCAGGGCCATTCTTTTCTAGGGTTTTTTGAAAGTCAGATTGCGTTGCGCTAAAAATATTGTGTGTCAGTTTAAGCACAGTCATTTATAATTTTTCTAAGGGGACGTTTCATTGCACGATTTAATGTGTGTGGTTGGCTTGGCTGAAACGACCTATACCGGACGTTGGCTGTGATTCGTGTGACGTATCGAAGTATTACATCTATATCTACAATGGTGGAAAAAAAAAGAAATGTGGTAGGTAGTTAATCATTGTAGGAGAATGTGATGACAATTCTTAATGGAACTTTCTTTCTGTCGTTGCACCTAAAAATGCGTGATTTTTTTCACCAGACGCGTTTGGCTTTATTGACGTAAAGTATCATCAGTGGTCTGTAATTAAGTAATTTACATTTTGATTTGCTTTCAGATGGCAAAACAGTTCGTTAAGAATAAGTTGATTTGTACTTACTCTGATTTTCGATGGATTTCTCGCTTTCTTCGGGAAATGCCGTCTCCTAGCACGTCCTTGTGTTTCTGCTCTAGACACTGATAATTTTGGTCTAATTTTTAGTTTTCCTGCAGCACTATGCATTTCTTATGCTTTTCGCAACACACTTTTACGCACACCACTGTACTCTGTTGTTTTTGTACTTCTAAGTATGTGTTGTGGTTCGTGTTGTGTAGTGTGGCCAACGTAACCTTTCCACTACTTTGTCTTTGGCCTACAACTTTTTTATTAGGTTATTGTATGTATGTAATTCTATTCAATTATGTTTCTGTGTATTTAGGTACTGTGTAAGAGTAGGGAAGGGATAGCGATGGAGGAATATTTTTCTTTTGTAGATGAAGGAGAAATCATGATGAGTAGACGTAAGTGTATAGCAGTGTGATGGAGTGTGAGGCGAAGGTGACGAGCGAGAAGTGGAATGAAATTGTGAGGGGGGGGGGTTGTGGGAGAGAAGAATGATGGAAAAGGCTCTTTCTTTTTCATGTATTTTCATCAGATTTTTGTGTAGGGCCTGGTTTCCAATATTTATTTGGTCATTGAGCAACTCTTCATTTTGTTTTAATGTTTTTTGTATGGCCGGCCGCGGTGGTCTAGCGGTTCTAGGCGCTCAGTCCGGAACCGCGCGACTGCTACGGTCGCAGGTTCGAATCCTGCCTCGGGCATGGATGTGTGTGATGTCCTTAGGTTAGTTAGATTTAAGTAGTCCTAAGTTCTAGGGGACTGATGACCTCAGATGTTAAGTCTCATAGTGCTCAGAGCCATTTGAACCTTTTTTTTTTTTTTTTGTATGTGGAAATTTTCTTGGAAATGGAGGAGGTGTCTGTCTTTACTGATTTTTGTGATATTCTTATCTATTTCACTATTGCTTAGTCTATGATGCTCTTGCATTAGATGATCCGCAAATAAGTTTCCTTTAATTTACGTCTATGGTCACAAACTTTTTGTTTACAGATAACCGGTTTCGGTCTATAATGATCATCATCAGATCTCTTTTATAAAAACTAAGTCCTAACGTACTGCAGCCATAGTGGCATCGTCAAATGTTAAATGCAAAATTAGCACCAGCATCGTCAAATATATCTACATAACATCATATGCACGAGTCATGTTGTTAGTAGTGCTACAGCCATTATGGATGCAGTACATTAGGACTTTGCTTTTATAAAACAGATCTGATGATGTTCAATATAGACCGAAACCGGCAATCTGTTAACAAAAAGTTTGTGACCATAGACGTAAATTAAAGGAAACGGGTCACTGTTTTATTCGCGACAATGTCGCCGCTTGTGATCCGCAAATGTTGAATGATTTGTACCGTATTTAAATGCTCTGATGTGTTCTTTGTATCTTGTGTCGAATATCCTGCCAGTCATTCCAATGTACCGGGTGATCAAAAAGTCAGTATAAATTTGAAAACTTAATAAACCACGGAATAATGTAGGTAGAGAGGTAAAAATTGACACACATACTTGGAATGACATGGGGTTTTATTAGAACCAAAAAAAAAAACAAAGTTTACAAAATGTCCGACACATGGCGCTGGACAACAAAACTACTACCGCAACTGGTGAGAGGTACGCCGATATGTTACAGAATCGCATAATTCCCAGCCTGGCTGATAAACACCTGCTGGAACGTACGATGTTTATGCAGGATGGCGCTGCACCCCATATTGCTAGACGCGTGAAAGATCTCATGCGAGCGTCGTTTGGTGATGATCGTGTGCTCAGCCGCCACTTTCGTCATGTTTGGCCTCCCAGGTCCGCAGACCTCAGTCCGTGCGTTTATTGGCTTTGGGGTTACCTGAAGTCGCAAGTATATCGTGATCAACCGACATCTCTAGGGATGCTGAAAGACAACATCCGACGCCAATGCCTCACCATAACTTCGGACATGCTTTACAGTGCTGTTCACAACATTATTCCTCGACTAAAGCTATTGTTGAGGAATGGTGGTGGACATATTGAGCATTTCCCATAAAGAACATCATCTTTACTTTGTCTTACTTTGTTATGCTAATTATTGCTACTCTCATCAGATGAAGCGCCATCTGTCGGACATTTTAGGAACTTTTGTATTTTTTTGGTTATAATAAAACCCCATGTCATTCCAAGCATGTGTGAAAAATTTGTACCTCTTTATCTACATTATTCCGTGATTTATTCAGTTTTCAAATTTAGATTGACTTTTTGATCACCTGATATATCTTCTCACAAACTCTGTAACTGAGCTGATTGATACCAGATTGTTGGTTGTCTGGTTTTGATTTCAGTTATGAGATGCGCTTTTGTATGGAATTGTTTGTTTTGTAAGGAATGTTAATGCCTTGTTTTTTTTAGTATGTTACCTTTTTTGTGTGTGAATTTGCTGTCACAGAAAAGGGCGCCCAAACAGTCGTATCAGTATACAGTGTACCCCTTCCACCCTGCCCCCCTCCATCCCCCATCAGACGGCAAACACAGGCGCGTATTTTCGCATGTACGAGGTGCATTCAAGATCTAAGGCCTCCGATTTTTTTTCTCCGGACTGGAGACAGATAGAAACATGCGCATTGTTTTAAAATGAGACCGCGTTCATTGTCAATACATCCCAGAGATGACAGCACCGTACGGCAGATGGAATTTTACCGCCAGCGGCGAGAATGAGAACTGTTTTAAATACTTAAAATGGCGACGTTTTCCTTACTTGAACAGCGTGCAATCATTCGTTTTCTGAATTTGCGTGGTGTGAAACCAATTGAAATGCATCCACAGTTGAAGGAGACATGTGGTGATGGAGTTATGTATGTGTCGAAAGTGCGTTCATGGGTGCGACAGTTTAATGAAGGCAGAACATCGTGTGACAACAAACTGAAACAACCTCGGGCTCACACAACCCAGTCTGACGACATGGTCGAGAAAGTGGAGAGAATTGTTTTGGGGGGTCGCCGAATGACTGTTGAACAGATCGCCTCCAGAGTTGGCATTTCTGTGGGTTCTGTGCACACAATCCTGCATGACGACCTGAAAATGCGAAAAGTGTCATCCAGGTGGGTGCCACGAATGCTGACGGACGACCACATGGCTGCCCGTGTGGCATGTTGCCAAGCAATGTTGACGTGCAACGACAGCATCAATGGGACTTTCTTTTCGTCGCTTGTGATAATGGATGAGATGTGGATGCCATTTTTCAATCCAGAAACAAAGCGCCAGTCAGCTCAATGGAAGCACACAGATTCACCACCACCAAAAAAATTTCGGGTAACCGCCAGTGTTGAAAAAATGATGGTGTCCATGTTCTGGGACAGCGAGGGCGTAATCCTTAGCCATTGCGTTCCAAAGGGCACTACGGTAACAGGTGCATCCTACTAAAATGTTTTGAAGAACAAATTCCTTCCTGCACTGCAACAAAAACGTCCGGGAAGGGCTGCGCGTGTGCTGTTTCACCGAGACAACGCACCCGCACATCGAGCTAACGTTACGCAACAGATTCTTCCTGATAAAAACTTTGAAGTGATTCCTCATGCTCCCTACTCACCTGACCTGGCTCCTAGTGACTTTTGGCTTTTTCCAACAATGAAAGACACTCTCCGTGGCCGCACATTCACCAGCCGTGCTGCTATTGCCTCAGCGATTTTCCAGTGGCCAAAACAGATTCCTAAAGAAGCCTTCGCCGCTCCCATCGAATCATGGCGTCTGCGTTGTGAAAAATGTGTACGTCTGCAGGGCGATTACGTCGAGAAGTAACGCCAGTTTCATCGATTTCGGGTGAGTAGTTAATTAGAAAAAAAAATCGGAGGCCTTAGAACTAGAATGCACCTCGTAACAACAGCGTCAGACATTTGTTGTCTTATATAAGCGTTGCCAACTGCAGCGCCGTATTCTGCCTGTCTACATACCCCTGTATTTGAATACGCATGCCTATACTAATTCCTTTGTCCCTTCAGTGTATTTAGCACACTTGAGCAGGCAATCGTGCAGCTCGCACCAGTGAGCTGGGAAATTTGACAACCATGCAGGCTGCACTGGTATTCACAGGTCCACCACAATAGGTTGTGACTTCACAGAGCTGGAAGAAACATGAAAAACCATGCAGGTTACACCAGTACCTCCAGGTACGCTATCTTGGATTCTGAAGTCATAGGTCTGTGCCAGTATCCCCTGGTCTGCATCTATCATTTTCAAACAACCGGACAATGTCTCCCATCCCCAATTTTTTGAATTTTCTACCAGTTTACACTTATGACAATTACTCTACTGACACATTGGTGTCAGGGAGGCGAGGAAAACTCTCTAGCACATTGGGCTATTTTGAATTTCTTGCCAATTTTTGGAATTCCCATTACTGTACAAATGTAGCAATTGGCCCATGTCAAGAATGTGGGGGGTGGGGAGATGGGAAAGAAAAAGGAAAAATCTGGCAACAACAAAAACTGCACCAAAACCGGCTTAGTCACACTACTTTAACTATGTTGCCATTTTATGCACTCTTTCGTATTCCTAACGAAGGCTGACACCAACAGTGGCAGTCTCTCAGTACTTCTCAAGTGACAGAATTACAGCAACCGGCAGGGAAAGCATCTAACACAGCGAGGAGCATACAAGAGAGAGCAGTAACTGCAGGTGCCACTATTCTGTATACAGTAAGCTGTATTACGCATAACATATTTAGAGTTCCAGATCGCGCTACTGGTTTGATTTCATTCTGGTTATCCTGTCTCTGGTTGAGACAACGTGAAGTCTCCGCGATTTCTGCTTCATTCATGGGTTCGATTTCTAGTTTCACTCTGCAGTTCAAATATATGTCAGTTTACAGTGTTTTTACTGCTGTATAGGCATTGTTCTGTATGAAGTAGGAAGTATCCCGGCATTGATATAAGGTGAAGCCGAACTCAAACGCCGAAGTTTTAGAGGGGTTCAGGGTTTTCTTAGAATTTTGGTATAATTTACCCATGATCTCTGTTGGCTCGTTATAACGTTGTAGCTTTATTTTGTGGTGTAAGCGGTGCTGCTAGACAATAAAAGCGGTTTAAAAACTGTGAGCTGTCTGGGGAAGTTAACCTTGCATTACTGCGCAACTTTTTCACCAGGTATCCAGTCTAGCTTACCAAATTCCCAACCAGACTAACATTAATTATAATCTTTTAATAGTCATACGACAACCGGTGACATATATATATATATATATATATATATATAAAAGAGAATTTAAATAAAAAGAAATAAATCAGTTTATATTTGGAAATTTATTTTAACATTGATAATTGAAATTTCAGCATGTTAAACTTGAGTCGTAATTAAGCTGGTGCCTTATTTAGGATTGTGAAAATGTGAGATTGTAATCCTACGGAACACATCAAATATGGAGCCAAGATTTGGAGACTCCATACAACGCTGCATTCATAAAATAACACACGAAGAACGTTGAAACATATGCAAGAGGAAATTAACCACAACCAACCGATTCAATTTTGACCCAAAGAAATTACGTTCGTAGCACAATCCTGTCCGTCATGTAATTACCACACACTGGTATACTAAAATCATATTAACTCTCTGTGAAATCTTCCCAAAAAGAATAGCTGAGGGCTACTTTGATGATTACACCACATGCTTCACGTCGTCAACTTGGTTTACACGAAGCGTGTAACTCCACAATAATTTTGATAATTAAAATAAATTAGATCGAAAAGCAATTTACAAAAGAAAAACCTCGAACTGGTTACTAACGTCTTACTATTAACCTGATGGGTAAAACAATTATATAAGCACGTGGTACCGGTCTCACAAAGTACACTCCACGTGGGTTGAACATAAAGAAAAGTTGCTATATTGAAAAATACTGTCAAGACGAGACGTTATAATCTCACGCACATTTGCACATTCGCATTTAAGATTGATGATCTTAGTTAGAGTTACTGATCAATGCGTGGTTCCACTTTACTCACAAAGTAGTGACAAAGCAACTACCGGAAAATAATCTGAACTTCACACGCGAATTACACTGCATTGCAATTTAAGATAACATTAGATATTTTAGAGCTAAACCTGAAATAAAGGTGATTAAATTTTCAGTTAGCTGAACTTAAAAAATCCATTGTCCTGTGGACTTAGCAGACACGCGCTTAGTCGGAGATCTTACCACTTCAGACGCTCGCCATGGACAGACTGACCTGGTCCCTTTCTGAGGGTGGCTCACAAATACAAACGGGAGTGGCCAGAGGGGCAGCTTCCTATACCAACATGACAAGCGACGGACAGGACCATACTAAGGATAGAAACCTCTTTGCTTTTAGAAAGCGTAGCTACCTAATCCGACGTTGGTCCTACTGTTCTCTAGCAGACAGGCTAGTCTGCTACCCTCAAGCATGCAACTAGAAATACATTTGCTCATTCATCCTCTCACACAGAAGGGAAGGGGGATGACAGTATCTTATCATATACAGTATATAAAAGAAAGCGGATGTAGGTTCCGTATGAGACTGTGTGACATGAATTACATATAAGAATTACATATAAACTGTGCTTTAAAGTGTAGTAGTGTGGCAGATCGTTCTTGTTTATGTGTAAAAGTAACACGTTCCACTACTGAGTCTCCTCCCAGATAGTCAGAAACGCCACAGTAAATTTAGAAGAGGAATTTATGCCGTAAATGACAACAAATTTAAGAAATTAACATGAAAGGAATCCAAGAGAGACCTTTCATCGTTACTGAATGATTGCTTTCCGTGTGATTTCCCACCCCTGCATATCTTTTTAACTGTAGGCCATTGAAAATACCGACACAGCAGTGGGAATATCAATGAAGAGCGCTGAGTGTTTTGTTTGTAAACAAACTTTTTGCATTCACGTTACTTGTCGTTGACAACTCTACTCTTCGCCCTCAGACCTGTATTTCAATAGAGCACGCTTCTATTACGTGTTTATTTTCCCGACAGCATTAGTTGTAAGCTAACGTTGACACATAGCAGTATGGATATAAGTTTGGTTATGAAGAGCTGGCCATGAATAGGTTCAGTGAACACAATGATGGAACGGCATTCTGTCGCTATACTGACAGCGGCGGCAACCATCTGCATCTACATCTACAGCTACCTCTACACACGTACTCCACAAGTCGGCGTATGGTGGGTGGCAGAAGGTATGATGTACCACTAACAGACATTTCCCTTCCTGCTCCATTCGCAAAGTGAGCAAGGGCCAAGCGGCTGTACGTATGTCTCCACACGAGCTCTAATTATGAGCTTATGTTCGTGGTCCTCCGGCGAAATGTACGTTGGTGGCTGTGGAATAGGCCTGAAATCAGCTTCTAATGTCGTTTTTCTAAATTTTCTCAACAGGGAGCGAAAGGCTATTTACAATTTGTACAGAAACCAGATGGCAGTTATAAGAGTCGAGGGACATGGAAGGGAAGCAGTGGTTGGGAAGGGAGGAAGACAGGGTTGTAGCCACTCCCCGATGTTATTCAATCTCTATATTGAGCAAGCAGTAAAGGAAACAAAAGAAAAATTCGGAGTAGGTATTAAAATCCATGGAGAAGAAATAAAAACTTTGAGGTTCGCCGATGACATTGTAATTCTGTCAGAGACAGCAAAGGACTTGGAAGAGCAGTTGAACGGAATGGATGGTGTCTTGAAGGGAGGATATAAGATGAACATCAACAAAAGCAAAACGAGGATAATGGAATGTGGTCGAATTAAGTCGGGTGATGTTGAGGGTATTAGATTAGGAAATGAGACACTTAAAGTAGTAAAGGAGTTTTGCTATTTGGGGAGCAAAATAACTGATGATGGTCGGAGTAGAGAGGATATAAAATGTAGACTGGCAATAGCAAGGAAAGCGTTTCTGAAGAAGAGAAATTTGTTAACATCGAGTATAGATTTAAGTGTCAGGAAGTCATTTCTGAAAGTATTTGTATGGAGTGTAGCCATGTATGGAAGTGAAACATGGACGGTAAATAGTTTGGACAAGAAGAGAATAGAAGCTTTCGAAATGTGGTGCTACAGAAGGATGCTGAAGATTAGATGGGTAGATCACATAACTAATGAGGAAGTATTGAATAGGATTGGGGAGAAGAGAAGTTTGTGGCACAACTTGACCAGAAGAAGGGATCGGTTGGTAGGACATGTTCTGAGGCATCAAGGGATCACCAATTTAGTATTGGAGGGCAGCGTGGAGGGTAAAAATCGTAGGGGGAGACCAAGAGATGAATACACTAAGCAGATTCAGAAGGATGTAGGCTGCAGTACGTACTGGGAGATGAAGAAGCTTGCACAGGATAGAGTAGCATGGAGAGCTGCATCAAACCAGTCTCAGGACTGAAGACCACAACAACAACAACTTTCCTCGGAATGAACGTCACTTTCCCTCCAGAGATTCAGCATCGCAGTACTTTTGCATTTGTCTGGGGATTGTTCCATTATCCTCTGTTTTTTGCTGTACGTTTTGACGATTGCTACTGACAGGCTTCTTCATTGTTCTGAAGGTATTCTCACAGAAGTAACGACAACTGAAGGAAGAAACCGAAAAATCCTAATTAAAATATTACCCTGTAACGAGCCACCAGAGAACACCTGTCGCTTAGAGTAAAATACACAAAATGTCCCTGAACAACTTCCGAAATTTCGTCGGTGAACTTCGTGTTGACCCTGAACATTCAGACAGTGGAAACGGGCTATGTGGTGACAACACACGTTTAAATTTTCATAGCGAAATTTTCGCTGTGTTCCACTTCAGAAAGCTAAATGCCGAAACTGCAATGGGAAGTTTCATAAATAAATAGTTCCAACAGTCGAAAGTGATAGAACTGTCTTTTAAAAAGCTAATGCTACAAGTTGACCAAAACATTTTGTGAAATAAATCGGTCGCTAAACAATTAGTCGTTAATGGAAAGGTTTTCAAATACCGCTACCCGTCATAAAATTTGTTGACTACTAGATTATTTATTTGGCGACATGTTTCGAGGTGATACCTCATCGTCAGGCTATGGTGGCACAACAAAAACATTTAACCTAAGTGTAGACAGATATTAAAATTTCTTTACGTGATAACTGTCAGTCTTCTTGTGACGTGCCGGTCAATGTGGCTTAATATTAGTCATTAACGGCCCACTTTTTCAGCTGGTCTCACTGTCCTCGCACATGCTCTATCGACGACGTACCGAAGGCAGAAACAACAAGAAATTGGTTTTGCCTGTCACTCTACATGAAGAATTCGATTAGTTGGAGACGAAATTGTAAACTAAGCAACCCGCAACCACTTGGATACAAGCAACTTTCTTTGGGGAGAACGGCTACGCAGTATAACATCTGTTATATACCATTTGGATTTGCAGCTCCTTGTGTTTTTCGTGTTTGCAGTTAAAATTCTTACACGTAACAATTGCTGAGGAAAAGGCGCTTGCCACACAAAAACATAGGTAAAAACGAATTGTAGGTGCGAAATATAGCGACTAACTTAATTACGTTTAAAGCATAAAATGACAGGTTAAGTTCCAACAAAGTTTCTCATCAACATCGTTTGATTGCAGATGAAAAGCTATCTGTAAGGAATAATACGCTAGCGGTCTTGCAAAACCATGCAAACAAAATGTAAACTTATTAACTAAAAGAAACCGAGCGGTTCTAGGCGCTTCAGTCCAGAACCGCGCTGCTCCTACAGTCGCAGGTTGGAATCCTACCTCGGGCATAGATGTGTGTGATGTCCTTAGGTTAGCTAGGTTCAAGTAGTTCTAAGTCTAGGGGACTGATGATCTCAGAGGTTAAGGCCCAGGGTGCTTGGAGCCATTTTTTTTTAAATATTTCAGTAATTTTATAATCATTTAGTAAAAATATTAACATTACAGCTTAAATAAAACAGAAACGCACAGATGATGGCACAGAGGTGCTGAAAGATGTTTGAGAATTTGGAAAAAACGGTGTTTTGCACAACTGGCAGACCTTACATCCAACAGTTATAACATTTGTGTTTAAAAAAATGGCATTCGATCGTCGCCATTCGGGCATCCAATCATGTAAAACAGTCTTCGCAAGTCAGTGTACACCAAACACATGCCTCTAGAAATATCGTAGGTTTCTGATTACATCTGTTTCCTCGAAGGTTCCGAGAAATGTGTAGCCATTTTAGCTATAAATGCTCCCGACGTTCAGACACCGTACCATAGTTCTTCCAGGGACTGATACGAATGAAGGAACAATCAAGAAGCGAAGCACGCAACCTTCCGTGACGACGTGAGTACTCGATAGCCGAGCATATTTATAACGAAAAACTGTTTCCGCAAGATGAGGCGGTTTTAAGAAACGGGTCGCATTCTTAATGTGCTTTCGTGGCGTGACGGAGGGCAATGGTTCGGTTTCCGAGAACTCTACAACGGTCGCCGCTAGTATCGGGAAGCTTGCCTACGTCAGAGAGACATGGAAATAGAGGGGTCCTAAACTGTGCGGAGGGCAAAGGCTGTTCTTAGAAGAAGCAGGTTGACATGGAAGTCGTATTTTCATCCAACGTTACAACGCTGCGTTATTTCGTTCCTACAACTGAACACTGTTGATCGGCACGTTTTTACTGTGTACTCCGATCTGTTGTACCATATCGTTTTCAAAATATTCCGCTGAACTAAGGGTTTTAAGGGTGAAAACCACACAAATAGTAATTGTGTAATTAATATTTATATTTTAATGGTTCATTCTTCAGCTTATTAGGGCGTCATCAATTGTTAGCTGATAGTGCCCTAATAAGCCGCCGGCCGGAGTGGCCGTGCGGTTCTAGGCGCTACAGTCTGGAGCCGCGTGACCGCTACGGTCCCAGGTTCGAATCCTGCCTCGGGCATGGATGTGTGTGATGTCCTTAGGTTAGTTAGGTTTAAGTAGTTCTAAGTTCTAGGGGACTGATGACCACAGCAGTTACGTCCCATAGTGCTCAGAGCCATTTGAACCTAATAAGCTGAAACGAAACAAAAGTGAATATTATTACGAACACGCATTTTTTTTTATGTGAATTTTTCTACTCTTCCATCTATCGAAATATGCATGTGAAATTCAAAGAGCATTTTAATTTTTTTTTCGAATTAGTGTCTCTCGAAGTACCTAGGATGGGGTATAGCGAACGCAAACTCACATTTAATGACACGTCTTTCATCGCCCATCAGTGAGCCTGCATGCAAACTACATATTAACCCCTTTTCTATTGCTGTTCCAGATGTACTAACGACCTATGCGTCGCTTATCGTCGCGTGAATAACTGCATAGTGAAACACATTCGGGGCAGTGCTCGACCAACAACCAACATGCGAGTCTGCATATGGAAATTACGGACATTGCAAAGTTAGGCGGCGCGAACTTGTAGAGGCACATGGAGAATCTGGCTACATACACACTGCACCTAGTACTGTTTGTTGTCCACACATCTATGGAGCCAGTTATATTACACATTTACGATATTTATAAAAGTACATAGAGGAAGGAAATATAATAAACGTGCCTTAGGCGATACAGAATTAAATAGCGAAATAGGAGCTATTTATAAATTATTAACTGTTTTATCTACAAAAATGGTGGCTGAAGATCACTGCTGTCGATTAAATCACTATAAGATACAGCGCACCTTAGTACATAACTTAGAAACCTTCCCACTTCGGCTTAATTAATTAGACCGTGCTCCAGGGTTCGTAACAGATCGGAATAAGGCGTCGATTCTCAAGCACTTCAACACAAACGATAAGGCCGCATGAATATAGTACAGTTACACTAAAACCGAATAGCTGATAGTGTGCTGCTATAAAGTGATCAAAAGTATCAAGACACCTCGCTGAAAATGACTTACAAGTTCGTGGCGCCCTCCTTCGGTAATGCTGGATTTCAGTATGGTGCTGGCCCACCCTTAGACTTGATGACAGCTTAAACTCTGGCAGGCTTACGTTCAGTCACGTGCTGGAAGGTTTCTTGGGAAATGGCAGCCCATTCGCCACCGAGAGCTACACTGAGGAGAGGTATCGATGTCGGTTGGTGAGGCCTGATACGAAGTCGGCGTTCCAAAACATCCCAAAGGTGTTCTATAGTATTCGAGTCGGGACTCTGTGCAGTCCAGTCCAGGGATGTTATTGTCGTGTAACCACTCCACCACAGGCCGTGCATTACGAACAGTTGCTCGATTATGTCGAAAGACGCAATGGCCATCCCAGAATTGCTCTTCAACAGTGGGAACCAAGAAGATGCTTAAAACATCAATGTAGGCCTGTGCTGTGATAGTGCCACGCAAAACAAAAAGGGGTGAAAGCCCCCTCCATGAAAAACACGGCCACGCCATAACACCACCGCCACCGAATTTTACTGTTGGCGCTACACACGTTGGCAGATCACGTTCACCGGGCATTGCCATATCCACACCCTGCCTCGGATCGCCACAATGTGTACCGTGATTGGTCACTCAACACAACGTTTCTCCACTGTTCAATCGTCCAATGAATACGCTCCTAGCACCAAGCGAGGCGTCGTATGGCATTACCGGCGTGATGTGTGGCTTATGAGCAGCTGCTCGACCATGAAATCCAAGTTTCTCACCTCCAGCCTCAGTGTCATAGTACTTGCAGTGGATCCTGATACAGTTTGGAATTCCTGTGCGATGGTCTGGATAGATGTCTGCCTATTACACATTACGACCTTCTCTCAACTGTCGGCGGTTTCTGTGAGCCAACAGACGAGGTCGGCCTGCACACTTTTGTGTTGTATGTATCCCTTCACGTTTCCACTTCAGTACCACATCGGAAACAGTGGACCTAGGGATGTTTAGGAGTGTGGAAATATCGAGTACAGACGTATGACACAAGTGACATCCAATCACGTAACCACGTCTGAAGTCCGTGAGATCCTCGGAGCGCCCCCTTCTGATCTCTCACTATGTCTAATGACTACTGAGGTCGCTGATATGGAGTACCTGGCAGCAGGTTCAAATGGTTCAAATAGCTTTGAGCACTATGCGACTTAACTTCTGAGGTCATCAGTCGCCTAGAACTTAGAACTAATTAAACCTAACTAACCTAAGGACATCACACACACACCCATGCCCGAGGCAGGATTCGAACCAGCGACCGTAGCGGTCGCATGGTTGGACTGTAGCGCATACAACCGCTCGGCCACCCCGGACGGCAGGCAGCAGGTGGAGCGCAATTCATCTAATATGAAAAACGTGTGTTTTTGGAGGTGTCCGGATACTTTTGATCACACAGTGTATGTATTCTTATTTGGGTGAAATACTAGTTAATCGCAGAATAAGAAACTCACCAGGCCTACAAGCGGACAACGTGCATGTCAACCAATTAGTTGTTATTATTACTGGATTCACGTACCAGTCTGTTATACTGACATTGATAACGTCAGTTACTACACGTACGCAAAACAAAATTTGTTGCTAGTGGATCGTGAGATTTAATACGGTTGCCATCAGAGTAGTAAACTGGGAAAAATTTAACATGCTAATAAAAAGAATATTTAATAAAGCGGTAATTGCAGTATGCTACCGATTAATACCGTGGCTTCTTGATATTGCCACACGTTCTCATAAACAAACTTCTTTCATTAGGATAATGTTAACTTTAATTGACTGAGATACTTGTGCTTTCAGATAAGAAACATAAAGCCATCGCAGCGGTGGAATACTTCAGCCGAGACATCGACAGAACAAAATTAATCAGTGTCATTAAATTCAAGAAGAAAATAACGAAATCTGCCTGATGGTGCTCGTTTCAACAGCAAAGGAAAGTGAAGTACCTTTGTGGACTTCTCAACCGTCTCTAGTCAGCTCTGTAATGTTGTTGTTGCTATGGTCTTCAGTCCAGAGCCTGGTTTGATGCAGCTCTCCATGCTGCTCTATCCTGAGCAAGCTTCTTCATCTCCAAGTACATACTGCAACCCACATCCTTCTGAATCCGCTTAGTGTATTCATCTCTTCGTCTCCCTCTGCGATTTTTACCCTCCACGCTGCTCCAATACTAAATTGGTGATCCTTGTCACCTCAGAACTTGTCCTACCAACCGATCCCTTCTTCTAGTCAAGTTGTGCCACCAACTCCTCTTCTCCCCAATTCCATTCAGTAACTCCTCATTAGGTATGTGATCTACGCATCTAATCGTCAGCATTCTTCTGTAGCATCACATTTCGAAAGCTTCTATTCTCTTCTTATCTAAACTATTTATCGTCATTGTCTATTTGCAGATGACACGGTTGTCTACAAGAAAGTAGCAACATCAGAAGACTCGTACGTACTCCAGGAAGACCTGCAGAGGATTAATGCATGGTGCGACAGCTGGCAGCTTTCCCTAAACGTAGATAAATGTAATATAATGCGCATACATAGGGTCAGAAATCCATTCCAGTACGATTATGCCATAGGTGGTAAATCATTGGAAGCGGTAACGACCGTAAAATACTTAGGAGTTACTATCCGGAGCGATCTGAAGTGGAATGATCACATAAAACAAATAGTGGGAAAAGCAGGCGCCAGGTTGAGATTCATAGGAAGAATTCTAAGAAAATGTGACTCATCGACGAAAGAAGTAGCTTACAAAACGCTTGTTCGTCCGATTCTTGAGTATTGCTCATCAGTATGGGACCCTTACCAGGTTGGATTAATAGAAGAGATAGACATGATCCAGCGAAAAGCAGCGCGATTCGTCATGGGGACATTTAGTCAGCGCGAGAGCGTTACGGAGATGCTGAACAAGCTCCAGTGGCGGACACTTCAAGAAAGGCGTTACGCAATACGGAGAGGTTTATTATCGAAATTACGAGAGAGCACATTCCGGGAAGAGATGGGCAACATATTACTACCGCCCACATATATCTCGCGTAATGATCACAACGAAAAGATCCGAGAAATTAGAGCAAATACGGAGACTTACAAGCAGTCGTTCTTCCCACGCACAATTCGTGAATGGAACAGGGAAGGGGGGATCAGATAGTGGTACAATAAGTACCCTCCGCCACACACCGTAAGGTGGCTCGCGGAGTATAGATGTAGATGTAGATGTTTCACTTCCATACACGGCTACACTCCATACAAATACTTTCAGAAAGGACTTCCTGACGCTTGAATCTAAATTCGATGTTAACAAACTTCTTTTCTTCAGAAACGCTTCCTTGCCATTGCCAGTCTACATTTTATATCCTCTCTATCACAATCACCGACAATCATCAGTTATTTTGCACCCCATATAGCAAAACTCATCTACTACATTGTCTTATTTCCTAATCTTATTCCCTCAGCATCACCTAATTTAATTCGACTACATTCCGTCATTCTCGTTCATCTCATCCTTCTTTTAAGACACTGTCCATTCAACTGCTCTTCCAGGTCCCTTCTTGTCTCTAACAGAACTACAATGTTACCGGAAAACCTCAAAGTCTTTATTTCTTCACCATGGATTTTATTGCTACTCAAAATGTTTCTTTTGTTTCCTTTACTGCTTGCTCAATATACAGATTGAATAACATCGGGGATAAGCTACAACCCTGTCTCACTCCCTTCCCAACCACTGCTTCCCTTTCATGCCCCTCGACTCTTACAACTGCCATTTGGTTTCTGTATAAATTGTAAATAGCCTTTCGTTCCCTGTATTTACCCCTGGCACCTTCAGAATTTGAAAAGCTTTCTCCAAGTCTACAAATGCCAGAAGCGTAGGTTTGCCTTTCCTTAATCTATCTTCTAAGATAAGTCGTAGGGTTAGTATTGCCTCACGTGCGCCAATATTTCTACGGAATCCAAACCGATCTTTCCCGGGGTCGGCTTCTACCAGTTTCTCCATTCGTCTGTAAAGAATTCGCGTTAGTATTTTGCAGCCGTGACTTACTAAACTGATAGTTAGGTAATTTTCACACCTACTCCTCCATTACCCCTATTTCGTTTTGTATTTATAGCCCTGTATTCATTTGACCAGAAGTCTTGTTCCTCCTGCCACCGAACTTCACTAATTTCCACTATATCTAATTTTAACCTACCCATTTCCCTTTTAAAATTTTCTAACCTACCTGCCAATTAAGGATTAAGAGACTTGACATTCCACGCTCCGATCCGTAGAACGCCAGTTTTGTATCTCCTGATAACGACGTCCTCCTGAGTAGTCTCCGCCCGGAGATCCGAATGGGGATTATTTTACCTCCGGAATGTTCTGTGAAGTTTGGAAGGTAGAAGACGAGGTATTGGCGGAATTGAAATTGTGTGGACGGGGCGTCTGTCGTGCTTGGGTAGCTCAGTTGGTAGAGCACTTTCCCGCGACAGGCAAAGGTCCCGAGTTCGAGTCTCGGTCCGACACACAGTTTTAATCAGCCAGGAAAGTTTCATATCAGCGCGCACTCCGCTGCAGAGTGAAAATCTCATTCTAAAAACATCCCTCAGGCTGTGGCTAAGCCATGTCTCCGCTATATCCTTTCTTTCGGGAGTGCTAATTCTGCCGGCCGGAGTAGCCGTGCGGTTCTAGACGCTACAGTCTGGAACCGAGCGACCGCTACGGTCGCAGGTTCGAATCCTCGGGCATGGATGTGTGTGTTGTCCTTAGGTTAGTTAGGTTTAATTAGTTCTAAGTTCTAGGCGACTGATGACCTCAGAAGTTAAGTCGCATAGTGCTCAGAGCCTTTTGAACCATTTTTTTGCTAGTTCTGCTAGGTTCGCAGGAGAGCTTCTGTAAAGTTTGGAAAGTGGGAGACGAGGTACTGGCAGAAGTAAAGCTGTGAGGACGGGGCGTGACTCGTGTTTGGGTAGCTCAGATGGTGCCGGCACGGTACCTCAGCGTGTTCGGCCAGGGAGCTGGTTGGCCTCTGTAATAAAAAATCTGAGTGGAAGGATCATCAAACGAACTTTAATGGATGCCATGTGACGTCCGTAACGACCAAACCCAAAAAAAAAGATAAAAAGATGGTAGGCACTTCCCGCGAAAGGCAAAGTCTCGAATTCGAGTCGAGTCTCGGTCCGGCACACAGTTTTAATCTGGCAGCAAGTTTCATATCAGCGCACACTTCGCTGCAGAGCGGTAATCTCATTCTGACAACGCTTTCTGTCCTGTATCCTTTCTCCCTTTATTTTCAGGTATACTAACGTATGTCATCTAAGAAGTTCAGTGAGTGCCTTAATGGGCAGAGAAGATTGGAATTCGTGAGTAAAAAGGTGTAATACTTTCTTTTCCTGTGACTGGCGCTTAGCCTGTTCGAGTCGCAAGTTGATGCAGTTTGAAGTAAAGGTTAGTAAAGAATTTTATACGCATCCAAATTTACTTCATTTAGGTAATGATAACACTGATGGCGGATTCCACACTCATTCTTTACGGAACTGTCAACAGCTGGGATAATCAACCATGTTCGTTCACAACAGTCTAGGTTACTACCACCGCACCGCTCTGACCATTCTTCTCTGTGTGGATGTGCAAACTAGTAGTGGCTGAGGTGAGACTATCTTAGAGACAGAACCAATAACGCTTGGTGCGACATCTTTCCATACACCGCGTGGTGCGTGAGTAAGGTATTAAACGGTTGGAACTGTTAAAGAACAGGCCGTACTGATTGTCACAATCGTTTGGTGCTACCCACCCAGTGGAGTTAACTTATTAAACGTCCAGTGTCAACAGTTAAATGTAGGTGTACTATCATCCTTGGAAGCAAAATAGCATATCACAGACGGAGCAAGGAAGACATAAAGAGGAATTAGGACAGGCAAGGAGGGTGTTACTGGCAAAGAAACGTCTGCTGGTATCAAAATCGGCCTCACAGCATACTGCATCGGAGTGAATCACGGACTGTTGGAAAACTAGAAAACAATAGAAACTAGAAAAGAACAGAAGCATTTTAGATGTGCTACTACAGAAGCATGTTCAGATTAAGGTGTCTGCTAAGATCAACAGGTTCTCCATAGCATAGGCGAAGAAGGAGACATATCGGCAACACTGACGATGGGAAGGAATAGGATGATAGGGCACGTGTTAAGACGTCAGGGAATAACTTCCATGGTACAAGGGAGAGCTGTAGAGGGTAAACATTGTGGGGGAAGACTATGAGTGAAATACATTCAACATGTTCTTGTGGATGTAGGGTAGAACAGTTACTCTGAGATGAAGAGGCTGGCACCAGGGAAGATTTCGTGGCGGACTGCATCGAACCATTCAAAAGACTGACAACTCAAAGCATGTAATGCGTTGAGCAAGTAAGTGGGAAACTTTGGAGGCTCTATCAGTACTTTTGGTTGTTTTTTATACATCTCCTTATAATCTTTCTTACTTTCTGTTATTTTTTATCTTGTCATATTGTTTAACAATACAGACTAGTAGTCGACTTGTCTTTAAAAGTTACCATCACGTCAGGAGGATGACATGAAGCATGTTACTCTCTCATATTTTGTTTCCAGATTTATTCTCTTTCTTTGTGAGACGGTTTTATTGGCTGGACACCGTAACTTGGCCTGCCCTCATTCACGACAACCACCGTTTGACAGTACCATCACAAGCGAAACAGCGCCAACAATACTGGAAGATAAACAGTAATTTGAGTCGATAGCGGAAATGTCACTTCAGAAATTTTGTTCGGCCTTTGGTAGCTGCCCGAAGGAAGGCTGATCGTATGGAGACGGAATGTGTTGCTGCACATCCTGTTTGTCAAAGTCTAGCTTTGTAAAGGAGAGCTGGTGTAGTGGAATTTGAGGACCTTGCCCAAACTGTGGGATAGCCTATGAATATTTAGTCAGTACTATGGATACTCGTGTGCAAGAGCCGTGTGGTAACGCACCATCATTTCAGACACAGTGAATCAGGAGATAGTTCGTAAGACATTGCCGTCAGCTCACCCTGCGGAAATACGGTGGATACAACTTCTCAAGATGGGTACCACATTAGTGAATATCAAGTAAAACAGAAGAAATTAAACAACTTCAAGCGTAAAATACCAACGGTATAAAAATACACGAAAGTTTGCACAACAGAGTTATATAGTATTTGCTGACGACATAACGCTAAAAGCAAAAATGAAAAAGGCTTTACAAAATTGTTACGGCTTTCGTGGCCACTTGTTGACAAACTGCCTATTGGCTTCTGTCTCGGGTTCTTCGGCCGACGTTCATATAATGATTTTTCTGACGTTTCGCCAGCACGAGTGGCTGGCATTGTCAAAGCTTCACCCTCCATTGCCGGTGGTGAACTGGAGCCGAGCTCGCGGGCGCAGACTATATGTACCTGGCGCGCCAACGTCCGAGGGCTTCTCTGCGGTCATTTCCGGTGCGGTTCTCCTCTTGCTACCTGCGACGGTCGTTCGCTGCAGTACGGGAAGCCAGGATCCGTTTACCTTAAGGCTTTCCTCTTTCTTGTTCAAACTGTTCGCGTGTTTTTGTATTTCTACAGCTTCTCTGAACAAGCGCGTGTGATAGTGCTTCTCTACAGCCAGAACTTCCGTGTCGGCGAATTTTATTACGTGGTCGGTCTCATTCAGCGCGTGCTCTGCCACGGCCGATTTCTCCACCTGCCCCAACCTGCAATGTCGCTTATGCTCTTTGATCCTGGTGTTGATGGATCGTCCAGTCATTCCGACATAAACTTTTCCGCATGTGCATGGTATATTCCCGACATTGCAAGTGGGTCTCTTTTCTCCTTCGCCGATCTAAGACACTCTTTGATCTTCCTTGTCGGTTTGAAAATCGTCTTTATGCCATGTTTGCGCAATATACGGCCGATTCTGTCCGTCACTCTGGGAATGTATGGCAGAAAGGTCGTACCCGACATTTCTTTTTCTGGTTCCTTACTTCGCCGAGTGTTTGGCTCTGTTACACTTCTAATACAATTTGTGGAGTACCCATTGCTCCTCAGGACAGTTTCCAGGTGTTGCATTCGTCCTGCTCTCGTTACGAGCGTACTAATCATGCCTCTTTTCTGGCTCGGGTGGTGGTTTGACAGTTTGTGCAGGTATCGGTCCGTGTGTGTCGGTTTTCGATACACGCTGTGTCCCAGGTTTTCGCCGTCCCTTGTGACCAGCACATCTAGAAATGGCAGTTTCTTGTCCTTTTCTACTTCCATGGTAAATGTCATGTTGGCATGGAGACTGTTCAAGTGTCTCAAGAATTCACCGAGCTGTTCTTCACCATGGCTCCACACCACGAAAGTATCATCGACGTACCTGTACCACACCTTAGGTTTGCAAGTCGCCGAGTGCAGTGCCTGTGCTACGAATTGTTCCATGAAGAAGTTGGCCACCACTGGACTGAGAGGACTACCCATGGCGACGCCTTCCAGCTGTTCGTAGAAATCTCCATTCCACGTGAAATAGCTCGTGGTGAGACATGCATGGAAGAGCTTTCTGATGTCCTGCGGGAAAATGGAACCGATGTGCTCCAGAGCGTCACTGAGTGGCACTTTCGTAAATAACGAAACAACATCAAAGCTGACCAAGATGTCGTTTGGTGCAAGTTTCAGTTTCTTCAGCTTCTGAATGAAAGTCCTGAGTCCTTAATGTATGTGTCGGTCTTCCCCACGTGTGGCTGGAACAGAGAGGCCAAGTGTTTTGCCAGTTTATATGTCGGTGATCCAGGAGCGCTAACGATCGGTCTCAGTGGAACGTTGTTCTTATGGATCTTGGGTAATCCATATAGCCGAGATGGTAGGGCTTCTGTGTTGCGCAGGTTTCTCTGTATGTCCGCCGGCAGAGAAGACGCCTTGATTAATCGATTCGTATTCTGTGTGATACGCTGCGTCGGATCTGCGTTTAGTTTTCGGTACGTCGTCGGATCTAATAGGTATCGGATCTTTTGCTCATAATCTTCGGTCTTCATTACGACGGTCGCATTCCCCTTATCGGCAGGCAGTACCAATATACTCTTGTCGGCGTTGAGGTTCTTAATGGCTTGTACCTCTTCTTTCTTCAGGTTGCAAGCTGGTGGTTTTGCTCGGCGCAGTATCCTGGCTGTTTCAGTGCGTATTTCCTCTGCCCTTTCACAAGGAAGGGTCCGAATGGCTGCTTCGGTGTTGGCAATGATATCCTCCATAGGTATAGATCTCGGGATGATAGCGAAATTCCCTCCTTTTTGAAGAACAGACACTTCCTCTTCGGTCAATTGTCGTTCAGTGAGGTTGACCACTGTGTGTGACATGTCGGGAATCGCCTTGTCGGTCTGCTTCCGGCATCTTTCAAACTTTTTCTTCTGTCGCCCGGTGCAGCGCTCGAGTTCGTTCTGCATGCTCCTGTGAGTGATGCTGTCGATCTTGTCCCAGTCGTCTCGATGCATTCTGCTACTTAGTTGATAGAAAATGTCCAGAAGTTCCTGATCCGTTCTTGCCAAGTCTCTCCGTGTTGTATGTATTCGCTCACGAAGAAAAGCTCGTTCCATTCTGTCGTAGATACGATGTGCTTCTAATGTTTATTGAAGCGAAACACAGTTATTCTCTTCCAGTATTTCCCGCCAAGTCCGCATTGCTCGTTAGACAGCGTTCAGCTAGCCAGTTGCTCCAAGCTTTGTTACGTTGCCTCTTTCTAAACAGTCCGTGTACGCTAAACAGCAACACATACCCTAAAAACAGATGACAGATTCAGACATTTCACACTTACAGGAAAGGGACTGCAGTTCCGAACACTTTTTGAATATTGCGCACACGAAAATAACCTTACTGGCCCTTGAGTACAAACGTCCTAAATATGACTCGATACCAGCTCCGCCACAGAGAGGTCCAACTTCCCTCTTGCACACTAGAAGGGCTACCAGAAATTTCTTCGACTTCCCGAGCTGCCCACAGTTCCACAACATCACACTAAGGCGACGAAAGTCGTGCGGTGCCTCCTAATATCGTGTCGGACCTCCTTTTGCCGGCCGCTGTGGCCGAGCGGTTCTAGGCGCTTCAGTGTGGAAGCGCGCGACCGCTACGGTCGCAGGTTCGAGTTCTGCGTCTTGGCATGGATGTGTGTGATGTCCTCAGGTTAGTTACGTTTAAGTAGTTCTAAGTTCTAGGGGACTCATGACCTAAGATGTTAAGTCGCGTATTACTCAGAGCCATTTGAACAATTTGGACCTCCTTTTACCACGCGTAATGCAGCAGCCCGACGTGGCATCGACTCTACAAGTCGTTAGAACTCCCCCTGCAGTAACAATGAGCCATTCCAACTGCACATTCCGTCCATAATTGCGTACGTGTTGCCGGTGCAGGATTTTGTGACCTCTCCACTGTGTCCCATAAATGTCCGATGGGATTCATTTCGGGCGATCTGGGTGGCTAAATCATTCGTTCGGAATGTCTGGAATGTTCTTCAAGAATTGTGGCTCTGTGACGTAACGCACTGTCATCCATAAAAATTCCATCGTTGTTTGAGAAGATGAGGTCCATGAGCGGCTGTAAACGGTCCGCAAGTAGCCGAACGTAACCATTTCCAGTCAATTATTGGTTCAGTTGGACCAGAGGACCCAGTCTATTCCGTGTAAGCACTGCCAACACTGTTATGGAGCTGCCACCAGCTTGCACAGTGACCTGCTGTCAACCAGGGTCCAAGACTTCGTGGGCTCTGCGCCACACTCGAAACCTAACGTCAGCTCTTGAGAACTGAAACTTGTCCAGGCCTCGGTTTTCCAGTCGTCTAGGGCCCGACCGATATGGTAACGAGCCCAGGAGAGGAGCTGCAGGCCCTGTCGTGCTGTTAGCAAAGACACCCGCGTCGACCATCTCCTACCATAGCACATTAACGCCAAATTTCGTAGCACTGTACCAAAGGACGTGCTCGTCGTATGTTCCACATTGATTTCTGCGGTTATTTCAGGTAGTGCTGTTTGTCTGTTAGCACTGACAACTCTACGCAAACGCCGCTGCTCTCGATCGTTAAGTGAAGCGCGTCGGTCGCTGCGTTGTGCGTTGTGAGAAGTAATGCCTCAGATTTGGTGTTCTCGGCACACTCTCGAGACCGTGGGTCTCGGCATATTGAACTCCCTAACGATTTCCGAAATGGAACTCCGCGTTCCAAGTCTGTTAATTTCCGTCGTGCGGCCCAGTCACATCAGAAACCTTTTCACGTGAACCACCTGTGTACAAACGACAGCTCCGCTAATGCACTGCCCTTTTCTACCTTCTGTGCACGATACTGCCCCTTCTACACGTGTGCCTATCGCTGTCCCATGACTTCTGTCGCCTCAGTGTTAGCAGGTAACAGGACCCACTAATCCAGAACCAGCCTAATGGCCTGCAGGCAATAGCCCCGACACCTGCCAGCGGTTTGCCGTCTCGCGCCTCAGTTTACGGCAGATCATTTTAGAGTGAGCGTGTCCTCCGATACACTTGCAGTTTCAGTAAGCAGAATGGGACGGAAAATGTTACTTCCGAAAGGTAGCACCTTCGGGTTTCAAAAATTGTTGGGAAGCACGACGGACGTGCAACATTAAGGGATGCAGGAGCTTTACTAAAACTATTTCTATTGAGGAGCTATACAGAGTTATTACAAATGATTGAAGCGATTTCACAGCTCTACAATAACTTTATTATTTGAGATATTTTCACAATGCTTTGCACACACATACAAAAACTCAAAAAGTGTTTTTTAGGCATTCACAAATGTTCGGTATGTGCCCCTTTAGTGATTAGGCAGACATCAAGCCGATAATCAAGTTCCTCCCACACTGGGGGCAGCATGTCCCCATCAATGAGTTCGAAAGCATCGTTGATGCGAGCTCGCAGTTCTGGCACGTTTCTTGGTAGAGGAGGTTTAAGCACTGAATCTTTCACGTAACCCCACAGAAAGAAATCGCATGGGGTTAAGTCGGGAGAGCGTGGAGGCCATGACATGAATTGCTGATCATGATCTCCACCACGACCGATCCATCGGTTTTCCATGAGCTGTTGCAAGCGCGCCGAAAATTCAAAGCGTTTGACTTTGTCATCGGGTGTCAGGGCTTGTAGCAATTGTAAACGGTAAGGCTTCTGCTTTAGCCTTTTCCGTAAGATTTTCCAAACCGTCAGCTGTGGTACGTTTAGCTCCCTGCTTGCTTTATTCGTCGACTAGTTTTGTCAACAGATTTATCAAATGTCACAATTTCCTTGCTAGAAAATAGTGCCGAGAAAAATGTTTCAATATTTTGTTAATCTGGAAACATTAAAATACTTAGTCAGTGTGTGACAATATACAGGGTGTCCCAGCTATCTTGTCCACCCAAAATATCTCTGGAACAATAACAGCTATTGGAAAACGACTTTCACCGGTATCAATGTAGGGCTGGGCCCATGAATGTAATTATTTGGAAACATTCTAAAACGAAAGCATATGTATTTTTTAACACAAACTTATGTTTTTTTAAATGGACCTCCTATATTTTTTCTTCAGCAATCCATAGCATGACAAAGCACATACACAATGGCGTTGATTGCACTTTCATACTTATCTTGATAAGTATGAAAGTGTGGTTACGTATGTCAATCACATCGCGATTACGGGCAGCATGGGGTTCACGCCTGCGCTAGCAGCGCATGTCGGGTGTTTAAAGCGTTAACTTCGCGTCTCAATATCTCGGGATGTAATGGGAATATTGCGATGCAATCAACGCCATTGTGCATGTCCTTTGTCATTCTATAGATTGCTGTAGAAAAAATATAGGAGGTCCATTTAAAAATACATAAGTTTGTGTTAAAAAACACATATGCTTTCGTTTTAGAATGTTTCCAAATATGTACATTCATGGGCCCCAGCCCTA
Organism: Schistocerca cancellata; assembly: GCF_023864275.1. NCBI lineage: Eukaryota > Metazoa > Arthropoda > Insecta > Orthoptera > Acrididae > Schistocerca > Schistocerca cancellata. The sequence goes on from NC_064632.1 coordinate 576,786,385, forward strand.
CATTGATACCGGTGAAAGTCGTTTTCCAATAGCTGTTGTTATTCCAGAGATATTTTGGGTGGACAAGACAGCTGGGACACCCTGTATTTTGAAGGAACATTCAAGTGTTCCACAAAGCTTTTTTGTCAGCTTTTTAGAATGCTTGCGTTAGTTAACGGACATTATATTCCTATGGCTTTTTCGTTATTGAATGACAAGAAAACATCGTCGTATCAGTATGCTTTTCAAACACTTGTCGATAACTGTAATAATCTATGTCTAAAATTTTCACCATTAACGATGTGTTCATATTTTGAAGACGCATAACGGAAGCTGCAAGTGAAATATGGACTGATATAAGGAGGTAACAATACGAATTTCATTTAACCCAGAGCTGGTGGCGAAAAATACACACTGGGACTTGCACATGACTATAACGCAAGAAATGAAGTTTGAAAGTTTCTGTCTCATATATTTGGTTCGCCGCTGCAGGATCCTAATACGGTTGTTGACCGTTTTGTTGAGGATGAAAAGCTTTTGTAAATGTAAATAAAGACACAAAAAAGATACAAATACTTTTTGGCTGTGAAACAGCTCGCCTTCTTGCGGTGTACCCTGGATAACGTTAAACGACCTGTTATCCTCAACATGCATTTTCTTTAATATTGTTTAACAACATGAACTTATACCCTAGAATTAGCAGCTTTAATTCAATTAATACTAGACATAAATTCAATATGCATTTGCGTCACACCTCCCTGACTCTTGTGCAGGAAGGTGTATAGTATTCTCTTGCATCCGTTTCGAATAAGCTACTTCGAGATGTCAAAGATCTTAGCAATAATCCTCGCACTTTTCAAATTAAATTGAAGAATATCCTCGTGGCACACTCCTTTTATTATGCGTAGTTCTTTCCAGGAGAAATTTCAGCCAGTTCCCGTGATTCGTTGCTATTGTGCTAGTTTAGACTCATCCGTTTTACGGACTTTCTAGGTCTAACGGAACTTCGCGAGCACGAAATGCAACCCCATGACACATTTAACAGTTGTTGTTGTTGTGGTCTTCAGTCCTGAGACTAGTTTGATGCAGCTCTCCATGCTACTCTATCCTGTGCAAGCTTCTTCATCTCCCAGTACCTACTGCAACCTACATCCTTCTGAATCTGCTTAGTGTATTCATCTCTTGGTCTCCCCCTACGATTTTTACCCTCCACGCTGCCCTCCAATACTAAATTGGTGATACCTTGATGCCTCAGAACATGTCCTACTAACCGATCCCTTCTTCTGGTCAAGTTGTGCCACAAACTTCTCTTCTCCCCAATCCTATTCAATACTTCCTCATTAGTTATGTGATCTACCCATCTAATCTTCAGCATTCTTCTGTAGCACCACATTTCAAAAGCTTCTATTCTCTTCTTGTCCAAACTATTTACCGTCCATGTTTCGCTTCCATACATGGCTACACTCCATACAAATACTTCCAGAAATGACTTCCTGACACTTAAATCTATACTCGATGTTAACAAATTTCTCTTCTTCAGAAACGCTTTCCTTGCCATTGCCAGTCTACATTTTATATCCTCTCTACTTCGACCATCATCAGTTATTTTGCTCCCCAAATAGCAAAACTCCTTTACTACTTTAAGTGTCTCATTTCCTAATCTAATTCCCTCAGCATCACCCGACTTAATTTGACTACATTCCATTATCCTCGTTTTGCTTTTGTTGATGTTCATCTTATATCCTCCTTTCAAGACACTGTCCATTCCGTTCAACTGCACTTCCAGGTCCTTTGCTGTCTCTGACAGAATTACAATGTCATCGGCAAACCTCAAGGTTTTTATTTCTTCTCCATGGATTTTAATACCTACTCCGAATTTTTCTTTTGTTTCCTTTACTGCTTGCTCGATATACAGATTGAATAACATCGGGGAGAGGCTACAACCCTGTCTTACTCCCTTCCCAACCACTGCTTCCCTTTCATGTCCCTCGACTCTTAAAACTGCCATCTGGTTTCTGTACAAATTGTAAATAGCCTTTCGCTCCCTGTATTTTACCCCTGCCACCTTTAGAATTTGAAAGAGAGTATTCCAGTCAACATTGTCAAAAGCTTTCTCTAAGTCTACAAATGCTAGAAATGTAGGTTTGCCTTTCCTTAATCTTTCTTCTAAGATAAGTCGTAAGGTCAGTATTGCCTCACGTGTTCCAGTATTTCTACGGAATCCAAACTGATCTTCCCCGAGGTCGGCTTCTACTAGTTTTTCCATTCGTCTGTAAAGAATTCGTGTTAGTATTTTGCAGCTGTGGCTTATTAAACTGATTGTTCGGTAATTTTCACATCTGTCAACACCTGCTTTCTTTGGGATTGGAATTATTATATTCTTCTTGAAGTCTGAGGGTATTTCGCCTGTTTCATACATCTTGCTCACCAGATGGTAGAGTTTTGTCAGGACTGGCTCTCCCAAGGCCGTCAGTAGTTCCAATGGAATGTTGTCTACTCCGGGGGCCTTGTTTCGACCAAGGTCTTTCAGTGCTCTGTCAAACTCTTCACGCAGTATCGTATCTCCCATTTCATCTTCATCTACATCCTCTTCCATTTCCATAATATTGTCCTCAAGTACATCGCCCTTGTATAGACCCTCTATATACTCCTTCCACCTTTCTGCTTTCCCTTCTTTGCTTAGAAGTGGGTTTCCATCTGAGCTCTTGATGTTCATACAAGTGGTTCTCTTATCTCCAAAGGTCTCTTTAATTTTCCTGTAGGCAGTATCTATCTTACCCCTAGTGAAATAAGCCTCTACATCCTTACATTTGTCCTCTAGCCATCCCTGCTTAGCCATTTTGCACTTCCTGTCGATCTCATTTTTGAGACGTTTGTATTCCTTTTTGCCTGCTTCATTTACTGCATTTTTATATTTTCTCCTTTCATCAATTAAATTCAATATTTCTTCTGTTACCCAAGAATTTCTAAGAGCCCTGGTCTTTTTACCTACTTGATCCTCTGCTGCCTTCACTACTTCATCCCTCAAAGCTACCCATTCTTCTTCTACTGTATTTCTTTCCCCCATTCCTGTCAATTGTTCCCTTATGCTCTCCCTAAAACTCTGTACAACCTCTGGTTCTTTCAGTTTATCCAGGTCCCATCTCCTTAAATTCCCACCTTTTTGCAGTTTCTTCAGTTTTAATCTACAGGTCATAACCAATAGATTGTGGTCAGAGTCCACATCTGCCCCTGGAAATGTCTTACAATTTAAAACCTGGGTCCTAAATCTCTGCCTTACCATTATATAATCTATCTGATACCTTCTAGTATCTCCAGGGTTCTTCCATGTATACAACCTTCTATCATGATTCTTAAACCAAGTGTTAGCTATAATTAAGTTGTGCTCTGTGCAAAATTCTACCAGGCGGCTTCCTCTTTCATTTCTTAGCCCCAATCCATATTCACCTACTACGTTTCCCTCTCTCCCTTTTCCTACACTCGAATTCCAGTCACCCATGACTATTAAATTTTCGTCTCCCTTCACTATCTGAATAATTTCTTTTATATCATCATACATTTCTTCAATTTCTTCGTCAACTGCAGAGCTAGTTGGCATATAAACTTGTACTACTGTAGTAGGCGTGGGCTTCGTGTCTATCTTGGCCACAATAATGCGTTCACTATGTTGTTTGTAGTAGCTTACCCGCTTTCCTATTTTCCTATTCATTATTAAACCTACTCCTGCATTGCCCCTATTTGACTTTGTGTTTATAACCCTGTAGTCACCTGACCAGAAGTCTTGTTCCTCCTGCCACCGAACTTCACTAATTCCCACTATATCTAACTTTAACCTATCCATTTCCCTTTTTAAATTTTCTAACCTACCTGCCCGATTAAGGGATCTGACGTTCCAAGCTCCGATCCGTAGAACGCCAGTTTTCTTTTTCCTGATAACGACATCCTCTTGAGTAGTCCCCGCCCGGAGATCCGAATGGGGGACTATTTTACCTCCGGAATATTTTACCCAAGAGGACGCCATCATCATTTAATCATACAGTAAAGCTGCTTGCCCTCGGGAAAAATTACGGCTGTAGTTTCCCCTTGCTTTCAGCCGTTCGCAGTACCAGCACAGCATGCCGTTTTGGTTATTGTTACAAGGCCAGATCAGTCAATCATCCAGACTGTTGCCCTTGCAACTACTGAAAAGGCTGCTGCCCCTCTTCAGGAACCACACGTTTGTCTGGCCTCTCAACAGATACCCCTCCGTTGTGGTTGTACCTACGGTACGGCCATCTGTATCGCTGAGGCACGCAAGCCTCCCCACCAACGGCAAGGTCCATGGTTCATGGGGGGGAGTAACAGTATTCGCGATAAACGAGAAAAAGTTTTGCAGCTTCTACTCTAATTACATACGCTAGAAACTTTCGCTTGCCTGGATTATTCATGAAGTTTAGACTGAAGAATGGGCCGCGATGTGGGCCGCTTTCTCGGCAGGAAAAGCCCGCGTGAGAACGCTGGCCACACATTCTGACGATGCGCTGAAGGGCTGGCGAGCTGCGAAAGACACGCCTGCCTGCCCATCATCTTCCAGACCCTTGCAGACTCGAGAGGAGCTGCTCCCATTTTACTGAACGCGGGAGGAATGAGTCCTCTGTCCCTCCGGCGGTGCCAGGTCAGCACAATTTGGCACGATTAGTGGAACACAGCTCGTTGTATTCAGTCTAGAGAACAGATGCTGTCGGTCGCAACAGCAGCCAGCGCTTTCCGACGATCGCGGCCGCTAAGTGATCCGTTGCACAGACTAGAGCTTATTCTTGTTGTTGTTGTGGTCTTCAGTCCTGAGACTGGTTTGATGCAGCTCTCCATGCTACTCTATCCTGTGCAAGCTTCTTCATCTCCCAGTACTTACTGCAACCTACATCCTTCTGAATGTGCTTAGTGTATTCATCTCTTGGTCTCCCTCTACGATTTTTACCCTCCACGCTGCCCTCCAATGCTAAATTTGTGATCCCTTGATGCCTCAGAACATGTCCTACCAACCGGTCCCTTCTTCTTGTCAAGTTGTGCCACAAACTCCTCTTCTCCCCAATTCTATTCAATTACTCCTCTAGTTATGTGATCTACCCATCCAATCTTCAGCATTCTTCTGTAACACCACATTTCGAAAGCTTCTATTCTCTTCTTGTCCAAACTATTTATCGTCCATGTTTCACTTCCATACACTCCATACACTCCATACAAATACTTTCAGAAACAACTTCCTGACACTTAAATCTATACTCGATATTAACAAATTTCTCTTATTCAGAAACGTTTTCCTTGCCATTGCCACTCTATACATTTTATATCCTCTCTACTTCGACCATCATCAGTTATTTTGCTCCTCAAATAGCAAAAATCCTTTACTACTTTAAGTGTCTCATTTCCCAATCTAATTCCCTCAGCATCCCCCAACTTAATTCGACTACATTCCATTATCCTGGTTTTGCTTTTGTTGATTTTCATCTTATATCCTCCTTTCAAGACACTGTCCATTTCGTTCAACTGCTCTTCCAAGTCCTTTGCTGTCTCTGACAGAATTACAATCTCATAGGCGAAGCTCAAAGTTTTTATTTCTTCTCCATGGATTTGAATACCTACTCCGAATATTTTTTTGTTTCCTTTACTGCTTGCTGAATATACACATTGAATAACATCGGGGAGAGGCTACAACCCTGTCTCACTCCCTTCCCAACCACTGCTTCCCTTTCATGCCCCTCGATTCTTATAACTGCCATTTGGTTTCTGTACAAATTGTAAATAGCCTTTCGCTCCCTGTATTTTACCCCTGCCACCTTTAGAATTTGAAAGAGAGTATTCCAGTCAACATTGTCAAAAGCTTTCTCTAAGTCTACAAATGCTAGAAATATAGGTTTGCCTTTCCTTAATCTTTCTTCTAAGATAAGTCGTAAGGTCAGTATTGCCTCACGTGTTCCAACATTTCTACGGAATCCAAACTGAACTTCCCCGGCTTATTCTTAGCCTTAATCATCTTTCTGTTATCACCTTGTAATCTCACCCCTCCCTCCCCCTCCTTCCATCTATTGTCAACATCAAACAACGCCCAGCCCAAGTAATTAATAAGCATAGTCTTTTATGAAGATTTGAGAGGAGTGAAGATTACAGTAAACTTTCAAGTTTACTTAATTTGTCATGTTGAGATGGCTCCAGTTCTTCTTGCCTGGGGTTCTGCCGTTTGAAGCTGAAAACCTAACATCATGTCCTCACGGTTCGTTTGAACTAAGTAAATTGGAAGATTGTTGTTGCAGAATTTTTTTTACATAAGTATATTTTCCACTGATTTTCTGACATTTTAGTATATCTTAAAGTATTGTGATATTTCAGATAACGAAGGCAAAATTACATTGTTCGCACCTATTATACAAAAGTACAAAAATCGCATAAGTGCAGTGTTTCTTAACAAATGAATTCCTACTAGTTTTCGATTATTATTTCATGAGAGAATCCAGAAATAAACTTAGTAAACAGTACAGGATTGCGTAATTAATAATAGTTGCGTAATTAATAATAGAAATTTTAACTTTGTAAATAATTCGTAATTTCAAATGTTTCTAAAAAATTAATTTTAAATGTACATTCAGAACTAGTACTTGTCGTTTATAACACCGAAACTAAAATATTTTATAAAGTAATTCCTTTCCATAAATTTTACCATGAAATGTAACATACTGTGTATAAAATTATATGACAGTTTTCAGAAAACCAATGAGATAATTATGACTTGTCCAAAATTCGAAAAATACGAGGGTAATCACAAAACTAAGGTCTCTTATTTTTTTATATGTACATAGACCTGTTTACTTCTACAATGGTTTACATCAGTTTACAGCTTGAACATTTAGCTATTTTTCGATATAATCACCATTTCTGTCGATATATTTTTGTAGACGCTGTGGCAGTTTTTGTATGGCCATGTCATACTAGCTCGCCACCATGCTGTTAAGAAAGTTATGAACCTCTTCTTTCACTTACATGATAGTAGTTTCTCTGCTACCTGTTATTACAAGTAAATCTTTGTTTTTTGTTGAATTGGTTGTACGAGTTTGAAGTGCGGGGATGCCGTACAAGTTATGCGTGTCATATTGACTTGTATTGTGAAGCGATATGATGTGGCTCTTCCTTCTTTTTGTAGTCTTTCGTGGGTGCTAAATTTTAGTTTATTAAGTTAGCGGGTGATGATGTCTTCGATCTTCAAGGTCGTGTTCAGTTTATTTTTATTTAAAGCAGGGAGGACGAGTCAAAAACTTCATTAAAATCTCTTGAAACAGTAATAGCGGACGTAACGTAGCGTGACATCGTCGTAAATTATTTATTCACAAGCCCTGTTATCAAGCAAGCTCAGCCAAATTCGGTGAACAAACACTACTTGTTTTTAATTAGAATTAATTTTAAGCACTCAGAATTGAAATAAATGTCTTGACACCTTATATTCGTCGTCATTAATTTTTCACGTCAGATTACACCCTGGAAGTCAGAGAGGTTGCTGCAATGAAGTCGGTCAAATTCTTCAAATAAATGACAGTCAGCCGATCGCTCTGTGCTGCGACCGGAAGTTAACTTCTTCATGAAAACTGTTTAACTGCTGTTGAATTGAGACTGACTTCAAAATTATAGTAAGTGCAGTCTAGCATTTCTAAATCAATCAGCCTCAGATGTAAAATAGTAACACTTCAATAATTGCACATATTAAAATCCATAAATAACAGAGAACCTGAACCAGAGATTACTTTAGATTCTGTTTCATTAGTAACTCATACGAAACGATACTTTCACAAACAACACTTTTCAACAACAAACATAAATGTAATCGAGATTCCAACTGAGAGGGAGCTAACAGAACAGAAGATATCGCTACGATGTAAAATGTATACTACTAAAACAAAACATTGAATAATGTAACACCAACTTGTTATTCTGAAGCCTTTAGCTTCCTTGAAAAATCTAAATTATTTTATTATATTAATAAACTTACAAATTTCAAACGAAAAGTGACATAACAACTCATCTAAATAATTCAAATTAAATAAGAACAAATATTTCAATTACTATACTACGAAAGAGTGGCTTCACTGACTGGAAATATACGAGTTATTTACCAGAAAGTCCACCAGTGTTTACATGATATCGTTGAAGTAACCGAATCATCCTCAAGACAATCTTAAAATGTTAAACCATTGAAAGGAATTGGATATCGAGTCTTCAACTCACAACAAAGAAGAGCAACAAAAAAGATGAATACCGTTAATAAAACCGGTTATTTAAATTCGACCGTCGTTATCTCTCGCTGCAGTGTGTCACTATCTCAGCGTGGCAAGTGCTGTGAAAATGTGACCAGTTGCCCAGATTATTGACTTACTTAAAAAATTAATCAATCAACTTTGTGCAACAAGAGGGTGGCGACGGTCAGCGTACGTTCTTCCAGTATGGTGAGGTCCGTGCATAGTCTAGTCGACGCGTCATACATCATCTAAACCTAACACTTCCCAGAAAAAGATCGGTAGAATGTCCAGTTTCTTTGCTACCAAGGTTCCCTGCCCTAATCTCTTTTGACTTTTGCCTGTGGGGATCGTTGACGGGCGAAGTCTGCAAAGAAAAAGTGAACACCAGAGATGAATTGCTAGTTCGAATTTTGAATAGTGCTGTTCTCACAAAAGAACGCCAAGACGACTTCACAGGAGCTATACGTGGTGTTACCAGGAGAAATGTTAATTGTACTGCACTTTACACTTACAATTAACGTCACTCGAAAACAATCAATATGTTTTCCAGAATACTGTGTACACCAACATCCAACCGACGGATACCGATCACCGTAACTAAAGTAACAAATCTATCTCAGAGTGTGAACAATTCTCTCCACACTCACTGCTTACATATTTCGTTTATACATCTTGCCACAGCTACATGACTCTCATGCTGCTGCAGCCAATTAATATGATTATGTACCATCTGATCATGAGTCGCTAGGCGGCTCGAAACCGGTAATGGAATAACTAAAAATAAATTGAACAACAAAACAAAAGACGACTGGTTGCAGTAATTCGAAGAAACCTTGCCAGGAGAATTCGAAAGTGCATTGGAGTCGGAGGTGGAATTTATGAAAATCAACTCTGAACTTAATCCCTTGTCTTTGTTTAACAACTTCTGTGAGTGTTTCTTTGAGTTACATTCTAACAGCCCGCATCTCGTGGTCGTCCGGTAGCGTTCTCGCTTCCCACGCCTGGGTTCGATTCCCGGCGGGGTCAGGGATTTTCTCTGCCTCGTGATGGCTGGGTGTTGTGTGCTGTCCTTAGGTTAGTTAGGTTTAAGTAGTTCTAAGTTCTAGGGGACTGATGACCATAGATGTTAAGTCCCATAGTGCTCAGAGCCATTTTTTTAACATTCTAACAGCTGTATCCCCATAAGCAATAAAAACTGGTAGCATCTTATCTGAAACGTTTTATCCGACTTATTCTATACTACCATCTCCTTAAATATTTACTACTACTCCTCAAACATAATGTGTAGTGCAGCTGAGTGTTTTAAGGGACTGGATGAAAAAGGCTGTGCATCAGTGCCGAGGCAAATTCTTCAGAGACCGTTGGTATTCGGTTATGATGATGAATACGAAACAGAAGCTTGCAGCCAGACAAGATAACTGTCATTTTTCGAAGCAGTTCTGCTAGCTGCAGAGTTTCTTCTCGTTGACTGCACGACTTTGAATATTAGTGTCAACTATGGTATTAACGCTTAGGTAAATAGGTGACTGCCTTTGGACCAAGCGTAGGGCGACCAACATTTCATCAAGGTTTTAAGGGAGATGACCAACATCTTACCTTGATTATAAGAGAGATTAAGAGAGATTTAATCACAATAAATTTGAGCTGCACAGGTGCATTGCAATTTTTTTGGAATGGGCGATACGGACAAAGCTCCACACATTTTCAAGACAAGCATTTCAATACCTACATCCAACGCATCACACGCTTGTTTTGTTGTATTATGCAGTATGTGTTTTGAGCATTTTGTTCCACCGAATGCTTATCGTCTTCTTGAAGCAGTGTCCAGTATCCAGTGACGTTAGTTACACCTAAATTATGAAAAGTCAATGAAGACTTGATAAGACTGTGAACACCAGTACCTGTCTCATTACCCTGTTCAGTGAAGCCTACAAGCCTATTCCTCTTTCTGAAAAGAACCAAAATACCTGGCAACTAGAGGGAACATCTTTCTGTTTTTGTGGTTGGAGACCTTGATTACGAGAAAGAAAAAGTTGATTGATTTAGTAGACCTTCCAAGACATCAAGCACTTTTTGGATCAAAAACCTTTCTCACAATTTCTCTGACTTATTTCGACCACATCTCATCACCTTAACCAAATTAGCGTCATGGAAAACATCATTCGATAATTTATTTCCGCAGTGGATACTTCTGTGGTTGATATTATGTTTGACAGTACGGAGAACTATTGCTAGTTCACCTGCAACGTTTTTAATTCCTTGCTGTCATTACTAAAATATCTGAGTAAATTTTGGGACGCCTTTATTTCATTTTGGTTCCAATTATGAAATTCTATACAAGAGTGTTGGTTGCAGTCGTCATTATTCCTATGAACGATGTTACTCTTACATAGCACACAGTAAGACTGTGAGAGTAGGTTGGGAAGTAAATACTGTAACGAGCGTGTTTAAACATGAACCTCTCCATAATCCACTTTCACAAATTCTAGTTACGTCCGTGTCTGCTGACCGGTGTGAGGCGGTCACATACGTTAGTTGCCAGTACTGTCCGAAAAATAAGTAAACATTCCCAATTTGGCGACCCCTCTAGACGTGTAGGCTATGTCATTCTATCTCCGCTCCTCGCATTGCTTTGCGCCAAACCGGCTTCTCTCCAAATAAGCAAGAACAGGAAAAAAAAAACACTATACAGGGTGTTACAAAAAGGTATGGCCAAACTTTCAGGAAACATTCCTCACACACAAATAAAGAAAAGATGTTATGTGGACATGTGTCCGGAAACGCTTAGTTTCCATGTTAGAGCTCATTTTAGTTTCGTCAGTATGTACTATACTTCGTCGACTCACCGCCAGTTGGCCCAACTGAAGGAAGGTAATGTTGACTTCGGTGCTTGTGTTGACATGCGACTCATTGCTCTACAGTACTAGCATCAAGCACATCAGTACGTAGTATCAACAGGTTAGTGTTCATCACGAACGTGATTTTGCAGTCAGTGCAATGTTTACAAATGCGGAGTTGGCAGATGCCCATTTGATGTGTGGATTAGGACGGGGCAATAGCCGTGGCGCGGTACGTTTGTATCGAGACAGATTTCCAGAACGAAGGTGTCCCGACAGGAAGACGTTCGAAGCAATTGATCGGCGTCTGAGCACGGAATATTCCAGCCTATGACTCGCGACTGGGGAAGACCTAGAACGACGAGGACACCTGCAATGGACAAGGCAATTCTTCGTGCAGTTGACGATAACCCTAATGTCAGCGTCAGAGAAGTTGCTGCTGTACAAGGTAACGTTGACCGCGTCACTGTATGGAGAGTGCTACGGGAGAACCAGTTGTTTCCGTACAGCGTGTGCAGGCACTATCAGCAGCTAATTGACCTCCACGGGTACACTTCTGCGAATGGTTCATCCAACAATGTGTCAATCCTCATTTCAGTGCAAATGTTCTCTTTACGAATGAGGCTTCATTCCAACGTGATCAAATTGTAAATTTTCACAATGAACATGTTTGGGCTGACGAGAATCCGCACGCAATTGCGCAATCACGTCATCAACACAGATTTTCTCTGAACGTTTGGGCAGGCATTGTTGGTGATGTCTTGATTGGGCCCCATGTTCTTCCACCTACGCTCAATGGAGCACGTTACCATGATTTCATACGGGATACTCTACCTGTGCTGCTAGAACATGTGCCTTTACAAGTACGACACAACATGTGGTTCATGCACGATGGAGCTCCTGCACATTTCAGTCGACGTGTTCGTACGCTTCTCAACAACAGATTCGGTGACCGATGGATTGGTAGAGGCGGACCAATTCCATGGCCTCCACGCTCTCCTGACCTCAACCCTCTTGACTTTCATTTATGGGGGCATTTGAAAGCTCTTGTCTACGCAACCTCGGTACCAAATGTAGAGATTCTTCGTGCTCGTATTGTGGACGGCTGCTATACCATACGCCATTCTCCAGGGCTGCGTCAGTGCATCAGGGATTCCATACGACGGAGGGTGGATGCACGTATCCACGCTAACGGAGGACATTTTGAACATTTCGTGTAACAAAGTGTTTGAAGTCACGCTGGTACGTTCTGTTGCTGTGTGTTTCCATTCCATGATTAATGTGATTTGAAGAGAAGTAATAAAATGAGCTCTAACAGGGAAAGTAAGCGTTTCTGGACACATGTCCACATAACATATTTTCTTTCTTTGTGTGTGAGGAATGCTTCCTGAAAGTTTGGCCGTACCTTTTGAAACGTCCCCTTTCAGCAATTATACATGACTGTGCTTAAACTAACACACAATATTTTTTAGCGCAACGCAATCTGACTTTCAAAAATCCCTACAAAAGAATGGCCCTGACTAACATTAACCTATACGTTTCACAAATCACTTACCTCACCAAAAATCTTCGTTACTCGAACTGCTGCAATACAGCGAGCGCCACTACTGCCAGCTAAATAAAAGATTCAAACTACAGAAGGCACTATCTACTGATAGGGATAGTTACCAAATGAAAGATTTTAATAGAGAACAAACAATGTATTTATCTTAATATCATCAAAAGTGATAATATATACAGCAGTTCATGACATCCAGTCTTACAAATTTCAAAATTCCGCCATCTCTCTCCCCACATCCACCACTGCTGGCGGCTCACCTCCAACTGCGCAACGCTACGCGCTGTTCACATCCAGATGCCGCTGCCCAACACTACAATGGCAGACAACAATGCAAACTAGCCACAGACTGCACACAGCACAGCCAGTGATTTTCATACAGAGCGCTACGTAACGTTGCGAATAAGAAAACATAAACAGCCTACTTACACTTTTTGTAACACCCTGTACATAGACAATAGTAACTATCATTATAGAAAAATGTTTCGAGGTTTGTCGGTCAGAGATTTTGAACTGTCATTAGTACATCGCAGGATTAATATTTACAACAGTGACCACTGACGAAATATACGGGAGAAAGAGGTGCTCAGTAAGGGAGCCTGGAGGATTAAGGAAAAATTGGTATAATACGGGAGATTCCGGGAAAAATGGGAGAGCTGATCGCTCTAAACTAGCGTCAACCCTCAGGCGTCCTTCTAAGTCCGCAGACGTTCCGTCTCGTCAGACCTGCTGCATCCACGCCGGGAGAGAGAGAGAGGGGGGGAGGGGGGAGGGAGAGAGTGCGAGAGAGACAGAGAGTGACAGGGGTGAATCAATACGGAGTTATGGCTGCCAAGGAAGGAGGGGGGGCGGGTAGGAGATTGGGATGGAGGGCGGGAACTTGGTGTCCTTTCGCCTGGCAGACTCCCGGCGTGAAGGGTGCGATATGAAGTGCTGACAACCGGCCGGCAGAATCCTACCCTGGCCCCATCTGTCCGCAGCAGAGTTACTCCCTCCGAACTGCCTGCCTTTCCCAGCCACAGTCGCGTAGGTCGATGCTGGACGTCTGTGTGGAGAGCAACCTTCTGAGAAAGGAAAAAGTGCAGGAGGCCTGGTCTTGTGTTACAAAAGGAATGCCCGAAATAACAGACGTCGGTGGGGGAGTCTGAGTCCATGTGGGACTCTCGATCACAGAACCCCGGGTTCTAATCCCGTCCTGGTCGGGGGTTTTCTCCGCTCGGGACTGGATGTGTGTGTGTATTGTCCTCGCCGTTAGGACTTGCACGTCGATGAAGTGGCGTCAAACAAAAGAAGCTTGCATCAGGCGATCGAAGTCCGCAGAACGGGACTCCCGGCCAGCAGTGTCGTACAACCATTTCACTTCATGGAATCTTGTATCCTCTTCAAACTTGTGATCTTCAGCCCGAATACTGGCTTGACGCAGCTCCCCATGTTGGCCCATTTCTTATGAGTCTCTTCATCTCTGCATGTCTGCTGCAAACCTGCATGCACTTAGCTTGTTTACAATAGTCAAGCCGTTGCCTCCCCACACGTTACCCCCACCTAGCCGCTTTCGCACTCATTCGGATGGTGTCACAAATTTATTTTCTCCCCGATTCGATTCATCGTCTCTTTATTGGGTATGTCATCCACCCCTCTAATACTAGTCGTTTTCATGTAGCGCCGCAGAAGAAAAACTTCTATTCTTGTCCGTGCTGTTTACCGTCCTCGATTCATTTACGTATAAGGTTACACTCCAAACACTTCCAGCAAATACTTCGTAACATATTTGTTTTAGATGGGTCCGCTACCGGTAGCTGAGTGGTCAGCGCGATAACATGTCAATCCTAAGGACCCGGGTTCGATTCCCAGCTGGGTCGGACATTTTCTCCGCTCAGGGACGGGCATTGAGTTGTCCTAATCATCATCATTTCATCATCCCCATCGACACGCAAGTCGCCGAAGTGGCATCAAATCGAAAGACTTCTAACAAGCCAACGGTCTACCCGACGGGAGACGTTAGTCACATGACATTATTATTACGTTTTAGATGTAGACAAATGTTTCGTCTACAGAAATGCTTTCTCTTTCTTCAAATGTGGTGTCTGTACTGTCGGTATTTCAGTATTTACAGGGTTGATCAGTTTAATCCATAATGGCGAATGAATCGAGATGGAGATGAGATACAGTAAAATGTTTTAGATAAAAGTTGTAGGTGGCAAAGAAGGTCACGCACTGTTACTAGTGGCCATGACCTTGAGCGTGATTTTAAAGGTGACTTAGACGTTAAAGTGATTTAAGATTTTAAGAGGGCGGCAAATTTCACGTATAAAATTATACCTAATTCAAGGTCATGGCGAAGTTCAATCAAGGTCAGATAAACAAAAATGTTTTTAGTTGTAGTAGGTATTAACTCGGAATAGAGGAGAGATACAGCAAAATACAACGTAATTTGCATATTGGGAGGGGCAAAAGGGTCACGTATCATTACCAAAAACCATGATTTTAAACATAATTATCGAAGGTCATTCGAAGGTTGATGTTTTGTTTCATGGAAACCCTTACGTGTGACGGCGGATTTGAAAAGAGCAAACAAAGATTTGAACGTCAAGTTTTAATTAACCTTTATATTGGAAAAAATAGATACCTCACAGCACACAAATGTTCTTCTGGCATTTGCAAGACAGAACAAACGTAAATAAAACATAGATCATTGATTTACAAGTCGTTAAATAAGTCGCCTAACATGTCATTCCTCGGGATGCCCCTTCCAATTTATATCTTAACATTGTATTTTGCTGTATTCCTCCTCTATTCCGAGTTAATTTGCTACCAGAATTAAAAACGTATTTGCTTGTCTGACCTTCACTGAACTAGCCCCGACCTTGAGTAATGTATCATTTTATACGTAAAATTTGCAGCTCTTTTCAAAACTTGAATCATATATTATGATTCACTTTAACCTCTAAGTCACCTTGAAAATCACTCTCAAGGTCACGGCCATTAGTAACTGTGTGTGACCTTCTTTGCCACCTACAACTTTTATCTAAAACATTTTGCTGTATCTCATCTCCATCCTGCGTTATTCCCCACTATGGATTAAAATGGTTCACCCACTTATGAGCGAGGACGGCTGTAAGTATTTTCAGTGCGGCAACTTGCTATCTTTCACTTTTCCAAGAGAGTATACAAGGGGAAGAAGAGAGTGAATTAGAAGAGGAGGTATGGGTTGCCAAAGATTATGCATTTCCGACTTGAAAACGTCCGAGAACACCAACGCCAGTGGCATCACCAACCACAAGATTGTTCCATGGCATGCATCTACCTGAAATGATGACTAAAACCCAGAAAAGGCGTTGCAAATGCCTTGACGTAAAGGTTTCACATTTGTGGAAAGCGCTAAATAATAATCATTTATTTCCAACAAATATTTCAGCCACTCTTTCACCCATGTAGGGGTTAAATTTCCAAACATACTGAAACAGGTATTCCTTTATGTCTAACTGAGAAACCAAATACCAATTTTCATAGATTCAAAACTGAGTTAATAGCGACATATTTTCGAAAAACCTTTCGTCCCCTATTTCACTCCCTTAGAGTTAGAATTTAGAAAAACGACATCTACAGTATAAAATGAACACCCTCGGCAAATTTCAAGTTTCCATCCTTAGTGGTTTGGGCTATGGAATGAGGAGTCAGTCAGGTGAGTAACTCCGTTGGGACATGTACCATTATCTCCTTTCTCCGTAATTGTTGCGGTGTAGAATTAATTTAGTTATTTCGTATAAGTCCATGGCGATTACTACGTGTCGTTTGAAATACACACGCAGGCGTCGGTCGCAACTTGCAACAATGATAATCTAACGTAGCAGTTTAAACTCTTGTTTTTGGAACGCTACGTATGTTTTGAGCGCAAGTTAATGCGTCTTAAATATATGTAACGTGACGTAATCTCAGTACGCAGGCAAAAATTATTTATTATTAATGGAAATGTTACACCCTCTTTCAACAAATGACAACGTAATGTAACCTGCAACTAACCCAGCGATAATATAGAGCATGAAATGATTTCTTTTTCCAGCAAATTAAGCTAATGTTACACAGAAAGAAATAATGGTACAGACACTTGCGTATTATTTAAATAATTGCATAGAATTTATTTAGCTTTATCCCTTTAAGACTTTAGTTAACATTTAATCCTTAGTATTAACTGAAAATATTTTAAACCAGAGGTGAAGCCTCGCCTAAGCCTTGCGCTGTTAATTATCTGAATAATTTCCGTACTAAAAAATATTAACTTACTTTAATAATGAGAGCTGACTATAAAAATTCATAGAAGCACTTAGAATTATTTTCCTTTGCGAGTTAAGCTCGCAAACACCGAAATATTCTTTAGTACACGTAATGGCGGATTCAGCGTCACCCAAACAATCGAAGCCAGATGGGCAGTCGACAGCAATATTATTATTATCTTTAAATAAATTTCGCATGGAGGGAAAAGTAATTTTGAAAGGAAACATAACATACTTTCAATTAGCAATACATTGTAACTTTAAAGCTTATACAGGCAGGGAGTTATAGAGGTAGGGGTGTAAATGTGAAAACCCAGTTTGTTTTTGCTGTATAAAAGAAACGTTTACTTCTCTTTCAGCTTTAAAAATTAGCCGAAGCTAATTCATAATCTTTTAGCAATGAATCTAATATTATCAAACACAAAAACCAAATATGTTAAAAATTAAAAAACATTTTCTGCTTGCACAACAACTCATTAATTTTTCAAGAAGTGCAGGTAATGTGGAAACGCCTTAAAATTGTGGGAAACTGACTACTTCAAACGAAAACTATTGAAAATGTTAGAAACTATATTATTTTATATTAAATTTAAATTACACAAAAATATTTTTAAATGCAATTGTATTAGAAAAATGCTTCATAAGCTAAGTTCACTTGCAAAAGTCGCATATGTAAATATCCCCTTCATTTCCGGCACACAAAGAGTGACTCCACTCCTCACACACTACACACTTAATACGCAGTTCTCCCCGAATGTTCTTGGAAAATGCGCCTCCACAAAAAAATACAAACTGCATCTTCTTCAGTAGGTTTTTTGTTCCCCAACTGCGACATCCAAATGTGACTCGCCTGAAGAGACAGTTGATGCATTGGGCTCTTCATCTGAATTCTCAAATAACTTAAACCGTATTTTGCATTGTTTTCTAGAAGGAGCTTCACGCTTTTTATTGATTCTGGCAGGTGCCTTAGGAAGCTTCTGTTTACCCTTCAGTAAGGAGTCTTCAAGGCGTGTTTAATAAGGCGAAGATGTCAAAACAGCTGATGAACCTGGCTTACGACCTCTGTTGGAAACACTCCTCTTTAGGAGGGACTGGCATGATATCTTTTGGAGACACACGTATTTGATGAGGTATTTGACAACGATGTTGACCTTCTGTTTTATCCATTTCAGTGAGATACTGTACCAACGGTTTCTCAATAGCATCAGGTACTACGAGCTTACGTCCAAGTCTCAAAGAAAAACATTCTTCAGGTGACATATCGCTATGCACGAAGTGTCGTCTGAGGTATACTGAAAGCTTTTACTGCTCTTCTTAACTCCACCTGCTTTTCCCTTAAGGCTATTATAGCCTTAATCATGTTTTCAGCGTCTTACTTCTTCACAATAGCTCTTAGTTTCCGATCACCTAGCTTTCGCGGCATCTAGAAACAGACGCAAAACGTATTAGAAGTAATGTATTTGGTGTTGGTATTGTGGAAACGTTTCCACAATGCCATCGTATGTATGCTTCCACCTACACAATGGCCTTTTTAATTTTCGGTAGATTACATTAAGCAACTATCCATTTAAAGTTGACAAAGGACTGCTAAAATCTTCTATGCACCTCCCTTTATAAGCTATCAGACGTAAAAAACGATAACTACAAAGTATGTAGATAAATATTATACCTCCACTTACCTCGAAAAAGGTTTAGAAAATGCGCGAACGTAAATTGCGTCACTGTCACGGCGTCTGTTGCTCAACTGACTTTTAACCCTCTACCGTGACAAATAGGAACTACTGCCCCACTACGGTGCAGCACTCTGCAGGCTAGATACTGGACGTTTCCACGTTACCCACACGCTTCCACATTTACACCCCTACATCTACATACATCGACCCACAGGCGGTAGAGAATTAACAGGCGAAAAACAGCAAACAAGGGGGAGCAACTTTGCTCTTACACTTGAATTTCCGTGCTTTCATAGAACACATTGAAATATCGTATTCTTTATCTCTGCGATTAATGTAAAATTTTTACAACATTGTCACAAAATATTATCAGACTCGACAAAATGAATCATAATATTACAGGCATTATTTTCTCGGTTTACATTACATTCATATCAGTTGAATAAATCGCGCCATACGTTACACAGGCTTCCAGATGAAGCCACAACATTACCTTTTATATAGAGAGATTGAAGTATGGTACTAACTAAAATGAGAGCTACTTTGTGACATCATTACTTACAAGGGAACCTCCCCATCGCACCCCCCTCAGATTTAGTTATAAGTTGGCACAGTGGATAGGCCTTGAAAAACTGAACACAGATCAATCGAGAAAACAGGAAGAAGTTGTGTGGAACTATGAAAAAAATAAGAAAAATATACAAACTGAGTAGTCCATCCGCAAAATAAGCAACATCAACGAAATTGTGAGCTAAATAGCGCCGTGGTCTCGTGGTTAGCGTGAGCAGCTGCGGAACGAGAGTCCTTGGTTCAAGTCTTCCCTCGAGCAGAAAGTTTAATTTTTTATTTTCATACAATAATCAAAGTTCAGGCACTCACACATAATCATCTTCGCTCTCCAAAATTCCAGGACATGTTCAGATTTGCTTGGGCATATGCAGGATTTGACGGTCAAAACATATGTT
Source organism: Schistocerca cancellata (assembly GCF_023864275.1). Taxonomy (NCBI): domain Eukaryota; kingdom Metazoa; phylum Arthropoda; class Insecta; order Orthoptera; family Acrididae; genus Schistocerca; species Schistocerca cancellata. The sequence continues at coordinate 576,805,929 of NC_064632.1, forward strand.
TTGACAGAGCACAGGGAAAACTGTGCGACTGGGAAACTGTTGCATTCATTTGTTGCAGTTTATGTGACAAACTCTTTTGTTTTCATCACTTTTTTGGGAGTGATTATCACATCCACAAGAAAACCTAAATCGGGCAAGGTAGAAGAATCTTTTTACCCATTCGCCAAGTGTACAAGTTAGGTGGGTCGACAACATATTCCTGTCATGTGACGCACATGCCGTCACCAGTGTCGTATAGAATATATCAGACGTGTTTTCCTGCAGAGGAATCGGTTGACCTATGACCTTGCGATCAAATGTTTTCGGTTCCCATTGGAGAGGCACGTCCTTTCGTCTACTAATCGCACGGTTTTGCGGTACGGTCGCAAAACACAGACACTAAACTTATTACAGTGAACAGAAACGTCAATGAACGAACGGACAGATCATAACTTTGCGAAAATAAAGAAAGTAAAATTTTTACTCGAGGGAAGAGTTGAACCAAGGACCTCTCGTTTGTCAACTGTTCACGCTAACCACGAGACCACGGCGCTCATGACCTGGTATTATCCTTGATGTTGCTTATCTTGCACATGGACTACTCAGTTTGTATATTTTGCTTATTTTTTCATAGTTCCACACAACTTCTTCCTGTTTTCTCGATTGATCTGTGTTCAGTTTTACAAGGCCTATCTACTGTGCCAACCTATAACTAAATCTGAGGGGGGGGTGCGATGGGGAGGTTCCCTTGTTAGAGAACATAGTTTTCTTACAGAACAATAGCAGTACCCTTATATTTACACCACATTCAAGGCCTGCTCGTACGGAGTTTGTTTTTATACCCCCAGAACGTAAAGCGACCACGTTTTTCACTGCAAGCTCTCAGAATCATTTTAATTTCAAAACATCATTGTAACTACGATCACTAAGGGAAAGCTGTGATGTGAGACTATAAGCTACGAAAGAGTAGAAGCTTTTAACCAAATAGTTTATTTACGATCGTCTGATAAATATTGTGAATCTGACATTTTTCTTTTCAGTGTTTTGTGCAGAAACTAAACCTCTTACCAAGGACTGGATTCAGCAGTGGATACACTTTTGCTTTGTATGCATAAAAATATTTTCATAATGGCGCAAAGCAAAAGTCACTGCATACTGGGCCTCCTTTTCCCTCTCTCCCCATAGCGAACACCCCGCCTCTCGTCGCCACCTTCAATCGGTGCAGCCAGCGTCACGTGACAACGCTCAGCTAGTCGTGCAAAACAGAACTGGCAACACAGCAGACGGAGCACGTGGCGCCCGGGAAACAGCTGCGATTGGCTGGCGCCAGGCCGCTACCATTAGACCCACTCAAACGTCACTCACTAAGTAATTTTAATAGGAGTATACTAAACAAGTGCTCATAGCTCGTAAGGTATGCATTATGGAGCCCATGATTACTGGACATGTTTTTCTTGTTCTGTTTCATACTACCTCCTTCCAAAATATGAAGGCAAAGAGCTTGCCGTAGAATAGATGTGTTTCACAGTATCGAAGTTGAAGTAATGCTCGTATCTCTCTAGGTACGCATTTTAGAGCGTATGTTCCTAGAACTTTTTGCTTTGAATCATCGCTCCCTTCACATTCTTGGATATGGACTACTCGCCGTGTGACATCCTGTATGCCTTATTTGCAGCGTAACGTGCCCACTACGGCGTCAAGCGGCGTTGAGACTCGCGATGGCCGGTTACGGCACCTCGAAAAAGAGAGAGAGAGAAGCGATACATACGTGCGTATGATAAATCCCTTCCCTCAAAAATATTTCTCTTCTTCATACATCGTCTGTGTTACCACAGATGACGTTTCACTGATCTGATTTGTGCTGAGATTGCGGTACACGCAAGATGCCTGTTTGCTTCCACTGCCCCGAGTGGAATGCATGTTGTTGTTGTTGTGGTCTTCAGTCCTGAGACTGGTTTGATGCAGCTCTCCATGCTCTCTATCCTGTGCAAGCTTCTTCATCTCCCAGTACCTACTGCAACCTACATCTTTCTGAATCTGCTTAATGTATTCATCTCTTGGTCTCCCTCTACGATTCTTACCCTCCACGCTGCCCTCCAATACTAAATTGGTGATCCCTTGATGCCTCAGAACATGTCCTACCAGCCGATCCCTTCTTCTGGTCAAGTTGTTCCACAAACTTCTCTTCTCCCCAATCCTATTCAATACTTCCTCATTAATTATGTGATCTACCCATCTAATCTTCAGCATTCTTCTGTAGCACCACATTTCGAAAGCTTCTATTCTCTTCTTGTCCAAACTATTTATCGTCCATGTTTCACTTCCATACATGGCTACACTCCATACAAATACTTTCAGAAATGACTTCCTGTCACTTAAATCAATACTCGATGTTAACAAATTTCTCTTCTTCAGAAACGCTTTCCTTGCCATTGCCAGTCTACATTTTATATCCTCTCTACTTCGACCATCATCAGTTATTTTGCTCCCCAAATAGCAAAACTCCTTTACTACTTTAAGTGTCTCATTTCCTAATCTAATACCCTCAACATCACCCGACTTAATTCGACTACATTCCATTATCCTCGTTTTGCTTTTGTTGATGTTCATCTTATATCCTCCTTTCAAAACGCTATCCATTCCATTCAACTGCTCTTCGAAGTCCTTTGCTGTCTCTGACAGAATTACAATGTCATCGGCGAACCTCGAAGTTTTTATTTCTTCTCCATGGATTTTAATACCTACTTCGAATTTTTCTTTTGTTTCCTTTACTGCTTGCTCAATATACAGATTGAATAACATCGGGGAGAGGCTACAACCTTGTCTTACTCCCTTCCCAACCACTGCTTCCCTTTCATGTCCCTCGACTCTTATAACTGCCATCTGCTTTCTGTACAAATTGTAAATAGCCTTTCGCTTCCTGTATTTTACCCCTGCAAACCTTTAGAATTTGAAAGAGAGTATTCCAGTCAACATTGTCAAAAGCTTTCTCTAAGTCTACAAATGCTAGAAACGTAGGTTTGCCTTTCCTCAATCTTTCTTCTAAGATAAGTCGTAAGGTCAGTATTGCCTCACGTGTTCCAGTATTTCTACGGCTATAAGAAGCTTTTTTTAGAGCAGCCGAGAAAGCAGCATGATGTAATACGGTGTGAGGTACCGATGACAGGTGGTTTGTTCGGTACGGGTATCGTGAGAAAGACCGCCTAAATTGTGGTCCATCTCAGCGATTGGCTGCTGCGAGCCAAAATGGTAATCTTCTATTATTAATATTCGAAAAATTAAACGGCGTATTTACTTGAATTTCAAATTAGAGCATCTCTCAATAGCGTGTCATCATTCCATTATTTCACGAGTATTAATAACCAGCAGTACAATAAACAACTGCGAAACGAAAACGCAGACGAAACACTTCGGTGATCTTCGGTTCGCGCCTAACTAGGGCGAAGTGGTTCGGCTGTAAGGTCAGAGGTCGTTCGGCAGTCTCGGAGGACGGACATGTTGTCCGCCACGGTATCAATTAAGACTTAGTTAGCAATGTCTAGCGTGTAAATCAGAGCTGGTACGGCAGTGTCGAAAGACATACATGTAGTCGCCGCGGTCAGTTTTAGTTAAGACTTTACTATCAATGTACGGTAATTTGGACATGTAGTTGAGAACAGTGTGGTACTATTTACGGAAATATGCAGTTCATTAATTTGCTGAAGAATAGAAACCATTTGTGACTCTAAAAATGAATGCAATTGTGCAGCTTCTCGTGTTCTGCCAATAAAAAGCGAATGGCATCCCGTATAATCAGCATGACTGGAAATTTAATCCTTCCTAGAATAACAGTTCCTCGCAAAGAGTTTCTTACAGCCTCAAGATTACCGATTCACGACCTACGTGACGTTTTCTGCGCAGGGGACAACAGCTATAGAAGACTGCAGGTTGGTGAACATTTGTTAGAACTTAAGACAGGGTTGTAGCCTCTCCCCGATGTTATTCAATCTGTATATTGAGCAAGCAGTAAAGGAAACAAAAGAAAAATTCGGAGTAGGTATTAAAATCCATGGAGAAGAAATAAAAACGTTGAGGTTCGCCGATGACATTGTAATTCTGTCAGAGACAGCAAAGGACTTGGAAGAGCAGTTGAATGGAATGGATAGTGTCTTGAAAGGAGGATATAAGATGAACATCAACAAAAGCAAAACGAGGATAATGGAATGTAGTCGAATTAAGTCGGGTGATGCTGAGGGATTAGATTAGGAAATGAGACACTTAAAGTAGTAAAGGAGTTTTGCTATTTGGGGAGCAAAATAACTGATGATGGTCGAAATAGAGAGGATATAAAATGTAGACTGGCAATGGCAAGGAAAGCGTTTCTGAAGAACAGAAGTTTGTTAACATCGAGTATAGATATAAGTGTCAGGAAGTCATTTCTGAAAGTATTTGTATGGAGTGTAGCCATGTATGGAAGTGAAACATGGACGATAAATAGTTTGGACAAGAAGAGAATAGAAGCTTTCGAAATGTGGTGCTACAGAAGAATGCTGAAGATTAGATGGGTAGATCACATAACTAATGAGGAGGTACTGAATAGGATTGGGGAGAAGAGGAGTTTGTGGCACAACTTGACCAGAAGAAGGGATCGTTTGGTGGGACATGTTCTGAGGCATCGAGGGATCACCAATTTAGTATTGGAGGGCAGCGTGGAGGGTAAAAATCGTAGGGGGAGACCAAGAGATGAATACACTAAGCACATTCAGAAGGATGTAGGTTGCGGTAGGTACTGGGAGATGAAGAAGCTTGCACAGGATAGAGTAGCATGGAGAGCTACATCAAACCAGTCTCAGGACTGAAGACCACAACAACAACAACATAGCCGAATATGATGTCTGCAAAGCCAGAAATCCACAGTAGTAGTAAGGTTTTGGTCCTGACACTGAGGTGACAAAACTCACGGGATAGCGATACGCCCACTTACAGAAGGCTGAAGTGTAGCGTACACAAGGTATAAATGGGCATCGAATAGGCAGAGCTGTCATTTGTACCTAGGTCCATGTGAAATGGTGTCCGACGTGATCGTTGCTGCAGGATGAGAACTAACAGACTTCAAACGTGGAATGCTAGTTAGAGCTGGATGCATGGAACATTCCATTTCGGAAATAAGTTGGGGAATTCACTATTCCAAGATCCATCGTGTCAAGAGTGTGCCGAGAACACCAGATTTCAGGCATTACTTCTCAACTGGACAGTGGCCGATGGCCTCGACTTAACTACCGAGAGCAGCCTGATTTGGTGGGGTTGTCACTGCTAACTGTGTGCAGTAACCGCAGAAATCCATGTGGGACTTATGACGATCGTACCCGTTAGGACAGTGTTGCGAAATTTGACGTTAATGGGATATGGCAGCAGACGACCAAAGAGAGTGCCTTTGCTAACAGTGCGACGTCACCTTGAGAGGTGGCATGAGCCCCCTCTCATATTTCTATCTTACGATTTTCCTCTCTAATTGCATGCAGTGAAAAGTCGCTATTCCTTCACACGCGGACTTCCCACGCAGCGTCTCTCGTCACCCGGGTGGTCCAGTGACAGGCGGGCTCTGTTGATCTGGAAAGCGTTAAGCCGACGGGTGTGAGGAAGTCGAGTGAATGCTTTGCAGACGCCGACATTGTCAAAAGACACGCCCGGAGGGGTCTGAAGTAGCGGCTGGGCTAGAGGTTCCGTTACTTCGCAGAAACTTAGCGAAAACACTTTCTGGCGGGCTACCAGCGAGGCGTGGGAATGACTTGTGTACCCAGGCAGTTGTGGCGGGAAAATTCCCGCGCTTTCTGCAAAATCGTAACTGTGATTGGCTTGCTCAGGGCATAGCTCCGTGACGTAGCAAAATCAGCGCAGAAATTGGCGCCAAGAATCTCCATTGGTGGAATGGTAGTGCTCCGGCAATAGAGGGGAATTTTCCGCCGGTTTTCGAGTTGCTGATTGGAACGTTTAACCACGGCCACTGTCGTGGGGGCGGGAATGTTGTGTGTTCGGCCTGTACGGGTGCTCTAGGTAGTCAGATCTCGCCTTTCGGTCGACGACGTCGAAGCAACCAGCCATCGCCTCCGGTACGCCAGATCGTGTTCTGGCAGTTAAGAATACAGTCTGGTAAGGTATGTCCGCAGCACCGGCAGACAGGGATTTTCCTAGGTGATAATCAGAGCTCAGCACAGCGTGCCTGTTCGTCTTTTTCTAACTTTGTTCTGTCTTGGGTAGCAGCAATTAATGTTGGGTTGGCTATGTGTTTTCTCTAAGATTTGAGTTGCAAGGAATTGGCTGCACATACCACTTCGTCATAATCCTCACAATCTAGTTTAGGGACAACTTCACATTCACAGCGTTTGTTTGAGTATCCAATTTGAGCCAATTTGATGTATAGTAAATGTTTCATGTGTTTTTGTTTATTATTTTGTGTTTAGTCTTAATAAATCATATTGTTATTTTGAACAGAACTTTCATTCTGTTAATCGGTAGAGCAACCCTATCATTCCTCACTATGTTAATGAAACCTTCGTTTATTTAACTTATTTATCAAATTAAATTATTGCAGGTGCCAAACTCTCTTCTACTCCACTGGCAGGGTTGATTAGAGTCAGTTCGCGTATTTTTTTAATCCTTGTGCAACAGCAAAAGTCGGAGTTAGAATAGGGGGGGGGGGGGCTTAAATTGGAAAGGCCACATAGACAATATTGTGGGGAAGACTGCGCTTTGTTGGCAGAGCATCATTTACATATGTAGATTCTAGAAGAATATAGTGTTAAATACACTGCTTGCCCTGGCACCTCGCAACCTACGCATTAACACGGTCCATCAGGTGATAGATAGTGGACGAAACGCGAATGAGGGTAGCAATTTGAAGAGCAGAGGGAAAAAAGTGCCAAGGCTCGTGCCGTGGGAAAAAAACCTCTGCGACAGTGGGATGGGTAGTAAGAGCAGTAGTGGCTTACTAGCTGCGATAGTTCATGCAAGGTTGGATTTGTTAGTGTGGGTATCATGCATCATTACCGTGTCAAGCGATGGCGATGTATCCCAGTTGCTGCAGCCGCTGCATTCCTGGAACATCAAGATCATTATGTACTCGTAGTAGTGCGAGTTCGGCCATAGATCATCACACTGTGTGGGGGGTGTGTGGAGCTTGTCTGCATGCAGTGTACGGTACGGCTTCCCTGCGTGGTGCCAGTTATTCGGCAGTGTGTTCCAGTAATGGCGTCTGATTAACAGGGGCTCATCTGTACCGTTGTATTTGCGTGTGCTTGGCTATAGATGGTAGGTCCTTACAAGTATGTCACATCGCCTGCTGCGCCTCCCCTGGCCGCGTGACCATATCGGTTGTACCCTAGACGGCTGGAAAAGCGTGGTCTGGTCAGATGAGTCACGATTTCAGTTGTTAAGGGCTGATGTAGTCTTCGAGTGTGGCGCAGACCCCACGAAGCCATGGATTCAGGGGGTCAAGAAGGCAATGTGCAAGCTGATGGTAGCTCCATAATGGTGTGGGCTGCGTTTACACGGAATAGACTGAGTCCTCTGATCCAGCTGTACCAATGGTTAGCTGTAAATGACTATGGTCGGCTACTTGGAGACCATCTGCAGCCGTTCATGTGTGGCGAAATAAATAAAAAAAACATTTGTCAAATTATTATGTTTTTTAACTTTAGAATTTTTGAAAGGCTTTTTTACGGATTGTATTGACCGGCTTGAATGCGGACAAATACAGTGCTGCGTGAAATATGCCTGTAATATAATTTACCATTCCGATTAATTACATTTTGAATTCTACGTCATTGTTGATTTAATCAGAGTTCTCACCTTAGACGTAGAATTAGTCCTTCTGCCACAATATTAATTCATCAGTCGCCATCGAAGTTCTTCTCTTTGTTGACCGTGTGTATCTTCCTAAGTCGGCATCGGTTCACTTCACGAAGACGGTGGAGACCAAGGAATACAATGCTACGTCGCTTTAAATCGTTTTCGTAACACTTCGATACTTCTCACTATTTTTTATTCACAACACAATAAGACTTGCTGTGCTCGTCGCACAAGCCATAATTACTAACTATATGGCTGCCTTTCCGCACAGTCCAAATATCACATCCATCCTCCACAAGGCAACAATCGAAAGTGTCCCTTAGCTCCTTCTTGGAGTATGAAACAAAAGAGAATCCAATGTGAACATTACAAAGATTATAACCTACATGCCTCTCAATTTAATCTTTGGCGCAGCCTTTAAGGTATTGTATGTCTCTGCGACGGAATGTGTCATTACATCGCCTACTTGGAGACCATCTGCAGCCGTTCATGGATGTCATCTTCCCAAACAACCTTTGAATTTTTATGGAACCCATGCGCCATGTCACCGGGTCACAATTATTCGCAGTTGGCTCGAAGATCATTTTACGCAATTCGAGCGAAGATTTGGCCACCTATGGGATATTTATGAGACATAATCGTGAGGTCAATTGGTGCTCAAAATCCTGCACTGACAACACTTTCACAATTGTGGACGGCTATAGAGGTAGCTTGGCTCTGTATTTCTGCAGGGGGACTTCCAGCGACTTGTTGAGTATATGCCTTTACGAGTTATTGCACTGCACCGGGCGAAAGGAGGTCCGGCTCGACATTCGCACATAGGTAGTTAGTGGAGAGCCACTGCCTGAAAAAGAAGACTCAAAAATTAGTTCTCAGAAAGTATACTGTGAAGTAATTCCTCTGTAGCTATAGCGTATATGACGCGAAGCAGATTTCATTAGTTTCTCCATCGAAACAGCCTGTGCTGAGTAATATACGTTTCCATGTAGCCTTCCTCCGAATTCATACATTTTGCATGCCTCCGGACGAGTGTTGCAATTGGTGTTCGGAGCTGTGTAACCATCCAGGTCAGATTCCTGGAAACTTCCAGCAGTTATTAGCGCTTCTGCGTCAGCTGTTGTAACAAAAACAAATGTCGCTTAACTGCACTGACAGTATTCGCATCAGGATCTATATTATTTCAGTCCGGCGGAATACTTGTAACAACATTAATGTGGTAATATAACAAAATACAGCTATTGCTCGGTGTTCGACGATTAGGTAATACACATTTCGAGAAGTGACTGTAATTATATTTAGGTACTGAATCAGTTTTGCAGTATGAAATCTGACCTTCCCTGTCATTTTTCGTAGCATCAGTATATTTCTTTTTACGTGTAGCCTCTAATACCACTGCGCAACAACCGACAGCGAATTACGAAACAGAAGAGGAACAGAATAGAAGACTCTGGCAAATGGGGGTGCATGGGAAAACAAGGATAGATAAAATGCTTCCAGAAGATTTATATCTACTAGTGTCACCCGCGGTCGAAATTCAGCCAGTTGCGTCGACTTTATGAGCATATAAGTGCAAGTAACGTGGTCAACGACCACATGTAGAAGCCACTGGAGCTCATCTATTATAAAAAAAAAATGTAGTGTATCTTAAAGCGACACATTTCACGTAAAACAGTGTCTGAAATTTTAGCCACAGAATTGACGACAGCAAACAATGCATTTTACCTACAAATATTTTTGAAATAATTGTTTGATTTGTCTTTAATTATTCGATGATTTCAAGCGAGTCCTTGATACAGTGAGTTGAAAACAAATTTTGTGTTACCGGCGGCAAATTAGCTTGTCCCTTATGGCAACACGTTGTGACTGCCGATGTATCACGTAAAGTAACCTCAGATGGGAAATATTTTGCATCACAAAATCGGCATTGTAAATTCATCAAACCGCAGTTATAGCTATCAAAATCGTTTGGAATTACGTTCAGTGTACATTTAAAAGTATCTTTCAAAAAAACAACAGAATTATCATACGTATTACTATCATTATATCATTCCTATTACTTCCTCTACGAAAAAATAGTGTCTATCAAGCTGTTTGTCTTTCGGTCCAACCCATTACTGCTCTTCTTCAACGCATTGCCTAAAACAAACGCAGCTTCCGTATAATAAGCAAGGTCGCAGCTACTCAGAATTAAGTATCTAAATATTAGCAACTTATTTCAAATTTTGTGGTAACAGCGGCAAATGACAGTAAGTTAGCCGCGTTTACTCTTAGACAAAAACAAGCGAAAAAACTACACCAGCACACCACTTAACGTACAGTCTGTGTTGCCGAAAGCAAAGAAAGGTAGGAAGATTGGGTTTAACGTCCCGTCTACATCGAGGCCATTAGTGACAGACCACAAGCTCGGATGGTGTCAAGAATGGGGAAGAAAATCGGCCGTGATCTTTCGAAGGAGCCATCTCGGCAATTGCCTTGCGCGATTTAGGGAAATCGCGGAAAACCTAAACCTGGATGGCCGGACGCGAGTTTGAACCGTTGTCCTCCCGAATGGGAGTCCACTGGGCTAACCACAGCGCCAGCTCGCTCGCTCAATCGGTATTGCCCCCGAAAGTTTCACTACTACAATGTTTTGTTTTCCACGGCTGAAAACATCAACTACCTAGCAGTTGTGTCAGTGTAGGTGATCCGATATGCGTGTGTTACTGAAATATCTGCAACATTAAAACATGAATGTCCCTAGAAAGCGATTTCACAAAACGTTTTACTTTCCTGCATCATTTCTACCATGTTGTTTTGTTGTGGTCTTCAGTCCAGACACTGGTTTGATGCAGCTCTCCATGCTACTCTAACCTGTGCAAGCTTCTTCATCTCCCAGTACCTACTGCAACCTACATCTTTGTGAATCTGCTTAGTCTATTTATCTCTTGGTCTCCTTGTACGATTTTTACCCTCCACGTTGCCCTCCAATGCTAAATTTGTGATCCCTTGATGCCTCAGAACATGTCCTACCAACCGGTCCCTTCTTCTTGTCAAGTTGTGCCACAAACTCCTCTTCTCCCCAGTTCAATTCAATACCTCCTCATTAGTTATGTGATTTACCCATCCAATCTTCAGCATTCTTCTGTAACACCACATTTCGAAAGCTTCTATTCTCTTCTTGTCCAAACTATTTATCGTCCATGTTTCACTTCCATACATGGCTACACTCCATACAAATACTTTCAGAAACGACTTCCTGACACTTAAATCTATACTCGATGTTAACAAATTTCTCTTCTTCAAAAACGCTTTCCTTGCCATTGCCATTCTACATTTTATATCTTCTCTATTTCGACCATCATCAGTTATTTTGCTCCCCAAATAGCAAAAATCCTTTACTACTTTAAGTGTCTCATTTCCCAATCTAATTCCCTCAGCATCCCCCAACTTAATTCGACTACATTCCATTATCCTGGTTTTGCTTTTGTTGATGTTCATCTTATATCCTCCTTTCAAGACACAGTCCATTCCGTTCAACTGCTCTTCCAAGTCCTTTGCTGTCTCTGGCAGAATTAAAATGTCATCGGCGAACCTCAAAGTTTTTATTTCTTCTCCATGAATTTTAATACCTACTCCGAATTTTTCTTACGTTTCCTTTACTGCTTGCTCAATATACAGATTGAATAACATCGGGGATAAGCTACAACCCTGTCTCACTCCCTTCCCAACCACTGCTTCCCTTTCACGCCCCTCAACTCTTGTAACTGCCATCTGGTTTCTGTACAAATTGTAAATAGCCTGTCGCTCCCTATATTTTACCCCTGCCACCTTCAGAATTTGAAAGAGATTATTCCATTCAACATAGTCAAAAGTCTACAAATGCTAAAAACGTAGTTTTGCCTTTCCTTAATCTATTTTCTAAGATGAGTCGTAGGGTTAGTATTGCCACACATGTTCCAACGTTTCTACGGAATCCAAACTGATCTTCCCCGAGGTCGGCTTCTACCAGTTTGTCCATTCGTCGGTAAAGAATTCGTGTTAGTATTTAGTAGCCATGACTTATTATATTGATAGTTCAGTCATTTTCACATCTGTTAACACCTGCTTTCTTTGGGGCTAGAATTATTATATTTTTCTTGAAATCTGAATGTATTTCACCTGTCTCATACATCTTGCTCACCAGATGGTAGAGTTTTGACGGGGCTGGCTCTCCCAAGGCTATCAGTAGTTCCAATGGAATGTTGTCTACTCCCAGGGTCTTGTTTCGACTTAGGTCTTTCAGTGCTCTGTCAAACTCTTCAAGCAGTATCATATCTCCCATTTCATCTTCATCTACATCCTCTTCCATTTCCATAATATATCACCATGATAAGTACACGGTATGAAGATGGTAGCAAAAACGGAGGAAAACTTTTTTCATGTATGTTCGTCTCTTTCCTTCTACCCCTCTTAACGGTTACGTCCACACATGATTTTTCTTTTTTTTTGGGGGGGGGGCATCTGTAGTAAAGTACCTTTCGAAGTGTGTAAGATCCATTGGCCTCCTTGTAGATTAAGGTTGCAAATCGGTTCTTCAATTTTCGATGCTCTCGTATTAATACTTATCGTTGTTATAATAATTTTTTGATAGAAATACTGTAGTGCAATCTTCTTTAAATAATTTATTGAATGGATGCATGACTGTAGAATGGATACAACACTCGAGTTAGCGTGTTGTAACTGCAACTGGTATGCTTACTCTGTGTTATTGTTAGCAAACTTTTCACGAACTGATTAGGCAATGCAGCTCCCAATACCAATAAAAAATAGTCGCTGCAAAATACATTCAGTCCCTTAGGCAATAAAATCTCTGGCCCTGTACAATAATAATAACTTTGGTCTCTGTGCACAAAACAAATAAATTAAATTGTTTAGCAGCAACGGTGGAACGCGATATATTCTGAAGTCTCATAAAAAATTAAAAAAATTAAAAATGTGCTAGCTACAGGCTCAGTGTTGTGCAGTGCTTGCCATTATACTTCGAAATGTACATGAAATTTTTCTGGCTGATAAATAAAAACATTTCAGAAAAATCCAACATCTTTGAAAAATATGACTTGGAGAGAGAGGCGGTACTGATTGTGGTCAATTACTAACACTGATATTTTTCGTTAATTATATTCCAAGTTAGTCTGGCTTTTCAAAAACATCTGACAACTGAAATTACATTACTGAGGAAAATTACATACTTTTTACTAACTGATTCACAAACAATGAGATTTAAACAGCCAGTATTATCTAACGTCACTAAAAAAGCATAAATACATATCATGAAATTATATATACGTGTTAATAAATCTTAGAAACATTGCAAAAAGGAAATATCTAACTAGCCTTTTCATCAAATCGGTTTTCATACCTTCTGGGGTTACTCAACTATTACAAATTATTAACCAACTCATCTGCATTAACGCGCTGGCAGAACGAGAGTCATAAATATTTAATATCTTTACCTTGCTTGCGAGAAGACTACTGCATACATGTTCTCGTAATTCCTACATTAATCTAACACTTGGTGGCTTCACAGAGCACACCGCAAAAACTGCCTACTCCATTCTCTTTTGCTCACAGACAGCTAACCTACATCTATGCGTCAAGTGCTCTCTTACTCCAACACTACTATCTCAGACCAGAAGCAGTATCTTTGGCTCTGCGATCGTGCACAGTCAGCGATCTGCTTTATAAAGCCTATCAGAGACACACATCGTTTATAATGTAATAGTTTCATTTTATTTTACATTAGTGTTATTATCATATTCGGGTGCCACATGTAAGTGTGCCGCAGCATACTACTATCAGTATAATGATTCTGCCACTGTATTAAGGAGGATGTTGTGACTACCCGCCAGCGCCCAATGTGACCGCCGTTCATACACAGCACCCATACGAGATTGAAGTGACTGCATCTGTCTGAAATATCTTTACATTTTTACGGCATACTTCCAGTTGGAACAGCGACTACTCTACTCAGAAAAAACGGACAAGAGCGAATATGGCTCTCATTCTAAGTGTTCGGTACAAACTTAATTAAGTAGCTATATAGACAGGTCATCCATAGGTTTTGATGAGTGAGTTTGCGAGTACCAAAACATGTGACATTGACGGTCGTATCTTTTCAGTGTACTGACCTAGGGGAACATAGACCTTAGCATTTGACATAAGTTTCAGTTTCGTACCTCCATCCGTTCCGGATAAAAGGGGTCTTAACAAACGGACAGACAGACGGACAACAAGGTAACCCTATAAGCATTTAGTTTTTGCCGACTGAGGTACAGAATCCTCTACAGAGTCTATAGTCCCACAGGCTGCCGGATTCGGTACACAGTACCTGCCTACCACGAATTAGTCAGGTCCCTCCCCAATAGGTGTGTCTAACGCTGCGTGCCAGGAGAACACAGCATGTTGTTCTCAATGGAGAGACATCTACAGACGTTAAAGTAACCTCTGGCGTGCCACAGGGGAGTGTTATGGGACCATTGCTTTTCACAATATATATAAATGACCTAGTAGATAGTGTCGGAAGTTCCATGCGGCTTTTCGCGGATGATGCTGTAGTATACAGAGAAGTTGCAGCATTAGAAAATTGTAGCGAAATGCAGGAAGATCTGCAGCGGATAGGCACTTGGTGCAGGGAGTGGCAACTGACCCTTAACATAGACAAATGTAATGTATTGCGAATACATAGAAAGAAGGATCCTTTATTGTATGATTATATGATAGCGGAACAAACACTGGTAGCAGTTACTTCTGTAAAATATCTGGGAGTATGCGTGCGGAACGATTTGAAGTGGAATGATGATATAAAATTAATTGTTGGTAAGGCGGGTACCAGGTTGAGATTCATTGGGAGAGTCCTTAGAAAATGTAGTCCATCAACAAAGGAGGTGGCTTACAAAACACTCGTTCGACCTATACTTGAGTATTGCTCATCAGTGTGGGATCCGTACCAGATCAGGTTGACGGAGGAGATAGAGAAGATCCAAAGAAGAGCGGCGCGTTTCGTCACAGGGTTATTTGGTAACCGTGATAGCGTTACGGAGATGTTTAACAAACTCAAGTGGCAGACCCTGCAAGAGAGGCGCTCTGCATCGCGGTGTAGCTTGCTCGCCAGGTTTCGAGAGGGTGCGTTTCTGGATGAGGTATCGAATATATTGCTTCCCCCTACTTATACCTCCCGAGGAGATCACGAATGTAAAATTAGAGAGATTAGAGCGCGCACAGAGGCTTTCAGACAGTCGTTCTTCCCGCGAACCATACGCGACTGGAACAGGAAAGGGAGATAATGACAGTGGCACGTAAAGTGCCCTCCGCCACACACCGTTGGGTGGCTTGCGGAGTATAAATGTAGATGTAGATGTAGATGAACTAAGGAGGGTTCTCTGAACCAGTAACAGCAACTAGGCCGGGGGGGGGGGGGGATAAAGAAAATTGTGACTATCGACTAAAACAGATATTTTGAAATATCAGTACCGGAAGAAGATGCTGCAACTACGCATGCGAAGTGACAAGGTCGGTACGGTGTATATTCCAGTAATGCAACAATTCAAAAATGGCTCTGAGCACTATGAGACTTAACATCTGAGGTCATCAGTCCCTAGAACTTAGAACTACTTAAACCTAACTAACCTAAGGACATCACACACATCCATGCCCGAGGCAGGATCCGAACCTGCGACCGTAGCGGTCGCGCGGTTGCAAACTGAAACGCCTAGAACCGCTCGGCCACAACGGCCGGTCTCGCAACTGTTGTTCATGTGCCCTGCTCACTATATTTATTCATTAAATAAATAGCATACACCTACACATCAACAGAAATCGTTGGATGTGGTACTCGTATCATTGTTCTTAATTTCTTTAAGCAATAAAAATTGGAAGGCCTCACTCGTCGTTATAAAAAACTCGTAAAATGAACAGTACAAATTACGTTATGCAGCTGTACTCTATAACATCTCCCCCTAAATTATCTTCGTTCTGTTGTACTAATATTAAGGTAACGATGCCTCCTCTTTTTTAAAAAAAAAATATGTTATTGGCTTTTGGGTATCACCCACACTACAGATCCGGAATGATTTTGTAATCATTAAATGTAATCATTATGATTTTTTAATCATTAAATAGCAACAGTTAACCGTTAAATTCATTTACACTGAAACTAAATCACTGATCTAGAGAATTACAATACATTCCAAAACAGTTTTTGTTGCTTGTGTTTCACAGCTCTGATAAATCTTAGAAATGACATTGTTGCACCTGAAGCTTGTAATATTAGTATCTGTTTCGATAGCTTATATAAACTTACATTTGATAATGTAACCACGCAGGCTCATAAAAGCCATACAATTTGTGTAAAAATTTCTTAGATCGCCGCTGAGCAGCGACTACCTGATATTTCAAAGAATATCTTACGCACCACGACGCAGAATACGAATTGTTCATAAATTGTATCGATAGCGATATTTTGTGTTTCTTATTTTTTGACAGCTGAAGAATTGTTATCGTCTTCTGTTACCACAGTCCTGACATATTTTTTTAAAGACGGCGGACGAGTATGTGGCGCGGTCCGCAATCACTAATTAGTTATTATAAAATATTACTATTGTTCAGTGCTATGTAAGAATTTATGTGTGCATCTATGATGAAATATCGAAGATAGAACATTTAAACTGTACGGAGCTATTGTTAGCAAAACTGACTAAGGTAATTAAATTGGTTATTGTGCTCTCAAATGCTGTATTGCATGCTGTAGTATTCCCATGCTATCTATCTCCTATTAATGGCAACAGAAATAACGGTGTTTTTATAGTTTTCATATAGCTACCAGCGATCGACTGCATGTCGGCAAACGTCGTAGTTAAGGCAGAAGGCGCATTGCCATCTACCTTGTTTGTGATTTACATCCAATTTCTTTTAACGTGTGGTGTAGTACAGCAAAGAAAATTTCCAGTTCTGTCTGGTTCCTTAGGTTTCTCGGTTCGTAGTTGCTATTTCTTATATCCGGTCGTGATCGAACATGATCACGACACAAATAAATTAAGTGGTAATGCGAACTCTGTTCTTAATCTTCAGAATGATACGTCTTCTGCAAACGATTTTAGGTAACATATAAACCATCACATATACTACTTAAGTTTTTGAAATTCTGTGCTTTTCCCTCCAAAAAGTGCTGCAAAACTCACAACAGATTTCTGAATCTTCACAAGAGCATAGTCATTTCATCAAAATATAAATATTTAAAAAAAACACCACAAGCTGCTGTATAATTTCTTTTGAGCTGTGTGACCAGTTGGTGTCTGAGACCATTTTCCAGTATATGCTGTACTGTGTTACAGAGACAGGACAATTTCCGTGCGAAAAGAAGATCTGAAACTTTTAGTAAAATATAGACCATAGTTACAAATTTCTGTTGTTAACAGTTCTTACGTATGTGTAATTAGACAAATACAAAAATATAACATATGTGTAATTGACACTAAATGCATCTACCCCTGCATAGGAAAAGGTTATTGACAAATATTATATTGTGACTTTTATTTTATGATATGTGTGTAACACATGATATTAACAAAACTTTGTGGGTATTGTACACTCCTGGAAATGGAAAAAAGAACACATTGACACCGGTGTGTCAGACCCACCATACTTGCTCCGGACACTGCGAGAGGGCTGTACAAGCAATGATCACACGCACGGCACAGCGGACACACCAGGAACCGCGGTGTTGGCCGTCGAATGGCGCTAGCTGCGCAGCATTTGTGCACCACCGCCGTCAGTGTCAGCCAGTTTGCCGTGGCATACGGAGCTCCATCGCAGTCTTTAACACTGGTAGCATGCCGCGACAGCGTGGACGTGAACCGTATGTGCAGTTGACGGACTTTGAGCGAGGGCGTATAGTGGGCATGCGGGAGGCCGGGTGGACGTACCGCCGAATTGCTCAACACGTGGGGCGTGAGGTCTCCACAGTACATCGATGTTGTCGCCAGTGGTCGGCGGAAGGTGCACGTGCCCGTCGACCTGGGACCGGACCGCAGCGACGCACGGATGCACGCCAAGACCGTAGGATCCTACGCAGTGCCGTAGGGGACCGCACCGCCACTTCCCAGCAAATTAGGGACACTGTTGCTCCTGGGGTATCGGCGAGGACCATTCGCAACCGTCTCCATGAAGCTGGGCTACGGTCCCGCACACCGTTAGGCCGTCTTTCGCTCACGCCCCAACATCGTGCAGCCCGCCTCCAGTGGTGTCGCGACAGGCGTGAATGGAGGGACGAATGGAGACGTGTCGTCTTCAGCGATGAGAGTCGCTTCTGCCTTGCTGCCAATGATGGTCGTATGCGTGTTTGGCGCCGTGCAGGTGAGCGCCACAATCAGGACTGCATACGGCCGAGGCACACAGGGCCAACACCCGGCATCATGGTGTGGGGAGCGATCTCCTACACTGGCCGTACACCACTGGTGATCGTCGAGGGGACACTGAATAGTGCACGGTACATCCAAACCGTCATCGAACCCATCGTTCTACCATTCCTAGACCGGCAAGGGAACTTGCTGTTCCAACAGGACAATGCACGTACGCATGTATCCCGTGCCACCCAACGTGCTCTAGAAGGTGTAAGTCAACTACCCTGGCCAGCAAGATCTCCGGATCTGTCCCCCATTGAGCATGTTTGGGACTGGATGAAGCGTCGTCTCACGCGGTCTGCACGTCCAGCACGAACGCTGGTCCAACTGAGGCGCCAGGTGGAAATGGCATGGCAAGCCGTTCCACAGGACTAAATCCAGCATCTCTACGATCGTCTCCATGGGAGAATAGCAGCCTGCATTGCTGCGAAAGGTGGATATACACTGTACTAGTGCCGACATTGTGCATGTTCTGTTGCCTGTGTCTATGTGCCTGTGGTTCTGTCAGTGTGATCATGTGATGTATCTGACCCCAGGAATGTGTCAATAAAGTTTCCCCTACCTGGGACAATGAATTCACGGTGTTCTTATTTCAATTTCCAGGAGTGTATATTACTACAAACGGTATCTGACCGAAACCGATCGTACAATTACGTACAACACTTCATTTCTACGATAAAGTGATTCATTAATATGAAACTACTGTGTCGTCCGAACAAGACACAGCCAGTGCAAGAGCACCACAGTCGCAGAGGTGCGAGCTGGTGCCAGTGACATAGAGACTCGCCACTTGCGCGAGTTCCAGCAACGTCACGGGCGGCGCTGGGGATGAAGATATCGACTTCGCCTCGGCCAGTTGCCGGCCGAGTACACTCCGCCAATGACCGGACGACAAAGGACAGAAGCCTACTCGGAAGGTAGAAGAGCAGCTCTCGCCCACTTGGTTAGAGATCAACGTCGAGGGTTGACTTAAGACAGGTAACGTGGTGTAGTGGTCTCTTAGAACTGAACAGACAGTTGTTGTAAATTGCATTTGCTCCGTTGTTGTTGTTGTTGTGGTCTTCAGTCCTGAGACTGGTTTGATGCAATTCTCCATGCTACTCTATCCTGTGCAAGCTTCTTCATCTCCCAGTACCTACTGCAACCTACATCCTTCTGAATCTGCTTAGTGTATTCATCTCTTGGTCTCCCCCTACGATTTTTACCCTCCACGCTGCCCTCCAATACTAAATTGGTGATCCCTTGATGCCTCAGAACATGTCCTACCAACCGATCCCTTCTTCTGGTCAAGTTGTGCCAGAAACTTCTCTTCTCCCGAATCCTATTCAATACCACCTCATTAGTTATGTGATCTACCCATCTAATCTTCAGCATTCTTCTGTAGCACCACATTTCGAAAGCTTCTATTCTCTTCTTGTCCAAACTATTTACCGTCCATGTTTCACCATACATGGCTACACTCCATACAAATACTTTCAGAAATGACTTCCTGACACTTAAATCTATACTCGATGTTAACAAATTTCTCTTCTTCAGAAACGCTTTCCTTGCCATTGCCAGTCTACATTTTATATCCTCTCTACTTCGACCATCATCAGTTATTTTGCTCCCCAAATAGCAAAACTCCTTTACTACTTTAAGTGTCTCATTTTCTAATCTAATTCCCTCAGCATCACCCGACTTAATTCGACTACATTCCATTATCCTCGTTTTGCTTTTGTTGATGTTCATCTTATATCCTCCCTTCAAGACACCATCCATTCCGTTCAACTGCTCTTCCAAGTCCTTTGCTGTATCTGACAGAACTACAATGTCATCGGGGAACCTCAAAGTTTTTATTTCTTCTCCATGGATTTTAATACCCACTCCGAATTTTTCTTTTGTTTCCTTTACTGCTTGCTCAATATACAGATTGAATAACATCGGGGAGAGGCTACAACCCTGTCTTACTCCCTTCCCAACCACTGCTTCCTTTCATGTCCCTCGACTCTTATAACTGCCATCTGGTTTCTGTACAAATTGTAAATTGCCTTTCGCTCCCTGTATTTTAGCCCTGCCACCTTTAGAATTTGAAAGAGAGTATTCCAGTCAACATTGTCAAAAGCTTTCTCTAAGTCTAAATGTGCTCCGTATTGTGAAGTTTACCTACGATTATTTGCACTTAGCCAATGAGGGCCTTTTGTGTTATATTACATGCAGTGTTGCATATTCCATTATTCGATAAGTCACAAAAATAAGTAAACCTTTTTAACTCATTTGTGTGACTAATTTCTTGGAGTGTTGTAGAACCTTCGTTCTTCTGTCCTGTTCCCTGACCCCGGGGCATAGCTGTGTAATAGTGGCAGGGAGGAATTGTCTTAGCGGTGCACCGCACCAGAAACCGTTTCATGAACTCACAAACTCGACGTACCGTAACAACTGTGGCAACTCGGCCTCCACAGCTGTAGCGAGGAGGCCTTTACAAAACTGGCGACGAGGGTTTAGAAAAGAAAGGAAGGTTGACAACGCAAAACACCCCTTCTCATGTACTATACTACCCTGTGTTGGTGATTATGACTACATGGCTCGGCCGAAGCACTAATAATACTGTTTCAGGATGTTGTAAGGAAATTTATCATTAATTTGCTCTCATTCAGATTCCTGCTGTGATTGAAGGGGGTAAGAACAACTGCTGACTAGAGTCACATTGTACTGGTATGGTACTCGGAGTCTCTATACATGCCTTACAACTCCCAATGTTACGTCCCTTTGAACTCTGGTGAAACATTTCCGTCTCCTCTATATCTCTTTTGTTATGCAACCTCCCCTTCTACAATAACCTATGAAACCTTCACTTAGGATTTCTATCTCTTAATAATAACAAATGAAATCTTCCCTTTGAAACTTATTCTCTTTCTCAATCTTCGCATATAAATTTAAATGCTGCTTATTAAAAGCGATTTTCTGATTATTTCGACGAAACATAGAATGTGTCGTCGTCGTGGCCCTCAGTCGATACCTGCAATAACCCAAAACTGTTCTTTACCTTCTTTACTGTTATTGGATCGCCATCTGACTGCTGCATCGAACTGCGACATGTATTTACTTACTGGTGGTAGCGTTCTCGCTTCCTGCGCCCGGGTTCCGGGTTCGATTCCCGGCGGGATCAGGGATTTTCTCTGCCTCGTGATGACTGGGTGTTGTGTGATGTCTTTAGGTTAGTTAGGTTTAAGTAGTTCTAAGTTCTAAGGGACTGATGACCAGAGATGTTAAGTCCCATAGTGCTTAGAGCCATTTTTTGAGCTGCTGGTGGGCTGTCATAATAAGTGGCTGTATTTTTTACCAAAGCTGCCGTTATTCTTTAATAGCAAAGCTGACGTTACTCTTTAATTAATTTGACTGAAGTTACGTAATTCATAGTTAAACTTTTTTTTTACAACAATAAAATTTTGCAAAGTTTTACGTTGATGGTTTTTGGGATGGATTATAATCAGTAATGCAACATTGCTGGCAAAAATTAATTATATTCTGAATGAAATTATTTTACAAACGTTCAAATAGGACTTACTTTTTCAATAATCTTACAATTAGCACCGCGTGACCGCTACGGTCGCAGGTTCGAATCCAGGCTCGGGCATGGATGTGTGTGCTGTCCTTAGGTTAGTTAGGTTTAAGTAGTTCTAAGTTCTAGGGGACTGATGACCACAGATGTTAAGTCCCATAGTGCTCAGACCCATTTGAACCATTTGAACAATTAGCATTGCGTAAACATGCCTTCAGTAGTCTTGAGTTTCTCAAAAACAAAATAATTCAATAATATTAGTTTCTCTTATGATAATAGTTAGCTGATGTCTCTGTACATCTGTTTATAATCTCTTGTAAATCATAGCTGGTGGCTGGCAGGCACACCCCTCCTCTCAACCTCTCGCTTCAGACCTGCTACCGACTCGCTTCACTTCTCGCTTACTACTGACTTCCTACGAACGGTAAAGTGCGGTCTCTCTCGCCAACAATGCTTTCTGGTTGCAGACAATCCCTGCTACCATTACAAAATGTATCAATGCGCGGTCTTTCCCACTCTTTTCTTAAAATGTATCCATAAGCGGTCTCTCCCGCCCTTTTTAAAATTATATCAATGTGCGGTCTCTCCTGCCAACAATACTTTGGTGCAGACATTCCCTGCTACACAATTATTTCCAGCATGACAAATATTATTTATTCCCACTTAATCCTGTTAATAAAATATAAACATCTTTCAGAAGATCAATATAAAATCTTTGACAATAGACAATAGAAATATACACGTCTTACACTGCTAACTGATACAGCTGTTCCCTCTTGTAAATATGGAGGCATCTGACCACCTGGTGCCGAAGTAGAGATGGGTAATGCAGGAGCGTGTGTCGGCTTAAGTCACTGGGGCTACTGGAAGAACGTGCATACCTGGAGATGATAATTCATCGTTGCACTTTACGCCGCATTAATTTCAGTTGTTCTCTATGTTTACTGGGTATGTTACGGTCTCAGATGACACAATTCGTTTAAAATGTCTCTCCCTAGCGAACTCAGGGCAGCGATCAGCATTCGAAGTTTGACCACCAGAACAGGGTACACAAACTGCACGGATCGACTAGTCAGAGTCCAGAGTGTCATGTTAACCTGCACATCTTTGCTGACTACGGCATTGTTTGATGCCATGTCGACAGCGCTTTAAAAAGTAACAGCTCTCATTCCACGTTTGCTGAACACCTAATGGATATGAAACACAGCACAACAGACGTTAACACCGTCTTTAAAATTCTCAAATGCAGCAACAGCCCACCATAGAACTAATAACTGATAACAATTATCAAATACAAAAAGCCTTAGTAGAAGGAAAAAATAGTAAATGAATCCACAGCTCTCTGCAACGGAACTCTATTCTCTGTCCTCAAAGAACTATCAGTGAGAACCAACCCATAAACATACAAAACATCCACACACACACACACACACACACACACACACACACACACACAACTAAATTAATTAAACAAATCCCACAAACTTTCAGCTACTTCCATACAAAAAGACACAGACACATAATTTTAAAAAGAAGCAATTAAATAAATAGACTCCACACCCACTCACCTAATCACACACGCCCACACACACACATATACATACATACACACACACACACACACACACACACATACAAACACAACCCGCGATCTTAATGTTAGGCCTAATTACAATATTCCCAGTCGAAAAATTTTGAAGTAAACAACTTTTCTGCACGAAGTGCTACGTGGATGCAGATGACGAACTGCGAAAGAAAGCAAGTGCCATAAAAAAAACACACACACAAAAACCCAGGAAAAACACAGCATGGAGTAACAAGGTACACATACGAAACTTTCTCTGTTCTTCAAAGTTGTAAATACCGTCTTAAAAACTCCAATTTTTAAAATAGTGCAAATAGCAAAGAGCGTTATTCCTGTTTAACAGAAAGCAAATAACAGCCCACTGATGATGAAACTTTTCAGCAAAAGATGTTTGGCAAATAGGAGAAAAGATAAAATTGTGGTTTGCTCCAAAAACAAATCCATTTATAGCATAGTATAAACCGGCTGACATGCGGCCCTACAGGGCAAAGAACTCTGTGAATGTACAGGCAACATTTGAGATTTAAAACCTAATTACACAACCTGGCATCGGTCTGTCTATGATATACTGTTCTCTTTGATCTTTTTGCCACGACAGCCACTTATCGCTGAGTGACTTTTTTACAGTTCATTGTGAGCTCAGTACATTTTTGCTGCGAGTGGTAAGTATTCGCTATACGGCCAGAAGCGAGAGGGTCCGGAGAGATCGGTAGTCCATAAGGTCGGCGGAAGGCTTTTCACGGTGTTTGAAAAGCAGGGAAAGGGCACCTCTTGAATGGCCACCACTTTTCACAGAATTGGCCCTGTTTCTCGAAATGCTTACTGTGGACAGTTCCTGACGCCATTCCGCTTGCCACAGGCACGTATGCCACCAGCCTGCAGAGCTTTTCCCTGGGGGTGCTTGAAGATGAATGTTGCCTTTCGGTCCACACGTTAAAGAGGAGGCCGCCTGTTGTTTCTCTGTTGTGAGAAAGTTGGTTGCTTCCCTCCAAAATTACAGACTGTCCGACCCAAAGCAACTCACCAGTCACCGGACACGGTGCAGTCCGTGCCGAAGTATGGGGAGCGAGCGTTCAAGTAGGGCACCAACATCATCAATTGCAGTAACGCTTTTTGGCAAGGTTTGAGTGAGAAGTTTCCGTTGCGTTTATGTAGATAAGCGAACATATTCGTTCGTCAGATCGGCTGTGGAAGTCAATCACCCCAATTTGGGAATTGTGAGGGTTCTGGAAAGAACTCTCGTCTGGTGCTGATGGGTGGCTTCTCGCTGTACTTGAAGTACAGGGTGTTTCAAAAATGACCGGTATATTCGAAACGGCAATAAAAACTAAACGAGCAGCGATAGAAATACACCGTTTGTTGCAATATGCTTGGGACAACAGTACATTTTCAGGCGGACAAACTTTCGAAATTACAGTAGTTACAATTTTCAACAACAGATGGCGCTGCAAGTGATGTGAAAGATATAGAAGACAACTCAGTCTGTGAGTGCGCCATTCTGTACCTCGTCTTTCTGCTGTAAGCGTGTGCTGTTCACAACGTGCAAGTGTGCTGTGGACAACACGGTTTATTCCTTAGAACAGAGGATTTTTCTTGTGTTGGAATTCCACCGCCTAGAACACAGTGTTGTTGCAACAGGATGAAGTTTTCAACGGAGGTTTAACGTAACCAAAGGACCGAAAAGCGATACAATAAAGGATATGTTTGAAAAATTTCAACGGACTGGGAACGTGACGGATGAACGTGCTGGAAAGGTAGGGCGACCGCGTACGGCAACCACAGAGGGCAACGCGCAGCTAGTGCAGCAGGTGATCCGACAGCGGCCTCGGGTTTCTGTTCGCCGTGTCGCAGCTGCGGTCCAAATGACGCCAATGTCCACGTATCGTCTCATGCGCCAGAGTTTACACCTCTATCCGTACAAAATTCAAACGCGGCAACCCCTCACCGCCGCTACCATTGCTGCACGAGAGACATTCGCTAACGATATAGTGCACAGGATTGATGACGGCGATATGCATGTGGGCAGCATTTGGTTTACTGACGAAGCTTATTTTTACCTGGACAGCTTCGTCAATAAACAGAACTGGCGCATATGGGGAACCGAAAAGCCCCATGTTGCAGTCCCATCGTCCCTGCATCCTCAAAAAGTACTGGTCTGGGCCGCCATTTCTTCCAAAGGAATCATTGGCCCATTTTTCAGATCCGAAACGATTACTGCATCACGCTATCTGGACATTCTTCGTGAATTTGTGGCGGTACAAACTGCCTTAGACGACACTGCGAACACCTCGTGGTTTATGCAAGATGGTGCCCGGCCACATCGCACGGCCGACGTCTTTAATTTCCTGAATGAATATTTCGATGATCGAGTGATTGCTTTGGGCTATCCGAAACATACAGGAGGCGGCGTGGATTGGCCTCCCTATTCGCCAGACATGAACCCCTGTGACTTCTTTCTGTGGGGACACTTGAAAGACCAGGTGTACCGCCAGAATCCAGAAACAATTGAACAGCTGAAGCAGTACATCTCATCTGCATGTGAAGCCATTCCGCCAGACACGTTGTCAAAGGTTTCGGGTAATTTCATTCAGAGACTACGCCATATTATTGCTACGCATGGTGGATATGTGGAAAATATCGTACTATAGAGTTTCCCAGACCGCAGCGCCATCTGTTGTTGAAAATTGTAACTACTGTAATTTCGAAAGTTTGTCTGCCTGAAAATGTACTGTTGTCCCAAGCATATTGCAACAAACGACGTATTTCTATCGCTGCTCGTTTAGTTTTTATTGCCGTTTCAAATATACCGGTCATTTTTGAAACACCCTGTAGGTATGTTTTACTTAGGCAGTAGCGTAATCCATCTTCTGAGGAGCTCGTATTTAACACATTTCGTTATCCATCTTTACTGCTCATTTGACTACCCAGATGTGGAAATCTTATTCATTTTGCTTCCTGCAGTCTTCCAATTAAGTATGAGTCCGACAGAGTTTACAGTCGTCGTATTTTAGTTTACAACAATTTTCAGAACATTGCTCTCTACTATTCATCATCACCTGTCACTTGATTAGATTAAACAAAAGCTTTGTATCCTCCGTCTGACTTACATTATGAGATCCCGTTCGCTATGGTTAGGTGACCCATAACTAATAATTCTAACCAGCTGCATTTCTAGGATGTCTGCTTCATTGCGGTGAGTCTTTGTTATGTGCTGTGGCCAAGCACTATTTTTAAAGATACGAGTTTATTAAAGACTGCTGGGAGAAAGGAAGACTACCAGACGACTCGATAGAAGCCACGGTCCATCCGCTACTGAAGAACGGTAACAGGACAAATACCAACAGTTGCTGAGGCATATTTCTGCTTCCAGTCACCGACGAAATTATATCCAAAGCTCTACTGAATAAGGCAGAAGGTCAAGCAGAACACACAATTGGTTACCACCATGAGGGCTTCAGAAAAAATAGATGGTGCCAAGAGCAAACTTTTCACTTGAAAACTATCCCCAGCATGAGAACAATGCGAACCTTAACACAGCCGTTACATTCATTTCTCTTCAGTCATCGTTGGTCCCGTTCATTCAGGATCTTTTGCCGGCCGCTGCGATGTCGGAGATTTGATGTTTTACCGGACTCCTGATATTCACGGTCCGCTCGTGAAATGGTCGTATGGGGAAATCCCCACTTCCCCGCTACCTCGGAGATGCTGTGTCCCATCGCTCGTGCGCCGACTATAACACCACGTTCCAACTCATTTAAATCTTGACAAGCTGCCATTGTAGGAGCAGTAACCGATCTAACAGCTACCCCAGACACTTGTTGTCTTATATAGGTGCTGCTGACCGCAACACCGTTTTCTGGCTGTTTACATATATCCGTATTTGCATACGCATACCTATATCAGTTTCTTTGGCGCTTCAGTGTATATTACATCATATGAGACAATTCGAAAGATCAAAACAAGAACATCACAACAAAATACCCCACACATTTAAAGGTCTTGCCACAGTGGCATCAAGTATACATAAGAAATTTACACTCCCAGAATGAAAAAATAATTCATCTTTCGGCAATAAAAAGACTTTGACTGCAAGAGTTGAATGAAAACCCCCGAAGAAGGCTACCCATTGAAGGAATCCCTCTTAATCGATTTATCAAAAACTAAAGTTAAAGAACAGAATTTTCTTAATAAATTATTTAAGAAAACATGTGAAAATAAAAAGAAAATGGTTCAGATGGCACTGAGCACCACGGGACTTAACAGCTGTGGTCATCAGTCCCCTAGAACTTAGAACTACTTAAACCTAACTAACCTAAGGACATTACACACATCTATGCCCGAGGCAGGATTCGTACCTGCGACCGTAGCGGTCGCGCAAAATAAAAATAAAAAAATTGGAAAATTATGTTTAGGTTCTTGAGGTGCACAGAGACATATCCTGTGTCCAATACTCTTTATCGTACAGAAACTAAGCAGGGAAACACGGATAAGAGACTGGTAAGTTTGATACTACCAAGACTATCAAACATTACAACACACATTTCATGGTCACAAGATTGGGGAACGATTAACTTGTCTTTACAGGGGGAGACTATTTTTGCAGGACTATCGTCTGTCATTGGCAGTGCCAAAATAAAGAACACATCACACACTTACAATTCACACTCACTTCACGTGGGTCATCTTCCTCCGTTACAGTAGACCAGGGATGAAAGTTGGCGTCGGTGTGATCACGCTCTCAGGAGAAGGTGCGGCTAGTGGCAAGTGTCAACAGCCAGATGTCCCTCAGAAGATGCAGCGGGGTTAGATACCAGTAGTATCACCAGACATCCTTCTGCGTCGACAGAAGTAGTGGCAGTGCAGCTCATTACAGGTAGATTGCTCTACAGGTGATTGTGTCACCCATCGCAGGAAGTCTCCATAGGTGTCCCAGTCGTGATTGATACACGGCATGTTTCTCACTCCCTCTGTGGACCTCACATCATATGGGCTAATGACAAGATTATCAGACAGCTGTCTGCCGAGACGGAAAAAATGGCTAGAAAGGGCTGAGCAACGAATATGATGGCCTGGGTAGAGTAGAACCACTGCTTTGTTGGTCAGCGACAAGGAATTGAAAGCTGGTTCGCAGGTCAATTCATTCATCATGGATCGCTCATGTTTTAGACTCTCTAGGAGAGGAGAAATCGGGTTAGGGTGTACTGCGTGTCCACACTCCTTACAAGGGAACATCCCCATCGCACCCCCCTCAGATTTAGTTATAAGTTGGTACAATGGATAGGCCTTGAAAAACTGAACACAGATCAATCGAGAAAACAGGAAGAAGTTGTGTGGAACTATGAAAAAAATAAGCAAAATATACAAACTGGGTCGTCCATGCATAAGATAGGCAATATTAAGGGGAATGTGAGGCGAGGAGCGCCGTGGTCCTGTGGTTAGCGTGAACAGCTGCGGAACGAGAGGTCCTTGGTTCAAATCTGCCCTACACTGAAAACTTTGCTTTCTTTATTTTCGCAAAGTTATGATCTGTCCGTTCGTTCATTGACGTCTCTGTTCACTGTAAGAAGTTTAGTGTCTGTGTTTTGCGACCGCACCGCAAAACCGTGTGATTAGTTGACGAAAGGACGTGCCTCCCAATGGGAAACGAAAACATTTGATCGCAAGGTCATAGGTCAACCGATTCCTCCACAGGAAAACACGTCTGATATTTTGTATACGACACTGGTGACAGCATGTGCGTCACATGACAGGAATATGTTGTCGAAAGCAAAGAGAGCTTCACTCCAAGTTTAAACGCAGCCAAAACCTCTCAGACAAACAGAAGCTAAACGATGTCAAAGTTAGCGTAAGGAGGGCTATGCGTGAAGCGTTCAGTGAATTCGAAAGTAAAATACTAGGTACCGACTTGACAGAAAATCCTAGGAAGTTCTGGTCTTACGTTAAATCAGTAAGTGGCTCGAAACATCATGTCCAGACACTCTGGGATGATGATGGCATTGAAACAGAGGATGACAAGCGTAAAGCTGAAATACTAAACACCTTTTTCCAAAGCTGTTTCACAGAGGAAGACCGCACTGCAGTTCCTTCTCTAAATCCTCGCACCAACGAAAAAATGGCTGACATTGAAATAAGTGTCCAAGGAATAGAAAAGCAACTGGAATCACTCAACAGAGGAAAGTCCACTGGACCTGACGGGATACCAATTCGATTCTACACAGAGTACGCGAAAGAACTTGCCCCCCTTCTAACAGCCGTGTACCGCAAGTCTCTAGAGGAACAGAAGGTTCCAAATGATTGGAAAAGAGCACAGGTAGTCCCAGTCTTCAAGAAGGGTCGTCGAGCAGATGCG
Source organism: Schistocerca cancellata (assembly GCF_023864275.1). NCBI lineage: Eukaryota > Metazoa > Arthropoda > Insecta > Orthoptera > Acrididae > Schistocerca > Schistocerca cancellata. Next base: position 576,835,625 of record NC_064632.1, read on the forward strand.
CAAAACTATAGACCTATCTCTCTGACGTCGATCTGTTGTAGAATTTTAGAACATGTCTTTTGCTCGAGTATCATGTCGTTTTTGGAAACTCAGAATCTACTATGTAGGAATCAACATGGATTCCGGAAACAGCGATCGTGTGAAACCCAACTCGCATTATTTGTTCATGAAACCCAGAAAATATTAGATACAGGCTCCCAGGTAGATGCCATTTTCCTTGACTTCCGGAAGGCGTTCGATACAGTTCCGCACTGTCGTCTGATAAACAAAGTAAGAGCCTACGGAATATCAGACCAGCTGTGTGGCTGGATTGAAGAGTTTTTAGCAAACAGAACACAGCATGTTGTTCTCAATGGAGAGACATCTACAGACGTTAAAGTAACCTCTGGCGTGCCACAGGGGAGTGTTATGGGACCATTGCTTTTCACAATATATATAAATGACCTAGTAGATAGTGTCGGAAGTTCCATGCGGCTTTTCGCGGATGATGCTGTAGTATACAGAGAAGTTGCAGCATTAGAAAATTGTAGCGAAATGCAGGAAGATCTGCAGCGGATAGGCACTTGGTGCAGGGAGTGGCAACTGACCCTTAACATAGACAAATGTAATGTATTGCGAATACATAGAAAGAAGGATCCTTTATTGTATGATTATATGATAGCGGAACAAACACTGGTAGCAGTTACTTCTGTAAAATATCTGGGAGTATGCGTGCGGAACGATTTGAAGTGGAATGATCATATAAAATTAATTGTTGGTAAGGCGGGTACCAGGTTGAGATTCATTGGGAGAGTCCTTAGAAAATGTAGTCCATCAACAAAGGAGGTGGCTTACAAAACACTCGTTCGACCTATACTTGAGTATTGCTCATCAGTGTGGGATCCGTACCAGATCGGGTTGACGGAGGAGATAGAGAAGATCCAAAGAAGAGCGGCGCGTTTCGTCACAGGGTTATTTGGTAACCGTGATAGCGTTACGGAGATGTTTAACAAACTCAAATGGCAGACTCTGCAAGAGAGGCGCTCTGCATCGCGGTGTAGCTTGCTCGCCAGGTTTCGAGAGGGTGCGTTTCTGGATGAGGTATCGAATATATTGCTTCCCCCTACTTATACCTCCCGAGGAGATCACGAATGTAAAATTAGAGAGATTAGAGCGCGCACAGAGGCTTTCGGACAGTCGTTCTTCCCGCGAACCATACGCGACTGGAACGGGAAGGGGAGATAATGACAGTGGCACGTAAAGTGCCCTCCGCCACACACCGTTGGGTGGCTTGCGGAGTATAAATGTAGATGTAGATGTAGATGTAGAACTAGTACACTTGGCGAATGGGTGAAAAGTTTCTTCTACCTTGCCCGATTTAGGTTTTCATGTGGATGTAATAATCACTCCAAAAAAAGTGATGAAAACATAAGAGTTTTTCACATAAACTGAAAATAAAAAGTTAAAATTTTCGGTCGAGGGAAGATTTAAACCAAGGACCTCTCGTTCCGCAGCTGTTTACACTAACCACGGGACCACAGAACTTCTCGCATCACAGTGCCCTAAATATTGCCTATCTTACAAATGGACGACCCAGTTTGTATATTTTGCTTATTTTTTCATAGTTCCACACAACTTCTTCCTGTTTTCTCGATCGATCTGTGTTCAGTTTTCCAAGGCCTATCCACTGTGCCAACTTATAACTAAATCTGAGGGGGGTGCGATGGGGATGTTCCCTTGTTAGCACAAACTGTATTGCGCATGGGGTCCAGCATGTTGCATGGGAGATCGAAGCACAAAAATAGTGGTGTCGACAGCGCACGTCAGCAGCGTACGCCGGAGGTACTATTCGATAGGTGAGTGCCGTTTCCAGGTGGGTCTGCTGCTAGTCGTTTCCAACTCCTGCGAAGGGGAGACTCGGGGAAGCCCTCTTCTGACCTGACGACACGCAGTCTGCCGCCGCCGGCAGCTGTCACTGCGTCCAGATCCGACCTCTTGGCCTCTGGCTATCTTCCGCATCAGTAAGCCGCTCTGGGATTTCTAAGGCCCCTAACATCGCTCGGAGGGATACCTATTACTCCATCGACACAGCCGCAAGCCTTTTTCTTGCGCCTGGCCAACCCGGAGTTGGGTTCAGGTTACATCGTGCAGCCTGCCTGACTTCACCTACATATTGCTAATGGGGTCCCTGTCGGTCACCGTCCCCAACACTTTCACAATACAGTTTTACAAATACATTACACACAAACAAAATACAAGACAGTCTTAGTCAATGTGCTGTTTTCCTCGTTGTGATAGCCCCCAGTTAATGATGGGTGGAGGACTAGACAGCCTTCTAACTGTGGAACAGTGCTGTCAGAACGTGATGGGATTTTGAGAGAATTAGCAGGGGTCTGTGATTTGGCTAGGGGTATCAGTTCTTCCTGGTTTGACAAACACCTGCTAGCGTGCTATAACGTACAGGGTGATAATAATTCAACTATATGAAATGGCCGGCTGGAGTGACCGAGTGGTTCTAGGCGCTACAGTCAGGAACCGCGCGACCGCTACGGTCGCAGGTTCGCATCCTGCCTCGGGCATGAATGTGTGTGGTATCCTTAGGTTTAAGTAGTTCTAAGTTCTATGGGACTGATGACCTCATAAGTTAAATCCCATAGTGCTCAGAGACATTTGAGCCTATATGAAATGGTCCTAACTTCTTAACGGTCTGTGTTAGGAGGTTCAAACTGCACGGTTGGCCGCAGATCATGATGGGAATTAGTTCGGTGTGTATGGTTTGGTTTATCAATATGTAAAATTAGCGCATTTGGGAGACACATAATCCGCATTTCGCGATCGAGCTCTTCACCCTCAACGGGTGACTGTGTGGTTTGCAATGTCCGGTCACGGAATAATCGGTGCGATATTCCTTGATGGCACCATGACTACCGAACGGTACGTGTAGCTTTTGGAAGATGATTTCATCCACATTAACCAAAGTTACCCTGATTTCGACAAGACATGGTTCATGCAGGACTGAGCTCCATCCCGTCGAAGCAGGAGAGTGTTTGATGTCCTGGAGAAGCACTATGGGGGCCGCATTGCCAGAGGCCCCTGCCATGAGCCTCGGTTGGCCGCCGTATTCTCCGGATCTGAACACATGCGACTCCTTTTATGGGGCTATATTACGAGGTGCATTCAAGTTCTAAGGCCTCCGATTTTTTTTCTAATTAACTACTCACCCGAAATCGATGAAACTGGCGTCAGTTCTCGACGTAATCGCCCTGCAGACGTACACATTTTTCACAACGCTGACGCCATGATTCCATGGCAGCGACGAAGGCTTCTTTAGGAGTCTGTTTTGACCACTGGAAAATCGCTGAGGCAATAGCAGCACGGCTGGTGAATGCGCGGCCACGGAGAGTGTCTTTCATTGTTGGAAAAAGCCAAAAGTCACTAGGAGCCAGGTCAGGTGAGTAGGGAGCATGAGGAATCACTTCAAAGTTGTTATCACGAAGAAACTGTTGCGTGACGTTAGCTCGATGTGCGGGTGCGTTGTCTTGGTGAAACAGCACACGCGCAGCCCTTCCCGGACGTTTTTGTTGCAGTGCAGGAAGGAATTTGTTCTTCAAAACATTTTCGTAGGATACACCTGTTACCGTAGTGCCCTTTGGAACGCAATGGGTAAGGATTACGCCCTCGCTGTCCCAGAACATGGACACCATCATTTTTTCAGCACTGGCGGTTACCCGAAATTTTTTTGGTGGCGGTGAATCTGTGTGCTTCCATTGAGCTGACTGGCGCTTTGTTTCTGGATTGAAAAATGGCATCCACATCTCATCCATTGTCACAACCGACGAAAAGAAAGTCCCATTCATGCTGTCGTTGCACGTCAACATTGCTTGGCAACATGCCACACGGGCAGCCGTGTGGTCGTCCGTCAGCATTTGTGGCACCCACCTGGATGACACGTTTCGCATTTTCAGGTCGTCATGCAGGATTTGTGTGCACAGAACCCACAGAAATGCCAACTCTGGAGGCGATCTTTTCGACAGTCATTCGGCGATCCCCCAAAACAATTCTCTCCACTTTAGCAACGAGCGCGTGCGCCGTGTACCGGCGTGCCTCGGGAGCAACTGTGCTCAGTTTCAGCGCTGTAGCTAACCTGTACGGTTCTGTTCTGTGGTTTCAAAATGTTGAAGACCATCAACTCGCCCGCCGTGTGTGAGGTTCGCTCAGTGATACGGTATTTGTCACCAAGGAACCTGTCTGCTGCAGAAATTCATCGACAGATTTGCGAAGTGTACGGTGATACTGTTATGAGTGAAAGCAAAGTGCGTAAGTGGATACGAGAATTCAAATATGGCCGTGATAACGTCCACGATGAGGACACCTCTGATCGCCATACAGACGACTTGGTGGCTTCAGCTGAAGCTAGGATTCGTGAGAATAGGCGCTTCACGATAACAGGCCTCTCAAACTAATTTCCTGATGTGTCGAGATCAGTGCTTTACAACATTGTTTCTCATCACCTGAACTTTAGAAAACTGTGCTCCAGTTGGGTCCCGAAGCTCCTGACAGAGGACCACAAAAACCAAAGAGTTGAGTGTGCGATGAAGTTCTTGAATCGTTATCACGAAGAAGGTGACGGTTTCTTGAGTCAGATCGTAACCGGAAACGAAACATGGGTTTCGGATATCACGCCCGAATCGAAGCAACAGAGCATGGAGTGGAGACGCTCACACTCGCCTGTAAAGGTGAGGGCCAAACAGACTCTGTCCAAGCGCAAAAACATGGCGTCGGTGTTTTGTTGGTCGACTTCATGCACCGAGGAACCACTATCAATGCAGAAGCATACTGCCAAACCGTGAGAAAGCTACGAAGAGCGATTCAAAACAAAAAGACGCGGCATGCTGTCAAAGAAAATTGTCCTCCTCCATGACAATGCAAGACCTCACACTGCAGGTCAGACCCCCCATTTATTGGACAGTTTTCGATGGGAAGTTTTAGACCAGCCACACTACAGCCCTGATCTTGCGCCGAGCGATTACCATCTGTTCCTCCACCTCAAACAAAGCCTCAGTGGCAACCGTTACATTGATAACGACTACGTGAAAGCGGCAGTGAACTCTTGGTTATCGGAGCAGGCGGAAGGTATTTTAAAATTGGTTGAGAGGTATGATACGTGTTTCAACAAACTTGGCAACTACGTAGAAAATTAGAGTGAAGTAAGTACACTACTGGCCAATAAAATTGCTACACCAAGAAGAAATGCAGATGCTAAATGGGTATTCATTGGACAAATATATTATACTAGAACTGACATGTGATTACATTTTCACGCAATTTGGGTGCACAGATCCTGAGAAATCAGTACCCAGAACAACCACCTCTGGCCGTAATAACGGCCTTGATACGCCTGGGCATTGGGTCAAAAAGAGCTTGGATGGCGTGTACAGGTACACCTGCCCATGCAGCTTCAACACGATACCTCAGTTCATGAAGAGTAGTGACTGGCGTATTGTGACGAGCCAGTTGCTCGGCCACCATTGACCAGACGTTTTCAGTTGGTGAGATATCTGGAGAATGTGCTGGCCAAGGCAGCATTCGAACATTTTCTGTATCCAGAAAGGCCCGTGCAGGACCTGCAACATGCGGTCGTGCATTATCCTGCTGAAATGTAGAGTTTCGCAGGGATCAAATGAAGGATAGAGCCACGGGTCGTAACACATCTGAAATGAAACGTCCACTGTTGAAAGTGCCGTCAATGTGAACAACAGGTGACCGATACGTGTAACCAATGGCACCCCACACCATCACGCCGGGTGATACGCCAGTATGGCGATGACGATTACACGCTTCCAATGTGCGTTCACTGCGATGTCGCCAAACATGGATGCGACCATCATGATGCTGTAAACAGAACCTGATTCATCCGAAAAAATGACGTTTTACCATTCCTGCAACCAGGTTCGTCGTTGAGTACACTATCGCAGGCGCTCCTGTCTATGATGCAGCTTCAAGGGTAACCGCAGCCATGGTCTCCGAGCTGATAGTCCATGCTGCAGCAAACGTCTTCGAACTGTTCGTGCAGATGGTTGTTGTCTTGCAAACGTCCCCATCTGTTGACTCAGGGATCGAGACGTAGCTGCACGATCCGCTATAGCCATGCAGATAAGATGCCTGTCATCTCGACTGCTAGTGATACGAGGCCGTTGAGATCCAGCACGGCGTTCCGTATTACCCACCTGAACCTACCGATTCCATATTCTGCTGACAGTCATTGTATCTCGACCAATGCGCGCAGCAATATCGCGATAGAATAAACCGCAATCGCGATAGGCTACAATCCGACCTTTATCAAAGCCGGAAACGTGATGATACGCATTTCTTCTCCTTACACGAAGCATCACAACAACGTTTCACCAGGAAACGCCGGTCAACTGCTGTTTGTGTATGAGAAATCGGTTGGAAACTTTCCTCATGTCAGCACGTTGTAGGCGTCGCCACCGGCGTCAGCCTTGTGTGAATGCTCTGAAAAGTTGTCATTTGCATATCACAGCATCTTCTTCCTGTCGGTTAAATTTCGCGTCTGTAGCACGTTATCTTCGTGGTGTAGCAATTTTAATGACCAGTAGTGTACTTTCTGAAAACAAATTTACTTTTCTGAAATAACCTTTCGTTATGTACTACGTTCAAACGCACTTTACTTTAATAACACGCCTCGTACATACGAGCTTCTACTGAAAGCCAATAACTCTGCACCGAAGGGAGGTGGCGTGCACGTGACGTATCGGCGTTCTGCCATCTCACTGGTCGACGTTCAAACACACGTTCAGAATCTTCCTGGCAGATCAAAACCGTGTGCCCGACCGAGACTCGAACTCGGGACCTTTGCCTTTCGCGGGCAAGTGCTCTACCATCTGAGCTACCGAAGCACGACTCAGGCCCGGTACTCACAGTTCTACTTCTGCCAGTACCTCGTCTCCTACCTTCCAAACTTTACAGAAGCTCTCCTGCGAACCTGCCAGGAAGTTTCATATCAGCGCACACTCCACTGCAGAGTGAAAATCTCATTCTGAGCACGTTCAGAATATCTGACATGCTAGATATTGCTCTGAACGTTCGGGAAGTCTCCCCAACGTGATACTCCACGCTCCAACGCTAGAAACTCGGCACGGCCAACTCTCAAAGTTGGGATGCACAGTCCGTGTGCCGTCTGCCTTATGAAATACGACTCCGGAAAAGTTTACTCCTGGAAAGACCTCTGCAGCGGTCGTTTCCTGCTGCGCCCTGGACGGTCATTGTCCACGCGCCGGCAGGTCCGGTTGTGACCTTTGCAGTTATCTGCGCTGACCCCGTTCCCAAGACAAAACTAAGTCACGCGAACTGCGAGCGCGCTTCCGCAGCCATCTGGAAACGGTCCGATTCCGCGAATAGTTAGCCGGCGAAATAACAAGGCAGCGGGGACGCGCTAATTGGCGGAAGCGCCGCTCCTCTCGCACTTCATTGGGTGTTGGGGTGGGGGGGGGGGGGGGGGGGCGCCGCTCCGAGCGGGAAACGGCGAAACGATTGCGTCCCGGCCAGCGCTGCAGCAGGTTTCGGGAAAGGCCCCCCCGTCGCCCGGATGAATGGAGTGTGTGTGTGCGTATGTGTGTGTGTGTGTGTGCGTGTGTGGTGCGGGACAATGGGCGAGCGAGCAGTCTGCCCGCCGGCCTACCGGGAACTTTCTGTTATCTGGTTGTGCGTCTGCCGTTGAAACACAACCGCAAGGCGAGGGATTGCGTTACGTCTGGCGACACCCACATCACACCATGTACAATGAAGACTTGTTGTTTCACCGCGGAAGACCGTATCACTGCCCCTCCTTTCAATCGTCGTACGAACGTCGAAATGGAAGATATTGAGATAACCGACCGCGGAATTGAACAGTAGCTACAATCGGTTATAACACTACCGTCTGCTACTGCTATACCATAACCTCGAAGCTGGAGGCAGGTTGTGAAACAAAACTATCTTATTAAAGCAATTATGGTGTAACGCAACAGAACAGTGTTACCCTCTGAGAGGAATTTTGCTAGGTTGACCGTGTTGTACCTAACGGAAATGGCTTATCGGAAATGAAAGTCAGAATTACGTAAATATTCGAACAGTAACAAACAATATTTTTGCCTAGCTATACTGTTTAAAGAATAAGGACAACGGTCGCCAGCCTGATTAGGCAAGAGAAAGATTAACGTTCTTGTTCAAGAAAATAGTTATTAGTAACTTTAACGGACAAACACAACCTAGACTGAGCCACACGCGAGTGCAATTAACTCTGACACCTGCATATGTTAACGTTAAGGTTGGAACAAACAGCTAGAGCAGCACAAACTATTTGCATAAATATAACAAATAATCCATCCATCCGAGGCATTGGAAAGTAGCAGAAAAAACCTCTTTCGGAACCAGGACAATATGCCACTTTTACATGGCAGTGCACAGTACGGTAGCTCGTCCCCGACTGACTCTTGGTTCCACCTTTTCTAACTAGGCCAACCACAATCTGCGCGCGCTGCACAGTTCCGTTCCCGAGGGGAACCACAACAACTTTTACATATGATATAATTAAGAACCCTAACTAAGGATCAGCAGTGTACATAACAGCAAACAATCATTTTAAACAAAACAGAACATTTGCACATACTGACATTTTTACAAAACATTATTCACCCAAATTCCAAATGTATACAGTAAGTTTTGTTCCCTCCAAATGGGACAAAGAATTTAAATGACAGATACACTACATTGCATACAATCAAATCATGACATCAAAGTGTTTACAAAGAAAGGAGTATACAATTTCGTGTTATCGATTGAAACACATTTACAGAAGCTCAACGATGTAACATTAAATGAAACAAAAGCAAAATAAATTCGTACAGCATTAGAGTCATGGTGTTACACGCTTAATAGCGTAAAGTCGTCAGGACCAGATGAGATACCTATGAAATTCTATGAAGATTATGCGAAAGAACTTGCTTCCCTTCTAGCAGTAATTCATCATACACTACTGGCCATTAAAACTGCTACACCACCAAGATGACGTGCTACAGACGCGAAGTTTAACCGACAGGAAGAAGACGCTGTGATATGCAAATGATTAGCTTTTCAGAACAGTCACACAACGTTGGCGCCGGTGGCGACACCTACAACGTGCTGACATCAGGAAAGTTTCCATCCGATTTCTCATACACAAACAGCAGTTGACCGGCGGTGCCTGGTGAAACGTTGTTGTGATGCTTCGTGTAAGGAGGGGAAATGCGTACCGTCACGTTTCCGACTTTGATAAAGGTTGGATTGTAGCCTATTGCGATTGCGGTTTATCGTATCGCGACACTGCTGCTCGCGTTGGTCGAGATCCTATGACTGCTACCAGAATATGGAATCGGTGGGTTCAGGAGGGTAATACGGAACGCCGTGCTGGATCCCAACGGCCTCGTATCACTAGCAGTCGAGATGACAGGCATCTTATCCGCATGGGCGTAACGGATCGTGCAGCCACATCTCGATCCCTGAGTCAACAGATGGGGACGTTTGCAAGAAAACAACCACCTGCACGAACAGTTCGACGTCGTTTGCACCAGCATCGACTATCAGCTCGGAGACCATGGCTGCGGTTACCCTTGACGCTGTATCACAGACAGGAGCGCCTGCGATGGTGTACTCAACGACGAACCTGGGTGCACGAATGGCAATCCAGGTTCTGTTTACAGCGTCATGATAGTCGCATCCGTGTTTCACGACATCGCTGTGAACGTATATTGGAAGCGTGTATTCGTCATCGCCATACTGAGGTATCACCCAGCGTGATGGTATGTGATGCCATTGGTTACACGTCTCGGTCACCTCTTGTTCCCATTGACGGCACTTTGAACAGTGGACGTTACATATCAGATGTGCTACTATCCGTGGCTCTACCCTTCATTCGAACCCTGCGAAACCCTACATTTCTGCAGGATAATGCACGACCGCATGTTGCAGGTTCTGTACGATCACCAGTGGTGTACGGCCAGTGTAGGAGATCGCTCCCCACACCATGATGCCGGGTGTTGGCCCTGTGTGCCTCGGTCGTATGCAGTCCTGATTGTGGCGCTCACCTGCACGGCGCCAAACACGCATATGACCATCATTGGCACCAAGGCAGATGGGACTCTCATCGCTGAAGACGACACGTCTCCATTCGTCCCTCCATTCACGCCTGTCGCGACACCACTGGAGGCGGGCTGCACGATGTTGGGGCGTGAGCGGAAGACGGCCTAACGGGGTGCGGGACCGTAGCCCAGCTTCATGGAGACGGTTGCGAATGGTCCTTGCCGATACCCCAGGAGCAACAGTGTCCCTAATTTGCTGGGAAGTGGCGGTGCGGTCCCCTACGGCACTGCGTAGGATCCTACGGTCTTGGCGTGCATCCGTGCGTCGCTGCGGTCCGGTTCCAGGTCGACGGGCACGTGCACCTTCCGCCGACCACTGGCGACAACATCGATGTACTGTGGAGACCTCACGCCCCACGTGTTGAGCAATTCGGCGGTACGTCCACCCGGCCTCCCGCATGCCTACTATACGCCCTCGCTCAAAGTCCGTCAACTGCACATACGGTTCACGTCCACGCTGTCGCGGCATGCTACCAGTGTTAAAGACTGCGATGGAGCTCCGTATGCCACGGCAAACTGGCTGACACTGACGGCGGCGGTGCACAAATGCTGCGCAGCTAGCGCCATTCGACGGCCAACACCGCGGTTCCTGGTGTGTCCGCTGTGCCGTGCGTGTGATCATTGCTTGTACAGCCCTCTCGCAGTGTCCGGAGCAAGTATGGTGGGTCTGACACACCGGTGTCAATGTGTTCTTTTTTCCATTTCCAGGAGTGTAATTTGCAGAACGACCTGCATAGAACTGATGAATGGCCCAGGCTCTGGCAGTTGACACTGAACGTAAATAAATAACATATCGAGCATAGACAGGAAAAGAAATCCACTACTGTACACCTACACTGTTGATGACAAACAGCTAGAGACAGCATCTGCCGAAAAATATCTAGGCATAACTATCCAGAACGATCTTAAGTGGAATAACCATATAAAACAGATAGTGGGAAAAGCAGACACCAGACTCAAATGCATCGGAAGAATCTTAAGGAAATGTAACTCATCCACGAAAGAAGTGGCTTATAAGGCGCTTGTTCGCCCAATTCTTGAGTATTGTTCATCTATCTGGGATTCGTATCATGTAGGACTGATAGAGGAGATAGAGAAGACCCATTAGAGGGCGACGCGTTTCGTCACGGGATCGTTTAGTTGGCGAAAGATCGTTACGGAGACGCTAAACAAACTCCACTGGCAGACGTTACAAGAGAGGCGTTGTGCCTTACGGAGGGATTTACTAATGAAATTTCGGGACAGCACTTTCCGGGATGTGTCGGACAACATATTACTCCCCCCCACATACATCTCGCGTGTTGGACACTAAGAGAAAATTCGAGAAATTAGAGCCATTACAGAGGCTTACCGACAATCAATCTTCTCACGCTGTATTCGTGAGTGGAACAGGGTTGGAAGGATCAGATAGTAGTACCGAAAGTATCCTCCGCCATACACCATTAGGTGGCTTGCGGACTCTGATGTAGATATAGATGACTTCTCCAGAGCAATTCACGCTCAAAATGGTGACCCCAAGTCAACCGTTACATCCTGCCCATGTAGTTGTGGCGGCTCCGCCTTCAAAAAATTTCGATTAAGAGTTTATCTGTAATCGATTTCTAAACCTTAAGCTTCTTTTTCTTTTGTTTTTTTCTGTGGAAGGGGGGGGGGGGGGGGGAGGTGGGAGGTCTCAGGTGAACCACCACTATTAGGGACCCTGAAGTTTCAGACGGTGTCCTACGAACCGACCCCTTCTTCTAGTTAGGTTGCGTCGCAAATTTCTTTTCTCCCCAATTCGGTTCAATACTCATCTAATCTTCAGCATTCCTCTCTAGTACCACATTTCAAAAGCTTCTGTTCTGTTGTTGTCTAAACTGTTTATCATCCATGTTCCGCTTTCATACTTGGCTACACTCTATATGGTGTTAATATGTTCAGAAAAGACTTCCTAAAACTTAAATCAATATTCGATTTTATTAAATTTCTCTTCTTCAGAAACACATTCCTTGCCAGTGCCAGTCTTCATTTTTTATCTTTTCGACTTCGGCCATCATCACTTATTTCGCTGCCAAAATAGCAAAACTCGTCTACTACTTTACAGTCTCGTTTACTAGTCTAATTCCCTGAGCATTGCCTGATTTAATGCGACTACATTCCATTATTCTTGTTTGGCTTTTTTTTTTTTAAGTTCATCTTATATGCTCCTTTCAAGACACTGTTCATTCCGTTCAGCTGCTCTTCCAGGAATTACAATGCCATCAGTAAACCTCAAAGTTTTTATTTTTTCTCCCTGCACTTTGATTTATACTCCAATTTTTTGTCGTTGGTTTCTTTTATTGCTTGTTCGATGCACACACTGAATAACATCGGGGATAGGCTAAAACCCTGTCTCAGCCCCCTCTCAACCACTGCCTCTCTCTAATGCCCTTCGACTCTTATAAATGCCGTCTGGTTTCTGTACAAATTGTAAATAGCCTTTCGCTCCCTGTACTTTACCCTTTCTACCTTCGAAATTTCAAACAGTGAAGTCCAGTCAACTTTGCCAAAAGCTTCCTCTACTTCAACAAATGCTGTAAACGTAAGTTTTCCTTTCTGTAACCTATCTTCTACGAGACGTCATAGACTTAGTATTGCCTCGCGTGTACCTTGATTTTTCCGGAATCCAAACTGATCTTCCCCAAGGTCGGCTTCTGCCAGTTTACTCTTAGGAAATATAACTGAAAGTTATTACGAAAAAAGTTATTTTCAAAAAGCTTAGCGAGCTTCATAATATTATGGGGACTGGAAACTAATACCTTTTTTTTACATTAAATTCAAACACATAGCTTCAACACGTTTTTATTTTTAATCAATGATATAATGTAACCACCCTCGTTATCAACAACATTATGCAAATTTTAAATGCTGGATCGATAAAAAGCAATTGGTTTCTGAGCTAAATAACTAGAGATGGTATTTTGGACATCATCCAAGTTTTATAATTTTCTGCTACGTAGAAAGTGTTGTTGCGATAGGAATGAATCTAAATCCGATGGCGCAATGTCGGGTGGGTATGGAGCGTGAGGCAACACCTCCTACCCCAATTCATTAGTCCTTGCCATGGCTTGCCTTTCGCAGTGCGGTCTTGCAATACCGTGCTTCAGAATAAAATCTTTTCTGTTGACAGCCGCTAGGGATTTCTCAGTTAAAGACATTTACTTGCTCAAGTTGTTTACATTAAAGGACGGCATTCACACTTTAACCAGATTTCAGCACTTCAAAATGAACGACCCCGAGAATCCTCCTCCAAACACACAAAAGCCATTCATTCGGAGAGAGCCACTGCCTTTTGCGTTTTGGATTCGCACAGAGGATCCACTATTCATGACCTAGTGATCAACCGATCAAGAAACCCTTCTGTATCGTGCCGCTGTAGCAAGAAGTTGCATATGGTGGATCGGTTATACGAGTATTTGCTTTCGTCGGACAGATTATGGGGGACCCAACACTTCCTCTGCTTATTTTACCAATAGCCTGAAAATGTTCCTGGATGGTCATCGAGATTGATAAAGAGTGTTCGACAAATCCTCGATTGTCTGACACGGAGTAGCTTAATACTTTTCCTCCTAACATGTCATTGCCTAGGTTGCTGGTCTTCCTTGTCGATACGAGTCGGAAAGATCAAAACTACCGAATCTGAACTTAGAAAACCACCTTTGGCATTTACGAATGTCTAATGTTCTTCGTCGACAAACATCGTAATGTTTTTGGCAAGCCGGCCGTAGTGGCCAAGAGGTTCTAGGCGCTTTAGTCTGGAACCGCGCGACCGCTACGGTCGCAGGTTCGAATCCTGCCTCGGGCATGGATGTGTGTGATGTCTTTAGATTAGTTAGGTTTAAGTAGTTAAGTTCTAGGGGACTGATGAACTCAGATGTTAAGTCCCATAGTGCTCAGAGCCATTTGAACCATTTTTTTGTTTTTTGTTTTTGGCAGCAATTGTTGCCTTACTACCCTTCTACATATATATCTATATATATACTCCGCTAGCCACCAAGCGATATGTGGCGGAGGGCACTATTCGTGCCAAAGCCATATTCTCCCCCCCCTCCCTCCCCCCCTCGGTACCACTCACGGATCGCGCGAGGGAAAAACGACTGTCTGAACGCATCACTACGAGCTCTAATTTCCCTTATCTTTCAGTGGTGATCGTTGCGCGATTTGGAAGTTGGTGGTAATAATATACGCTCTACATCCTCGGCGAATTTCCTACATCCTCCGAATTTCGGAAGCCGCGCGGGATTCGCCGAGCGGTCTCTGGCGCTGCAATCTTTGACTGCGCGGCTGATCCCGGCGCAGGTTCGAGTCCTCCCTCGGGCATGGGTGCGTGTGTTTGTCCTTAGGATAATTTAGGTTAAGTAGTGTGTAAGCTTAGGTACTGATGACCTTAGTCCCATAAGATTTCACACACATTTGAACATTTTTTTGGATTTTCGAATTAAGTGAGCAGCCCCTTCTGTTTAGCGCGTCGTCTATCTGGAAGTGTATCCCACTTCAAACTTTCTGTGATATTTGTAACGATCATGCAATGGCTAAATGTATCAGTCACGGATCTTGCCACTCTCCTTTGGACCTTCTCAATCTCTTGAGTCAGACCCAACTGCTAAGGGTCCCATGTTGTTGTTGTGGTCTTCAGTCCTGAGACTGGTTTGATGCAGCTCTCCATGCTACCCTATCCTGTGCAAGCTTCTTCATCTCCCAGTGTCTACTGCAACCTACATCCCTCTGAATCTGCTTAGTGTATTCATCTCTTGGTCTCCCCCTACGATTTTTACCCTCCACGCTGCCCTCCAATACTAAATTGGTGATCCCTTGATGCCTCAGAACATGTCCTACTAACCGATTCCTTCTTCCAGTCAAGTTGTGCCACAAATTTGTCTTCTCCCCAATTCTATTCAATACCTCCTCATTAGTTATGTGATCTACCCATCCAATCTTCAGCATTCTTCTGTAACACCACATTTAGAAAGCTTTTATTCTCTTCTTGTCCAAACTATTTATCGTCCATGTTTCACTTCCATACATGGCTACACTGCATACAAATACTTTCAGAAACGACTTCCTAACACTTAAATCTATACTCGATGTTAACAAATTTCTCTTCTTCAGAAACGCTTTCCTTGCCATTGCCAGTCTACATTTTATATCCTCTCTACTTCGAACATCATCAGTTATTTTGCTCCCCAAATAGCAAAACTCCTTCACTACTTTAAGTGTCTCATTTCATAATCTAATACCCTCAACATCACTCGACTTAATTCGACTACATTCCATTATCCTCGTTTTGCTTTTGTTGATGTTCATCTTATACCCTCCCTTCAAGACACCATCCATTCCGTTCAACTGCTCTTCCAAGTCCTTTGCTGTCTCTGGCAGAACTACAATGTCATCGGGGAACCTCAAAGTTTTTATTTCTTCTCCATGGATTTTAATACCTACTCCGAATTTTTCTTTTGTTTCGTTTACTGCTTGCTCAATATACAGATTGAATAACATCGGGGAGAGGCTACAACCCTGTCTTACTCCCTTCCCAACCACTGCTTCCCTTTCATGTCCCTCGACTCTTATAACTGCCATCTGGTTTCTGTACAAATTGTAAATAGCCTTTCGCTCCCTGTATTTTTCCCCTGCCACCTTTAGAATTTGAAAGAGAGTATTCCAGTCAACATTGTCAAAAGCTTTCTCTAAGTCAACAAATGCTAGAAACGTCCCATACAGACGAACAATACTCCAAGACTGGAAGAACTAAAATATTGTGAGCAGTTTCCTTTGTTGAAGGACTGCATCGCTTCAGGATTTTACCAGTAAACCGCAATCCTCATTGATTTGTTCACAACTTTCGTGTGACGCTACTTTCCTGCAGACTACAGCATCATTGGCAAACAGTTTAATGCCGCTGTCAACACCATCAACGAACCTATTACGCTGCCTGTGGCACACCTGATGTTACGCCTGTTTCTGTTGAAGTCTCCCCATTCTGGACGACATCTATTAGAAAACTTTCTATCCAACCGCATATGTCATCGGATAGACCGTAAGCGCGCACTTTTTGGACGAAGCGACAGTGCGGAACTGAGTCAAAAAAAAAATGGCTCTGAGCACTATGGGACTTAACATCTACGGTCATCAGTCCCCCAGAACTTAGAACTACTTAAACCTAACTAACCTAAGGACAGCGCACAACACCCAGCCATCACGAGGCAGAGAAAATCCCTGACCCCGCCGGGAATCGAACCCGGGAACCCAGGCGTGGGAAGCGAGAACGCTACCGCACGACCACGTGATGCGGGCGGAACTGAGTCGAACGCTTTTCTAAAGTCGAGGAATATGGCACCAACCTGGGAACCGGTATCTAAAGCCTGTTGTACATCATGAACAAAGAGGATCAGCTGTGTTTCGCATGACCGCTGTTTCCTAAAACCGTGCTGGTTTCTGCAGATGAGCTGCACAAAGTCTAGAAAGGTCATTATGTCTTAACACAAAATATGTTCCATGATTCTACAACGAATCTATGTCAGTGAGATTGGCCAGTAATTATGTACATCCGATTTTCTACCCTTTTTATAGATTGCTATGACCTGGGCCTTCTTCCAGTCCCGTGGAACTTTCCGCAGTTCCAATGATCTCTGATAGACGATGGATAAGAATAGTGCTATATTTGTAGCATAGTCAACATAAAATCTTACGGGGATACGCCTTCCTGGCGCCTAAGGATCTCAACTGTTTTACAGTCCCAGATACACTAAACACTATGTCATTCATCCTTGCGTTTGTTCGACAATTGAAATGCGGAATGGTGCTGCAGTCCTCTACCGTAAACGAGTTTTTGAAAGCTAGGTTTAGAATTTCGGACTTCTGTCATCCGTTACATTACCCGTACTGTTAGCAAGAGAAGGTATTGAACTATATGTAGCGTTCATAGATTTTACATACGACCAAAATTTTTTGGGGTTATTTTTAGAATTAGCAGATAAAACATTGCTTTCAAATTCGTTAAAAGAATCTCTCATTGACCTTTTACAGCTACTCTCATTTCGCATAATTTCTGTTTGTCAGCGTGGCAGTGACTGCGTTTAAAACAACTGTGCAAAATTCCCTCCTTTCTCAGCAACTTTCTAATATGTCTGTTGAACCAAGGTGGATCCTTTCCCTGCCCTATATTTTTGCTAGGCACATATTTCTCTAGCACGTGGTGGACAATACCTTTAAATTCCGACCAAAGATGCTCAATATCTTTGAGTCCCGCGGTGAATGCTTGTAGCTGACTATGAAGATATTCATTAATGAGACTTTCTTATTTGCTTTCCCAAACAAGAAAACTCTACGCTGTTTCTTTGGGTGTTTTGCAACTTCCACTGACTAGAAGCCACGACGAGATTATGGTCGCTAATACCTTCTTCAAGATTAACTTCCTCAAAAAGACCAGGTCTGTTTGTCACAAAGATATCTAATATGTTCCTAACTCGAGTTGGTTTCCTAACCAATTGCTCAATGTTGTATGTTGAGAGTGCTCCTAGAATAACTTCACACGAGACTTCGCTTCTGACCCCTGTGATATACGTGTAATTTCCCCCTCAATGGACGCGAGATTAAAGTCTACACCTATAACTAATGGATGATTCGGATATATATATCCTACGTACTCAAGACTTTCCCTGAAACGTTCTGCGGCGTTTTTTGTGGATGCTGGTGGTCTATAAAAACATCCTAATACAACATCACTCCTTGTCTGATGGCAGCTTTATCCAGACTATTTCACAGTCCGACCCAGTATCGATCTCAACTCCGTTTAAACAGCTTTTAACTGCAATGAACACGCCACCTCCCATACCATCAGTCCTATCCTTCCGTCCATTCCGAGTTCAAAATGTCACTGCTATTTATGTCTGGTTTCAACCAGCTTTCGGTATCTAATACAATATTGGCATTACTACTGTTTCTTTCGAAGAGTACAGACACTTCCCGACAGTTTACTAACATGAGATTTAGCACATTTAAATCCTTTGCAATGACCTGTCTAGGCGAACTAACAATTTTTACAGTTGGTACACAAACATCAGTGTCATTAACTGGTAATTTTTCAGGCCAACGGTTTGTTTCCCGTGGAGAGGAACTTAATCTAAAAAAACTCCATGTGCACGCCACGAGTACTGTGCTACCCATGTAGCTGATTCCTGTGTGTAGTGCATCCCTGATCTATCGAGGCGCGTCCTACAACCTTCCACCCCATAGCGTAGGTCGAGGAATCTACAACCATTTTCGTCACAGAGACGACGTAGCTTCTGGTTTAGATTATCTCTACTCCAAACCAGAGGACCCCGTCCACCCTGTGTACGATGCTGCAACTTGTCACCTTGGCTTCCACTCCTCGAGAGATGCAGGCCGCCTTCGCCAATTTGGCCAGCCGTCGAAAGGACCCTAGGATTTCAAAAAATGGCTCTAAGCCCTACGGGATTTAACATCTGAGGGCATCAGTCCCCTAAGTCCCCTAAACTTAGAACTACTTAAACCCAACCAACCTAAGGACATCAGACACATCCATGGCCGAGGAAGGATTCGAACCTGCGACCGTAGAAGCAGTGCGGTTCCGGGCTGAAGCGCCTAGAACCGCCCATCCACAGCGGCCGGCTGATGTTAGTTATAGTGGGAATAATTTCATATGAAGATTTAACATCATTCTTGAGTTTTTAGCTGTACTAGAATTGGGTCCAAGAGGTAGAACAAAGAGACTTTGTTTTCCAGACTGACAGTGTTGTGGAATCTTTGTCAATGTGTGGGATAGATTTTTTAAGCGTAGTTACATGAGGGGCGATGTTGAATTTTGCATATTTATAAATTTTTGGAACATGAAAGTCGGTGGCCGCTGTGCACACACACTGCCAATTGGTCAACATTAGATTTTAAGCTTACTTCTTGCTAATCTACTGTACATGTGTCCACATTTAGGGCGTGCATGTTATATGAAACCTGTTCCAAATTTCTACTGAATTCCCTCCCACCGGAGGTTCGAGTCCTCCTCCGGGCATGGGCGTGTGTGTTGTTCTTAGCATGAGTTACTTTAAATAGTGTGTAAGTCTAGGGACCGATGACCTCAGCGGTTTGGTCCTTTAGGAATTCACACACATTCGAACATTCTACCGAATTCTTCTTTCCTAAACTGATGATGTTTTCATTCTGTGTATTGTGCCATTTACGACCACGCGTTAATCAGAGCACGTTTTATCTCTACCGAAGATACGCTCTGCGAGTAGGCATTGCGTTTTGTGGTAGTTTTGGTAGTAGTAATGTGGTGTCACCGCCAGACACCACACTTGCTAGGTGGTAGCTTTTAAATCGGCCGCGGTCCGCTAGTATACGTCGGACCCGCGTGTCGCCACTGTCAGTAATTGCAGACCGAGCGCCACCACACGGCAGGTCTAGAGAGACGTACTAGCACTCGCCCCAGTTGTACAGCCGACTTTGCAAGGAACGGTTCACTGACAACTACGCTCTCATTTGCCGAGGCGATAGTTAGCATAGCCTTCAGCTACATTTGCTACGACCTAGCAAGGCGCCGTATTCAATTGATATTGATATTCTATTAATGTATCATCAAGAGCGATGTTCTACAAATGTGGATTAAAGTTAAGTATTCCAGAAGCTACGTACTTTTCTTTATAGCATTCATTACGTATCCTGTTTCAGACCTCACGCCAGCCTGCGTGAGTTTAAGCGCGTGCCTTTCGGCTTCCTCTCATTGTGTCTAGGCTGTCTTGTCTAGACACAACAAGTAATATGATATTTACTTCGGTTTGTTACGATATGATTGTACGAGTGCTATATTCGATTTCCTAATTGCTGTATACCGCTTATTATCCCATTCACCCCAAATCATTGTTTCAATTTGGTGCACTGTTTAATTTCATTTAACTTTTGTGTAAAGCAGAAAATCACATCAGTCTGTTATTGTTGTGTTATTTCTTTTTGTCTGTACTAGGCCCATTTTTAATTAAATTGTTTAGTAAGTTATTCAGTCCATATGTTGAAAAGTAAACAATACCTTCTAAATCGCAATCCCAGCTCTAATACTTAATTTATTTGCAGAGGAGTGTGAGAAAATCCCATAAACGGATTTAAGCGTGATATTCTGCCTCCCTGCTACAGAACTGTTGACCATATTTTCAGTTGGAATGCAATAAATTTTCTTGAGACTGAGAAGCTTACGGCCACCAACAGCGTGGTTCATATTTCTAGATTTCCGGAAAGCGGTTGACACGGCGCCCCATAGCAGGCTGTTAACGAATGTACGAGAATGGCGATTTGGTTCACAGATCTGGGAGTGGCTTTAAGACTTCTTAAATAATACTGGGCTATTACAAATGATTGAAGCGATTTCATAAATTCACTGTAGCTCCATTCATTGACATATGGTCACGACACACTACAGATACGTAGAAAAACTCGAAAGTTTTGTTCGGCTGAAGCCGCACTTCAGGTTTCTGCCGCCAGAGCGCTCGAGAGCGCAGTGAGACAAAATGGCGACAGGACCCGAGGAGGCGTATGTCGTGCTTGAAATGCACTCACATCAGTCAGTCATAACAGTGCAGCGACACTTCAGGACGAAGTTCAACAAAGATCCACCAACTGCTAACTCCATTCGGCGATGGTATGCACAGTTTAAAGCTTCTGGATGCCTCTGTAAGGGGAAATCAACGGGTCGGCCTGCAGTGAGCGAAGAAACGGTTGAACGCGTGCGGGCAAGTTTCACGCGTAGCCTGCGGAAGTCGACGAATAAAGCAAGCAGGGAGCTAAACGTACCACAGCCGACGGTTTGGAAAATCTTACGGAAAAGGCCAAAGCAGAAGCCTTATCGTTTACAATTGCTACAAGCCCTGACACCCGCTGACAAAGTCAAACGCTTTGAATTTTCGGCGCGGTTGCAACAGCTCATGGAAGAGGATGCGTTCAGTGCGAAACTTGTTTTCAGTGATGAAGCAACATTTTTTCTTAATGGTGAAGCGAACAGACACATTGTGCGAATCTGGGCGGTAGAGAATCCTCACGCATTCATGCAGCAAATTCGCAATTCACCAAAAGTTAACGTGTTTTGTGCAATCTCACGGTTTAAAGTTTACGGCCCCTTTTTCTTCTGCAGAAAAAACGTTACAGGACACGTGTATCTGGACATGCTGGAAAATTGGCTCATGCCACAACTGGAGACCAACAGCGCCGACTTCATCTTTCAACAGGATGGTGCTCCAACGCACTTCCATCATGATGTTCGGCATTTCTTAAACAGGAGATTGGAAAACCGATGGATCGGTCGTGGTGGAGATCATGATCAGCAATTCACGTCATGGCGTCCACGCTCTCCCGACTTAACCCCATGCGATTTCTTTCTGTGGGGTTACGTGAAAGATTCAGTGTTTAAACCTCCTCTACCAAGAAACGTGCCAGAACTGCGAGCTCGCATCAACGATGCTTTCGAACTCATTGATGGGGACATGCTGCGCTGAGTGTGGGAGGAACTTGATTATCGGCTTGATGTCTGCCGAGTCACTAAAGGGGCACATATCGTACATTTTTGAATGCCTAAAAAAACTTTTTGAGTTTTTGTATGTGTGTGCAAAGCATTGTGAAAATATCTCAAATAATAAAGTTATTGTAGAGCTGTGAAATCGCTTCAATCATTTGTAATAACCATGTAGAGTCCAGTATGTTGTCCTCGACGGCGCGTGCTCACATCAGAGACAAGGCTATCGTGCTCAGCGCCCCACAGAAGTGTGATAGGACAGATGTTGTTCTCTACACTTATAAATGATTAGGTTGACAGAATGGGCAGTTATCTACGGTTTTTTGCTGACGGTGCTGTGGCGTACGGTAAGCTGTCCAAGTTGACTGACTGTAGGAGGCTACAAGATGACTTAGGCAAAATTTCTAGCTGGTGTGGCGAATAACTCTTATAAGTAGGCTGTTTAGGTTTTATGTTGCTAGCGCCAAGCAGTGCTCTGTATGAAAATCGCTGACTGCGCTGTGGGCAGTCTGTGGCTGGTTGGACTCACTGTTGGAATATTCGCTAGTGTAGTGTTGGGCGGTTGGATGTGAACAGCGCGTAGCATTGAGCAATTGGAGGTCAGCCGCCAGCAGTGGTGGATGTGGGGAGAGAGATGACAGAGTTTTGAGACGTAACTATGAACGGACGATCTGGACGTGTGTCTGTCAGAAAAAGGAAATTTGTAAAAGTGGATGTCACGAATTTATATACAGGGTTATTACAAATGACTGAAGCGATTTCACAGCTCTACAATAACTTTATTATTTGAGATATTTTCACAATGCTTTGCACACACATACAAAAACTCAAAAATTTTTTTAGGCATTCACAAATGTTCGATATGTGCCCCTTTAGTGATTCGGCAGACATCAAGCCGATAATCAAGTTCCTCCCACACTCAGCGCAGCATGTCCCCATCAATGAGATCGAAAGCATCGTTGATGCGAGCTCGCAGTTCTGGCACGTTTCTTGGTAGAGGAGGTTTAAACACTGAATCTTTCACATAACCCCACAGAAAGAAATCGCATGGGGTTAAGTCGGGAGAGCGTGGAGGCCGTGACATGAATTGCTGATCATGATCTCCACCACGACCGATCCATCGGTTTTCCAATCTCCTGTTTAACAAATGCCGAACATGATGATGGAAGTGCGGTGGAGCACCAATCCTGTTGAAAGATGAAGTCGGTGTTGTCGGTCTCCAGTTGTGGCATGAGCCAATTTTCCAGCATGTCCAGATACACGTGTCTTGTAAGGTTTTTTTGCAGAAGAAAAAGGAGCCGTAAACTTTAAACTGTGAGATTGCACTAAACACGGTAACTTTTGGTGACAGCGTTATCCGACGACACCATCATGAGGAAAGAATTTTTCAGTTTATTTCTCACGGACAGATTCAGACTGATTTCACAGGGCCATGGCGTAGCGCTGCTTACGTCAAAATTTATCAGTTTATAATGAGTTAATATTTATCAGTTATCATACGTCAGAAATTAACTATCCAAATTTAATTATTGTTATTTTTTTCTGTTCGGGAAGGTTACACTTCATTATTTTATATATTTTTTATTTATGCGGCAAGGTTACACCCTGTAAATACGACGACGAATAACAAACTCCACCCACCGCTCCACAACTAGTGTTACAAGTCAGCCTCCACCATGCGTCATACGGTGGCTTGCTGAGTATCTGCGTAGATGTGGATGTCGAATATTTGAAATATAAAAGACAGGTATCCACTGGGTATTTCCTTTAAGCAAATATCAGATGCAGGCAGTGAGTGGAGCTATACTCTGTATAAGGAGGTGGAAACTGCAGTAATTATATAATCTATGTTCAGTTTTTTAACATTTTTAACACAGGACGGGGAAATAGTGGTTTGTTGCTTTAATTTTGGACACCAGTGTAGCTGCTCACAATTGAAGCGTATAAGCAGTCCTTCTGTTCCGCGCTCCATCCGTAAAGGGAACGTGAGGGAAATTTAATACAGTCAGAAGTATCTTTTGTCACATAAAGACAGCGGTGACGCACGTGGCATAGACGTAGATTTAAACGCAGAAAAAAATTGTATGCAGTTTTGTATTGGCCTGTAAAGACCGCGTGGGTACCGCCAAAGCGTTCATGTGAAATGATGGCTTTGTGAAAATGCCGTCTGCACGCTGGCGTCAATTTGTTCCGAGTGAAAAAGCTGACCGTTGGCGCTTCGTCGGAAACGTGAAGAGCACGCCTTTTCAAACAATGGGCGCGTGCCCGCTTCTCCGTAACAGCTGCGCCGTATCGCCGCTTCTCCGGAACCCCTTTGTCGGGTCACGTATCCGTGTTGCATGGAAAACAACACACTCATATATGCCGCTCTATTCCCGTTCTCGCACTTGATACACGTGCTAAATATTTTTGAACTCCGAGACATTGCTACTCAGGGGTGATGGCAAGGGGGGAGGGGGCTATGGGGGGCTGTAGTCTCCCCCCCCCCCCCCCCAATAGAGTATCATATTACACTGGATAAAATGACTTCAGAAATAAGCGAATACATTACATCAACAGATTCAATCATTTTTTTTAAATATAATTATTTAGCAATATGGGTTGCAATGTATTCCAAACACATTTTAACAAAAGAATAAGTGCGGCAAATAGCTTACAATCTAAACCAGTAAATATTGTTTAACTTAAAATGAGCGTCTTATTATTTACAAATATACGTTGCATGTATATTAATGTGATAATGATGAGGTCGCATATTCCGAGGAGCGTAGAGGACGATGCGGGAGACCTGGCAAGGTCCTAGCGGAGGTCGTTCGCCGTAATGGGGATGAGTGATGCTGATGAAGACGACGCAACAGCACCTTTTTTTGTAACCAAATATTTATTTGTGAAAAAAACAAGAAATAAAATCATCTCTATGGTTGTGAATTACAATTTTTCGTATTACTTTTTGTTACTCTACATATGGTATTTGTTTCCCTCATTTATTTATAATTACGTAGGACACGCTGTCCATTTGCTAAGTTTCCTTTCATTCTTTTCGTTTCTAAGCATATCGATACGTTTTTCCTATATTCGTTACTGAGCGTAGTCCTGTTAAGTTTTGTCCAAGTTTGTTGTGGCAAATAATGACACGGCGGGCATTTCTCTGATGTCATAGATTTAGTTCACTTGCAATGTAGTGATCTCGAGGTAGGAAAACTCCCTGACCCTGCCGGGAATCGAACCCGGGACCCTGTGCGCACGAAGCGAGAGCGCTACCGCAAGACCACGAGCTGCAGACGTATACTGATGTACCACTTACAATAATCAAGAAAGCTAAATAAGCCGGGTATGCCTACCAACACTTCAATTGCTGACCCCAGACAAAATCTTCGAAATCGCCGGACATGTGGGTCAAATCGTATAATTTTCCCGAGTACACACATTCTGTAGACGCGTTGCAATGCTGGCAACGCCAACGGGCGGGCGCCACGTACCAACCAGTAGATATGAACTACACACGAGGTTGGCAGGAATTTGTGAAAGCGCATTATAGAGTTTTTGGAGAGTTCTTCGCATTTAATGAAACGAGAGCTGAAACTATAGACGAAAAAGTGGGTTGATGAAAGTAAAAGACCTGAAACAGCAACTGAAGCTTTAAAGAACTGTGACAAGCAGTTTTTCCCAAACGTATATGTTTTACTTCAAATATTTGGGACTATTCCTGTCACCACAAGCACTTCTGAACGAAGCTTTTTTACTCTGAGACGAATAATGACTTATTTGCGTAACACAATGGGGCAGGTGAGACAAAATGGATTGGCTCTTTGAAATATCCATAAAAAAAAGATATGGACAATGAAAATATTATTGACATATTCAGTAAAAAGAAACAAAGATGGAGGAGCATGACAAACTGGGCAGAAGACGGAAATATCCGGTGAGTTTTGTTACAAAATTGTTTTTTATATTCATGTCAAGTTCAAGTTTTTACGCTCATGTCATCTTCTGTATCCAGAAAATTAATGAAAACTCATTTGTTGTAAGTTGACCTTTTTCATGGTTTATGTAATTTATATAATCTCCCACGTTAAAATAGGTTTTTTTTACCCTGAACTCGAAAGCAGTTACAAAAAACTACTTTAAGAAACATCAAACTTTACGAATTTGTCGGTGGACGACCACACTCTCGTTTTTTTAAGCAATATTCTATTCTCCCAACCCCCCCTCACCCCATTAGCCCTCCTCCCCCTTTGATCGACTTCTACAAACGCTCCTGCTACACGACTGGCATGGCTCACACGAGGACCATGCCTTAACTACGAGCGTTAGACTGGCGGATCACGTTCAATAGTACCCCGTTTTAAGGTTAGGGGAGTAATAACGTCGAGTTGAATACCAGTTTTTAAAACCTCCAACATCGAATTCGTGAATGAGATGAGATACGGCTTTTAAGTGAATTTCCACTTTCTCAGGCGACGAAACTGTGCTTAGTAACAATATCTACTTCGTGTTTTTTGTTCAGCTGTTGAACATTGGAACCAGCTACTCAAAAGCGTCTTACTTCGGGCGAAAAAAACCGTAGCTCTTGTAATATTATTACTCTGTATAACTTCGTCTATTATTCGTAACTGCCGGCCGCGGTGGCCGTGCGGTTCTGGCATTGCAGTCCGGAACCGCGAGGCTGCTATGGTCGCAGGTTCGAATCCTGCCTCGGGCATGGGTGTGTGTGATGTCCTTAGGTTAGTTAGGTTTAAGTAGGTCTAAGTTCTAGGGGACTGATGACCTAAAATGTTGAGTCCCATAGTTCTCAGAGCAATTTTTTTTTATTCGTAACTTACGCAGATTATCGACAAAACTGTTTCTACTGTGGCTGATCTTTACTTTGGCGGTAACGTATCTGACCCATAATACACTGCAAACGAACTTTTACAAGCATCTTCCTCCTCCATCCTGTCTCTCTCTCTCTCTCTCTCTGGCTATGTCCTCCACTCCCCTGTCTCTGTCCGTTCCCTCCTCTTTCCTTTCTCTGTCCATTTCCCCCTCCCCCTGTCCACCATCTTCTACCCCCTCTCTGTGTCCGTCTCTTCTTTCCTCACTTTTTGTCTGTCCATCTTCTCCTTTCTCCTTCTCTATCCATGATATCACCCCCATAGCAGGAGGATGCTAATGGTTGTTACTCTCACGGTATTTCTTCTAGGACTGTAACTAATATGTGTGCCAAATTTGGTAGAAGTCATTGCCGGGATTTAGCATAAGCTTCTTACCCGTTCCTATGCCCGAATACACACACATCAAATACATAGTCCTGTGCTGTGATTGTGCCAAGCAAAACAACAAGGGTTGCAAGCCCCCTCCATGAAACACACGACTACAGCATAACATCACCGCCTCCGAATTTTACTGTTGGCACCACACACGCTGGCAAATGACGTTCACCGGGTATTCGCCATACCCACATCCTGCAATCGGATCGCCACATTGTGTACCGTGATTCGTCACTCCACACAACGTTTTTCCACTGCTCAGTCGTCCACTATTTACTTTCCTTACACCAAGCGAGGCGTTGTTTGCCATTTACCGGCCTGATGTGTGGCTTATGAGCAGCCGCTCGACCATGAAATCCAAGTTTTCTCACCTCCAGTCTAACTGTCATAGTACTTGCTGTGGATCCTGATGCAGTTTGGAATTCCTGTGTTATGTCTGGATAGATGTCTGCCTATTACACATTACTACCCTCTTCAACTGTCGGCGGTCTCTGTCAGTCAACAGACGAGGTCGGCCTGTACGCTTTTGTGCTGTACGTATCCCTTCACGTTTCTACTTCACTATCACACTGGAAATATTGGACCTGAGGATGATGAGGAGTGTGGAAATCTCGCGTACAGACGTATGACACAAGTGACACCCAATCATCTGACCACGTTCGAAGTCCGTGAGTTCCGCGGAGCGCCCCATTCTGCTCTCTCACGATGTCTAATGGATAATGAGGTATCTGATATGGAGCACCTGGGAGTAGGCGGCAGTACAATGCACCTAATACGAAGAACTTACGTTTCTGGAGGTGTCTGGATACTTCTGGTCACATAGTGTATTTCACATACATTTAACATATTTCATACGTATTTCACTTTTACCTCTACCGAATTTCGCCCTGCATTTTCATTTCACGCAGCTCAATGTTTATGATGTCGTATCTTCTGAACTAAATGTTGTACATAATTTTACATGTACATCCTGTGGTATGCGTGGGTGCTGTATGAGAAATGTGTTGTCAATAGAGTTAGCAGTAAAGAAGTAATAAAGTTAAATGGCATGCATGATATGGCAGTGTTTCGCGCATCTCAATATTTGTTTTCATATCTCCTTAACTACACTTCATGCAGTGATGTATTTCTGTAGGTACATTCAGTGGTATATGTGGATTTGTACGCGAAGCGTGTTACGAATAGAGTTTGTAGCAAAGCAGTAATATATTTAAACATAATGAATAATGCGCAGGTTTTCGCGCATCTCATTCTTTAGGACGTCATACCTCGTATACTGTGTATCGTACAGTGATATTTAGCTGGCGTAGTCAGTGGTACATGGGAACGCTGTCTGAAAAATATGCTGCGAATGCTACATGTGGCAGTTTGAATGCATGAACAGTGAAATTGTAGTAAGCAATAACCTCTTTTCCATTCATCATTTTGTTGGGTCAATTATTCAAAATGACAGTCACAACCGCATTATTTATTTTGCCGCCAACCGGTTTCAACCCGACGATGGGGTCATCTTCAGGGCAATTTACACCATTTGGTCGCTCGCTGGAGTCGTCACCGTGCCTGTGCACGGTTGGTACCACTGATGAGCAGTTTTGGAATTCCACGTCGCCCTGCTGTTCCCTTTTCATGGAGTTCCCCTTCGTGTTGTTTTGGTGCTGACAGGGTTCGCAAGTGCGATGTTCAGTTCTGCAGTGACTTCTGCAGCTGCCATCCTATTACTATTCCTCCTCACAGTCCTCTTCAACGACCGTCCGTCACAATCACTAAACACTCATTTTCGTCCGCGTTGTCACTTAGCCGGTGGCGTTTCTCCACTTTCCCTGTATACGGTATAAACCTTCGATACGATACCATTTGAAGCACCAGACATTTCCACTACGTTTGTTACGGAAGCATCAACAACTTGTCCTCGTTCGAACTCACTTAGCTCCCACATAGCTAAACAGAACACCATTCTAGAATGAAATTTTCACTCTGCAGCGGAGTGTGCGCTGATATCAAACTTCTTGGCAGGTTAAAACTGTGTGCCGGGCCGAGACTCGAATTCGGGACCTTTGCCTTCGCGGGCAAGTGCTCTACCATCTGAGCTACCCAATCACGACTCACGCCCCGTCCTCACAGCTTTACCTTTGCGCTGATAGCCATATCAGATTTCATTCTGGAAACATCTCCAGGGCTGTGGCTAAGCCATGTCTCCGTAATATCGTTTCTTCCAGGAGTGCTAGTACTGCAAGGTTTGCAGGAGAGCTTCTGTGAAATTTGGAAGTTAGGAGAAGAGGTACCGGTGGGATTAAAGTTGTGTGGACGAGTCGTGAGTCGTGCTTGGATAGCTCAGATGGTAGAGCCTTTGCACGCGAAGTGGAAGGTCCCGAGTTCGAGTCTCGGTCCTGGACACAGTTTTAATCTGCCAGGAAGTTTCAGAACAGTGTTCCGACCACAACTATTACAATATAACCCGCGAGCTTGTCCAACATCTCTATTTATGTTTAAGTATGAACTGCTGGCTGTGTTTCCATGTTTTTTTTCAACGCTTGTGTAGTCAGTCAGTAAACTGAAGAGCGAGCGAGCGAGTCCCCACTCTGCCAACCCAGCTATGTCACAGGCTTCGACCATAAATATAATAGACTGGCCCTGACGTCATTTTCGTGGCTCCAACATCTCTGGGCTAAAGTCACGTGAATGTTGGCAAAACATGGTTGTTTCGTGTTGCGCTTATGGCTGTACTCAGCGTTTTGTCGGGGGACATGGCATTACATTTCACGTGTAAGTGTGTCTAAGATGGTGCAGATGCGTTTATTGAAATCTGCTGAAGTTACTTTTATATGTTTTTTACACTTGAAATAGAGTATCACGTAAATTAAAGTGTTGAAAGTGATGCCTGTAAAGTCAGACTCATATTACGTTTTGGAAAGTATCTGTGATAATTCGGTTACAGAAGTAAGTATAACTGTTTCTCGTTCCTACTCATAGGTTCCCTAAGGATGAAAACCGAAGGCAACATTGTGTACAGGTCCTGAAACGGAGAAACTTTAAGCCATCTGCACATACGCGCCTTTTTGTATATACAAGTGAGATTATAATAAGGTAAGAGCACCTATAGTCGACACATGAAGAGAATTTTTTTCTACCTTCTAATACTATTAAATAAATGTAGGCTCCAAAAGTATTTTTTGAAACTTCAAAGTCTCACCTTTCATCTAAAATATCATTTTATAAAACTGATAGTTTAAACTTTTGTAAAAATAGTAGGAACTGAACTTTTGAAGTGCACCTAAAATTGATACTCTAAAATGGACCTGCTCCTAAAGTCGACAATTTTGGCACGTATAGTTTACATAATTCCCATATCCCATTTTCTTTTATAAGTGACTAGAGCTCAAAACGCGGGGAATCCAATATTTAAAGTTTTGACACGAGCCCACTCTTACTGTTTAAAAGAATTTTAACGACATTTTACTTTAATTGACAGTTTATAGTAATTTCGTCCCGCTGCCCACCAGAGGGGCGTTCGATGTATTTGTTAGATTTTATAAATGATACTATGAACAAATCCATGTAAAATGCAGTTCTGACATAATTTTTCGCAAATAAAAAAGTAATTTTTGTTGGAGGCGTTTGGCAGTCAATTGTTAAATGTGGGTAAAATACGATACATACAGACCGCTGATTTGAAATCCCGCCACGTTTTGCCAACAGTCACGTGGTTTATGTTGGAACCACACCAGCCCTATAGCTTCTGCACAGCAAGGCCAGTCTACTAGTATCTATGGTCGAAGGTCACAGGGCGCTTCTACATGCTGTTTCACAACGTAGTAGCGGCTCTGCCGCGGCCCGCGCTTTAAATCTGTGGCGACGCCGTGTACAGATACGTCTCCGGTGCGTTCATTTTTACACAAATGTATTAAGACCATAAGGAATACAAAAAACGATACCTACTTCCGAAACACAACATTATAGAGTAAATATTATTAACATAAGAACGGAAGTCAGAATTCTACTACAAACATAGAACCGAATGCAGCATAGGTGGGGGTGGTGGGATCACTCATGGGAAAATTTCTGCAGTAGTGGGTGTTAGAGCTTTTTTAGACTGAAGTCAGCTGATAGGTATTCCTGCTTAAGGAAAGTCTCTCTAACAAAGGAACCTCTTTTGACAAAGCTTGCGTATCCGGGTAATGAGGGAATTAGTATATTTCGTCAAAATATACAAGGTATTAGAGATAAAGTTAGTGAACTGCTTATAGATGTTGACTCTGAAATTATTGGTATATCTGAACACTTCTTAAATAAGGAGATAATTCAGAGGCTTCCTTCACCAGGATACAGGTTGTCTGGCAGGTTTTCTAGGAGCTCTTTGCGGTGTGGGGGAGTTGATATTTCAAAGTACTGCACTGAAAAGGTGTTTGAATGTTGTGCAGGTGTGGTTAAATTTAATGGAGCTAAACTTCTAACTGTTGTTATTTATAGATCCCCAGACTCCGATTTCACAACATTTTTGCTAAAGCTAGAGGAGGTTCTTGGTTCACTTTATAGGAAATACAAAAAGTTAGTTATATGTGGTGACTTCAACATTAATTGTATAAGTGATTGTGCAAGAAAAAAGATTCTGGTAGACCTCCTTAATTCATATAATCTTATGCAAACCGTATTCTTTCCAACGAAATTGCAAGGGAACAGTAGAACAACCACAGACAACATTTTTGTTCATTCCTCATTACTAGAAGGGCATTCTGTTAGCAAAAAGGTAAATGGCCTTTCAGATCATGATTCACAAATTTTAACTCTAAAAGATTTTTGTGCTGCAACACATGTTAAATATAGTTATCAACTGTTTAGGAAAGCTGATCCAGTTGCTGTAGAGACCTTTGTAAACCTTATCAAGGAACAAGAGTGGCAAGATGTTTATAGCGCTGATACAGTAGATGATAAATATAATGCTTTTCTCAAGACTTTTCTCATGCTCTTTGAAAGTTGCTTTCCGTTAGAACGTTCAAAACAGGGTACTAGCACAAATAGGCAGCCTGGGTGGCTGACTAGAGGGATAAGAATATGTTGTAGAACAAAGTGGCAATTATATCAAAACGTTAGAAACAGGCAAAATCTAAATGCAGTAGCCCATTACAAACTGTATTGTAAGGTGCTTAAAAATGTTATTAGGAAGGCAAAAAGTATGTGTTATGCAGATAGAATAGCTAAGTCTCAGGATAAAATTAAAACCGTATGGTCAGTCGTAAAGGAAGTGGCTGGTCTGCAGAGACAGGTCGAGGATATAGAATCAGTGCGTAGTGGGAATGTCCGTGTTACTGATAAGTCGCATATCTGTACAGTCTTTAATAATCACTTTCTGAATATAGCAGGTGAACTAAATAGAAACCTAGTCCCAACAGGAAATCATATAGCGCTCTTAGAAAAAAGTGTTCCGAGACTGGTACCTGAAATGCTCCTCCATGATACTAACAAGAGGGAGATTGAGTTAATAATTAAATCACTAAAGACCAAGAACTCTCATGGATATGACGGGGTATCTAGCAGAATACTGAAGTATTGTTCTATGTATGTTAGCCCAGTACTTAGCCATATCTGTAACTTTTCCTTTAGGAGTGGTCGGTTTCCTGACCGATTAAAGTATTCGGTAGTGAAGCCACTTTATAAAAAGGGAGACAGGGATAATGTCGACAATTTTAGACGTCTTTCTATGCCATCGGTGTTTGCTAAAGTTATCGAGAAGGTTGTATATACAAGGTTACAGGAGCATTTAAATTCACATAATTTGCTGTCAAATGTACAGTTTGGTTTTAGAAATGGCTTAACAACTGAAAATGCTATATTCTCTTTTCTCTGTGAGGTTTTGGACGGATTAAATAAAAGGTTGCGAACGCTATGTGTTTTCTTTGATTTAACTAAGGCTTTTGACTGTGTTGACCACAAAATATTACTGCAGAAGTTGGACCATTATGGAGTAAGGGGAGTAGCTTACAATTGGTTCGCCTCTTACTTTAAGAACAGAAAGCAGAGGGTAATTCTCCGCAATATTGAGAGTGGCAGTGATGTTCAGTCCCAATGGGGCACTGTTAAGTGGGGCGTTCCCCAAGGGTCGGTGCTGGGGCCACTGCTGTTTCTTATTTATATAAATGATATGCCTTCTAGTATTACAGGTGATTCAAAAATATTTCTGTTTGCTGATGACACCAGCTTGGTAGTGAAGGATCTTGTGTGTAATATTGAAACAGAATCAAATAATGTAGTTCATGAAATAAGTTCATGGCTTGTGGAAAATAATTTGATGCTAAATCACTCTAAGACTCAGTTTTTACAATTTCTAACTCACAATTCAACAAGAACCGATATTTTGATCACACAGAATGGGCATATTATAAGCGAGACGAACAGTTCAAGTTCCTAGGCGTTCGGATAGATAATAAGCTGTTGTGGAAAGCCCATGTCCAGGATCTTGTTCAGAAACTAAATGCTGCTTTATTTACCATTGGAACAGTATCTGAAATAAGTGACACTTCAACACGAAAAGTAGTCTACTTCGTATATTTTCATTCGCTTATGTCGTATGGTATTACTTTTTGGGGTAATTCTTGTGATTCAAAAAGGGTATTTTTGGCTCAAAAACGGGCTATTCGAGCTATATGTGGTGTAACTTCGAGAACCTCTTGTCGACCCCTGTTCAATAGTCTGAGAATTCTGACATTGCCGTCACAGTATATATTTTCTTTAATGTCGTTTGTTGTTAGCAATATTAGCCTATTCCCAAGTGTTAGCAGCTTTCACTCAGTTAATAGTAGGCAGAAATCAAATCTGCATGTAGAATGCACTTCCTTGACTCTTGTGCAGAAAGGAGTGCAGTATTCTGCTCTATCAATTTTCAATAAGCTACCACAAGAACTCAAAAATCTTAGCAGTAGCCCAAACTCTTTTAAGTCTAAACTGAAGAGTTTCCTTATGGCTCATTCCTATTCTGTCGAGGAGCTCCTGGAAGAACTAAAAAATTAAGCAAATTTCAGTGTTACATTGTTGATTTTCTTTATTTAAACTTACGACTTGTCGCCTGAATTTCATTTTATCTAGTTCTACTATCGTGTTATAATTTCATGTATTGACTCGTTCCATGACCATGGAGACTTCTCCTTAATTTGGTCCCACGGAACAATAAATAAATAAATAAACAGAATGCCTGTTCATGTTCCTCTATTGCTATTCGTAAAACGAACCCCATATAATGCAATCAGTCTGTAGAATTTAAGGCCTGTTCTTATTTTGTGTTTCTACTAAAAGGCTGAAGTTCTCTTTGAAAGACTGCATTGAAACTTAACAATTCTTGCAACACGAAGAGTGTTTAAAAAGTTAGCAGAAATTTATAATTTTGTGTATAGTATTAGTCCGACTTGCACTACTTTTTTGTCACTGTCTTTTTAAACATGCCTCAAAAGTATGTGTACAATGTTATGCATATTGGATATTTACTCTGTTGTCAGCTGTCAGAAAGGTTACATGTGTTTTGGTAGCATCAACGATTATTTGTTTTGTATAAAAATAAATTAGAGAATCTGTATTAAATTTTGTTATAAGAATGGAATAAAGTGTATGAAATTTTTAGAAATGGTAAATATTGCCTTTGGTGAGCTTCTTATGAGGAAACCAAGGGCAGACAAGTGGTATAAACATTTCAAAGCAGGCCTTAAAAAACAGCGGTTTTACAAGCATTGATGAGATTAAAAATGCTCAGTTAAGAGACGTATAAAATGTCCAGAAGAAACAGCTCCTAAAGTGTTTCGGGAATTGGAAAAAGCACTGGCATAAGTGTATAGTGTGTATTGGGGAATATTTTGAAGAGGATAAAACTGCTGTAGATTAACAAATAAAGTTCTTACCAAAAAATAAAAATGAATATGTGAACGCACCTCGAATGTCAATCTTTTTGCTTAGAAATCCAGAATCGCTGTACATGTTTCGAAGGAAATTTCAGCAGTATTTAGAATAGCTATTGCGCACATGTTTTAAGCAATATGTCTTAGAATCAGGTGAATAGTGACCGAGATACAGATTTAATGTTCCATAAGCATCAAAGTTTTTATGTGATTTTGAAACTGTCTACAACGATGGGTTTCCTCCCAAAATTATTAGTTTTCCTTCGTGGCGATTCCAGCAAACCATGCGGCTTATTTTTCCGTTCCTTACTTATGTGTCCTATTGGGTGAGGCTGACGTTTGCATAGATTGCAGCCCTTTAATTGGGACTGGTAATGTTAGCCAACAATTCTTTTTGGGCCACCTCTTTAATACACGCTGTAATAACATTAGAGACGATCGAACGCTCGTTACTCCGCAAATACCTCCACTTCTTCGTATTCCGCACATTTTCTTGCAATGCTAGACGGCTGTCCATCACTTCTGGATATCGAAGTACATCAGTAAGTATACAAAGTTAACTCACTGACACTGGCAACTAAGATCCCACGAACAGAAACGACGTATATCACTGCACGCCGGTCTACACCGCTAGACCGATAACAGGCAACAGATTTTGGGTGCCTCTGTAGGCCGGTGACAGCGTTCTTCCGGGAAAGGCCAATTCCCCAACCAAAAGCGCTGCTCGCTCTTGAGTTTACAAACAGACTATACGTTTCATGATTTTTGGAATTCAAACAAGTGACGATAAAAAATTACTGCAGTAATGAGTTCGCGGGTAACAAATAGTTGGGATCAAGGCAGACCCATAATTCCCACACCCATCCACTCTTTCGAGTGCTTCCCCGGAATCTGGCGTCTATAAGAGAAATTAACGCCGCATTCATTATTCTAAGGCATCTTAAAAATTAAGTGGAATTGCGTTTGATCAAATCTAAACGTTCTCGAACACGGGTTCGTTCGAATCTGTTTTTGGTCGATGTACAGAATACTGTCTGCTGTTTCGATGCAGTGTTAAAGGATCTTCTACAATGATTACCCAGATGAGCATATCATATCATAAAATATGTCGGGCAGGATTTTTATGATAAACGGCCATGGGTTTTTCTATGTTGTGGCAAAGAGATGGCGCGTAATTAAGGCATTCAAGAGGATACAACTTGTCACGAGCTTGTGCTTATTAAGCAGAAAACAATATGGGCCAGGAAGGCGATACATGAAATATTAAAGGGTAGCTAAGTTAAGATTTTTGGAGTTGTGATGGAATTTTGCTTCATAGATGTTTTTGAATTTTTAAAGGGTCTGCCCATAACAGTATAATAGTCCAAGCAAACAGAGAATATGTACAGATGTTCTTGGATCTTCTAGCGCCACACATGATTCCTGTATTACTGGTCGTTACATGATCAGTCACATGCAGTTCATAGGAATAAGAGTACCATTAGAAGCTTTGAAGGGAAACGAAGAAGGAAAAACAGTGACGTTATTAAGAAGTTGTGATGGAGAGGCTTGGCATCTGCAGAGCGGAATTTTGTGTCACTGAAAACTTGAAAAAGGTAGTGGATTCGGGATATAGAGTTCTTTACAATCTCGGTGAATTGGAATGCCTCAGATCGATGATAACTGAGTGCGACTTGTGAATATTTACGTCGTACTGATTTAAACGTAAATATCCACAAGTCGCATTCAGTTACGTCATACTGGTTTGTTCCCCCACCCCCGCATATGAACCATAGCATAGACCTTGCAATTGGTGGGGAGGCTTGCGTGCCGTAGGTGCAACCACAACGGAGGGGTATCTGTTGAGAGGCCAGACAAACGTGTGGTTCCTGAAGAGGGGCGGCAGCCTTTTCAGTAGTTGCAGGGGCAACAGTCTGGATGGTAGACTGATCTGGCCTTGTAACTCTAACCAAAACGGCCTTGCTGTGCTGGTACTGCGAACGGCTGAAAGCAAGGGGAAACTACGGCCGTAATTTTTCCCGAGGGCATGCAGCTTTACTGTATGATTAAATGACGATGGCGTCCTCTTGGGTAAAATATTCCGGAGGTAAAATAGTCCCCCATTCGGATCTCCGGGCGGGGAATACTCAGGAGGACGTCGTTATCAGGAGACACAAAACTGGCGTTCTACGGATCGGAGCGTGGAATGTCAGATCCCTTAACCGGGCAGGTAGGCTAGAAAATTTTAAAACGGAAATGGATAGGTTAAAATTAGATATATTGGGAATTAGTGAAGTTCGGTGGCAGGAGGAACAAGACTTTTGGTCAGGTGAATGCAGGGTTATAAATACAAAATCAAATAGGGGTAATGCAGGAGTAGGTTTAATAATGAATAAAAAATAGGAGAGCGGGACTACGAACAGCATAGTGAACGCATTAGTATGGCCAAGATAGACGCGAAGCCTACGCCTACTACAGTAGTACAAGTTTATATGCCAACTAACTCTGCAGATGATGAACAGATTGAAGAAATGTATGGTGAGATAAACGAAATTATTCAGATAGTGAAGGGAACGAAAATTTTATCGTCATGGGGGACTGGAATTCGATAGTAGGAAAAAGAAGACAAGGGAAAGTAGCTGGTGAATATGGAATGGGGGTAAGAAATGAAGGGGCAGCCGCCGGGTAGAATTTTGCACAGATAATTAACTTAATCATAGCTAACACTTGGTTTTAGAATCATGAAAGAAGGTTGTATACGTGGAAGAGGCCTGGAGACACTGGAAGGTTTCAGATAGATTATATAATGGTAAGACAGAGAGTTAGGAATCAGGTTTAAAATTGTAAGACATTTCCAGGGGCAGATGTAGACTCTGACCACAATCTATTGGTTATGAACTGTAGATTAAAACTGATGAAACTGCAAAAAGGTGGAAATTTAAAGACATAAACTGAAAGAACGAGAGGCTGTAGAGCGTTTCAAAGAGAGCATTAGGGAACGATTGACAAAAACGGGGGAAAGAAATACAGTAGAAGAAGAAGAATGGGCAGCTTTGAGAGATGAAATAGTGAAGCCAAGAGACGATCAAGTAGGTAAAAAGACGAGGGTTAGTAGAAATCTTTGGGTAACAGAAGAGATTCTGAACTTAATTGATGATAGGAGAAAATATAAAAATGCAGTAAATGAAGCAGGCGAAAAGGCATACAAACGTCTCAAAAATGAGGTCGACAGGAAGTCGAAAATGACTAAGCAAGGATGGCTAGAGGACAAATGTAAGGATGTAGAGGCATCTATCACTAGGGGTAAGATACATACTGCCTACAGGAAAATTAGAGAGACGTTCGGAGGAAAAAGACCCACTTGTATAAAAATCAAGAGCTCATATGGAAAACGAGTTCTAAGCAAAGAAGGGAAAACAGAAAGGTTAAAGGAATATATAGAGAGTCTATACAAGGGCGAAGTACTTGAGGGCAATATTATGGATATGCAAGAGGACATAGATGAAGATGAAATGGGAGATACGATACTGCTTGAAGAATCTGACAGAGTATTGAAAGCCCTAAGCCGAAAGAAGGCCCCGGGAGTAGACAATTTTCCATTATAACTACTGATACCCGGGGTAGAACCAGCCATAACAAAACTCTACCACCTGGTTAACAAGATGCATGAGACAGGTGAAATACCCTCTGACTTCAAGAAGAATATAATAATTCCAATCCCAAAGAAAGCAGGTGTTGACAGGAAAGAAAGGTAAACCTACGTTTCTAGCATTTGTAGACTTAGAGAAAGTTTTTGACAATGTTGACTGGAATACTCTCGTTCAAATTCTGCAGGTGACAGGGGACAAATACAGGAAGCGATAGGCTATTTGCAACTTCTACAGAAACCAGATGTCAGTTTTAAGAGTCGAGGGGCATGAAAGGGAAGCAGTGGTTGGGAAAGGAGTGAGAAAGGGTTGTAGCCTCTCCCCGATGTTATTCAATCTGTATATTGAGCAAGCAGTAAAGGAAACAAAAGAAAACTTTGGGGTAGGAATTAAAATCCATGGAGAAGAAATAAAAACTTTGAGGTTTGCCGATGACCTTATAATTGTGTCAAAGACAGCAAAGCACCTGCAAGAGCAGTTGAACAGAACAGACAGTGTCTTGAAAGGAGGATATAAGATGAACACCAACAAAAGTAAAACGAGGATAATGGAATGTAGTCAAATTAAATCAGGTGATGCTGAGGGTATTAGATTAGGAAATGAGACGCTTAAAGTAGAAAATGAGTTTTTCTGTTTGGGGAGCAAAATACGTAAGTTATACTGGTCGAAGTAGGGAGGATATAAAATGTAGACTGGCACTGGCAAGGAAAGCTTTTCTGAAGAAGAGAAATTTGTTAACATCGAGTACAGAATTAAGCGCCAGGAAGTCTTCTCTGAAAGTATTTGTATTGAGTGTAGGCATGTATGGAGTGAAACATGGACGACAAATAGTTTAGACAAGAAGGCAATAGAACTTTTCGAAATGTGGTACTACAGAAGAATGCCGAAGATTAGATGGGTAGAAGACGTAAGTAATGAGGAGGTACTGATTAGAATTGGGAAGAAGAGGAATTTGTGGCACAACTTGACTAGACGAAGTAATCGGATGGTAGGACATGTTCTGAGGCATCAGTGGATCACCAGTTGAGTATTGGAGGGTAAAAATCGGAGAGGGAGACCAAGAGATGAATACACTAAGCAGATTCAGAAGGATGTAGGTTGTAGTAGTTACTTGGAGATGAAGAGGCTTGCACAGAACGGAGTAGCATGGAGAGCCGCATCAAACCAGTATCAGGACTGAAGACCACATCAATAACAACTGATTTGTGAAACTTCCTGGCAGATTAAAACTATGTGTCTGACCGAGACTCGAACTCTGGACCTTTGGTTTTATGGCGGGCAAGTGCTCGACCAACTGAGCTACCCAAGCACGACTCACGCCCCGTCCTCACAGCTTTAATTCCGCCAGTACCTCGTCTCCATTCTAGGAACTGATTTGTGGTATTTTGTGCGCTTGTCAGTTCCGTTTGAGGCACAATTTCAGTTAAATTCACACTCCACGTGTTAAAAGATGAAAAACAATAGAGGAAAATATATTAATGTAGATTTTAGCTCATTACTTTCAATGCTGGGGGTGAAAAAATTTCAGTTGATGTTCTCCATCACAATTTGTGATTCTCTTTCACGCATTTTCCGTGAAATCTTGATTGTTTCCAACAACAGTCACACAGCATCGAAACTCTCAACGCGTAGAGATTCGTCTTTTGCAAAGATCGCAGTGTTTTGAACGCGTTAATGCCATCTTTTTATCGGATACAAGACTTTGTGAATATCCGTCATATTTGGAAAATAAGACTTAAAGCCAATTTAGCGCCAGTCTTTCTTCCCGCGCGCCATGCACTGACGTCGAGCAACGAGAATACAGTGCCACTGTTGTTGTGGTCTTCAGTCCTGAGACTGGTTTGATGCAGCTCTCCATGCTACTCTATCCTGTGCAAGCTTCTTCATCTCCCAGTACCTACTGCAACCTACATCCTTCTGAATCTGCTTAGTGTATTCATCTCTTGGTCTCCCTCTACGATTTTTACCCTCTACGCTGCCCTCCAATGCTAAATTTGTGATCCCTCGATGCCTCAGAACATGTCCTACCAACCGATCCCTTCTTCTAGTCAAGTTGAGCCACAAACTTCTCTTCTCCCCAATCCTATTCAATACCTCCTCATTA
This sequence comes from Schistocerca cancellata, assembly GCF_023864275.1. Lineage (NCBI taxonomy): Eukaryota > Metazoa > Arthropoda > Insecta > Orthoptera > Acrididae > Schistocerca > Schistocerca cancellata. The sequence goes on from NC_064632.1 coordinate 576,876,165, forward strand.
GTTACGTGATCTACCCACCTTATCTTCAGCATTCTTCTGTAGCACCACATTTCGAAAGCTTCTATTCTCTTGTTGTCCAAACTAGTTATCGTCCATGTCTCACTTCCATACATGGCTACACTCCATACAAATACTTTCAGAAACGACTTCCTGACACCTAAATCTATATTCGATGTTAACAAATTTCTCTTCTTGAGAAACGCTTTTCTTGCCATTGCCAGTCTACATTTTATATCCTCTCTACTTCGACCATCATCGGTTATTTTACTCCCTAAATAGCAAAACTCCTTTACTACCTTAAGTGTCTCATTTCCTAATCTAATTCCCTCAGCATCACCCGACTTAATTTGACTACATTCCATTATCCTCGTTTTGCTTTTGTTGATGTTCATCTTATATCCTCCTTTCAAGACACTGTCCATTCCGTTCAACTGCTCTTCCAAGTCCTTTGCTGTCTCTGACAGAATTACAATGTCATCGGCGAACCTCAAAGTTTTTACTTCTTCTCCATGAATTTTAATACCTACTCCGAATTTTTCTTTTGTTTCCTTTACTGCTTGCTCAATATACAGATTGAATAACATCGAGGAGAGGCTACAACCCTGTCTCACTCCTTTCCCAACCACTGCTTCCCTTTCATGCCCCTCGACTCTTACAACTGCCATCTGGTTTCTGTACAAATTGTAAATAGCCTTTCGCTCCCTGTATTTTACCCCTGCCACCTTCAGAATTTGAAAGAGAGTATTCCAGTCAACATTATCAAAAGCTTTCTCTAAGTCTACAAATGCTAGAAACGTAGGTTTGCCTTTTCTTAATCTTTCGTCTAAGATAAGTCGTAAGGTCAGTATTGCCTCACGTGTTCCAACATTTCTACGGAATCCAAACTGATCTTCCCCGAGGTCGGCTTCTACTAGTTTTTCCATTCGTCTGTAAAGAATTCGCGTTAGTATTTTGCAGCTGTGACTTATTAAACTGATAGTTCGGTAACTTTCACATCTGTCAACACCTGCTTTCTTTGGGATTGGAATTATTATATTCTTCTTAAAGTCTGAGGGTATTTCGCCTGTCTCATACATCGTGCTCACCAGATGGTAGAGTTTTGTCATGACTGGCTCTCCTGAGGCCATCAGTAGTTCTAATGGAATGTTGTCTAATCCCGGGGCCTTGTTTTGACTCAGGTCTTTCAGTGCTCTGTCAAACTCTTCACGCAGTATCTTATTTCCCATTTCATCTTCATCTACATCCTCTTCCATTTCCATAATATTGTCCTCAAGTACATCGCCCTTGTATAAACCCTCTATATACTCCTTCCACTTTTCAGCTTTCCCTTCTTTGCTGCCGGCCGAAGTGGCCGTGCGGTTAAAGGCGCTGCAGTCTGGAACCGCAAGACCGCTACGGTCGCAGGTTCGAATCCTGCCTCGGGCATGGATGTTTGTGATGTCCTTAGGTTAGTTAGGTTTAACTAGCTCTAAGTTCTAGGGGACTAATGACCTCAGCAGTTGAGTCCCATAGTGCTCAGAGCCAGCCTTCTTTGCTTAGAACTGGGTTGCCATCTGAGCTCTTGATATTCATACAAGTGGTTCTCTTCTCTCCAAAGGTCTCTTTAATTTTCCTGTAGGCAGTATCTATCTTACCCCTAGTGAGACAAGCCTCTACATCCTTACATTTGTCCTCTAGCCATCCCTGCTTAGCCATTTTGCACTTCCTGTCGATTTCATTTTTGAGACGTTTGTATTCCTTTTTGCCTGCTTCTTCTTCTTCTTTCGATTTCGGCCATCTTTGGACCATGTTCAACAATTCACTTGCCCGGCTTTTTGATCTTTTTTTCTCTCTTCCCAATATTTCCTCATCATTTTCGAGTGGTTCCTCCTCCGCTCTTCCGACCATTTCCTGTTATTATTCTTTAGTTTCGTTTCTTCTGGAAAACACTTAATTTCGTTCACTATTTGTCTAAACTTTTCCCTGTCCCTGATTGACTCACGGGTGACATTAAAATAGGCCAAATCCTTTTTCACCATCTGTATCCATTTATTGTTGGTTTTTTCGTTCCTGTTACTATGTTCAAACACTTTTCTTGTTAGTCTGTTTCCATCCATCCTCGACAGGTGACCATAAAACGTTAGTCTGCGTTTACGCATTGCCTCACTCACTTTCTCAATAGTTTTGTATATTTCCTTATTACTCTTTAGCTTGTACTCTTCTCCAATCTTTCTCGGTCCTAATATTTTTCTCAAAATTTTCCTTTCTTTCTTTTCCATGTTTTCTATTTCCCCCTATTTGCCTGCTTCATTTACTGCATTTTTATATTTTCTCCTTTCATCAATTAAATTCAATATTTCTTCTGTTACCCAAGGATTTCTATTAGCCCGCGTCTTTTTACCTATTTGATCCTCTGCTGCCTTCACTATTTCATCCCTCAAAGCTACCCATTTTTCTTCTACTGTATTTCTTTCCCCCATTCCTGTCAATTGTTCCCTAATGCTCTCCCTGAAACTCTCTACAACCTCTGGTTCTTTCAGTTTATCCAGGTCCCATCTCCTTAAATTCCCACCTTTTTGCAGTTTCTTCAGTTTCAATCTGCAGTTCATAACCAATAGATTGTGGTCAGAATCTACATCTGCCCCAGGAAATGTCTTACAATTTAAAACCTGGTTCCTAAATCTCTGTCTTACCATTATATAATCTATCTGAAACCTGTCAGTATCTCCAGGCTTCTTCCATGTATACAGCCTCCTTTCATGATTCTTGAACCAAGTGTTAGCTATGATTAAATTATGCTCTGTGCAAAATTCTACAAGGCGGCTTCCTCTTTCATTCCTTCCCCCCAATCCATATTCACCTACTATGTTTCCTTCTCTCCCTTTTCCTACTGACGAATTCCAGTCACCCATCACTATTAAATTTTCGTCTCCCTTCACTACCTGAATAATTTCTTTTATCTCGTCATACATTTCATCTATTTCTTCATCATCTGCAGAGCTAGTTGGCATATAAACTTGTACTACTGTAGTAGGCATGGGCTTTGTGTCTATCTTGGCCACAATAATGCGTTCACTATGCTGTTTGTAGTAGCTAACCCGCACTCCTATTTTTTTATTCATTATTAAACCTACTCCTGCATTACCCCTATTTGATTTTGTATTTATAACCCTGTAATCACCTGACCAAAAGTCTTGTTCCTCCTGCCACCGAACTTCACTAATTCCCACTATATCTAACTTTAACCTATCCATCTCCCTTTTTAAATTTTCTAACCTACCTGCCCGATTAGTGCCACTGAAACATTGTGAATACCTCACCACACAGCGGAGCGGATCTTGTAAGATTGCCTTGGAGCAAGCCGTCTGTCAGAAATCTGAAGAAGTCATTTCACTTTATGCCATAAGTAACGTCTTAAAATGGCATCCCAAAGCTCTCAGAAAAGCCCATGTTCCCCTGGCAGAAGGCCGTTAGGCAGTGTGGGATTAAGACACTGTGTCCTCTTCCAGTGAGTGCTTTCTGGACGACTGGAGCCTTCCCGGAAGACAGCGGCGACGTTAGAGACCGCGGAGGACTTCCAGGAACCGAACTAAGCTGGCCTGAGACCCCTTCATCCCCGTCCTGCCGGTTCTTTTGAGGGAGGAGACAGGGCCGCCAACATACCGGGAAAAGCGCCGCCGCTGCAGTGTGGGCCACTCCTTCCACGTTGTTCGACGAAGTTGCTGCACTGTCCGAAACTGACAATGTCTGGGTCGAAGCCCTGGGAAACGTTTTCGCTATCAGGAAGCTTCTAGCGCTCACACACAAAATGATGCAAAGAGCGCAGTGCGTAAATAACATTACATAGCCCCCCCCCCCCCAAAAACTATGGTACTGTTGGCCATCATTATCACACACTGGAGGCAATGCGCTGTTGAGGCAGACATCCTTGTCTGTTACTCGCCATCTGTTTTTCTTTTTTCTTTTTTTTTCTGTATCATTTCAGGGACAAAGGCGATAACTGCGAAGAAACTACGGGTAACAGAAGAAATACTTCAACTGATCGATGAAAGGAGGAAGTACAAAAATATTCCGAGAAACTCGGGAATACAGAACTACAAGTCACTGAGGAATGAAATAAATAGGAAGTGCAGGGAAGCTAAGAGGAAATGGCTGCATGAAAAATGTGAAGAAATCGAAAAAGATATGATTTTTCGGAAGGAGAGACTCGGCATACAGGGAAGTCAAAACAACCTTCGGTGACAGTAAAAGCAAGGGTGGTAATATTATAAGTGCAGCGGGAATTCCAGTGTTAAATGCACAATAGAGAGCGGATAGGTTGAAAGAATACATTGAAGGCTTCTATGAAGGGAAAGATTTGTCTGATGTGATAGATGAAGAAACGGGAGTCGATTTAGAAGAGGTAGGGGATCCAGTGTTAGAATCAGAATTTAAAAGACCTTTCGAGGACTTAACATCAAATAAGGCAGAAGGGGTAGATAACGTTCCATCAGAAGGTCTAAAATCATTGAGGGAAGTGGCAAAAAAACGACTATTCACGTTGTTGTGTAGAATGTATCAGTCTGGCGACATACCGTCTGACTTTCGGTAAAATATCATCCGCACAATTCAGAAGACTGCAAAAGCTGACAAGTGCGAGCATTATCGTACAGTGAGCTTAACAGCTCGTGGATCCAAGTTGCTAACAAAGATAATATACAGAAGAATGGAAAAGAAAATTGAGGATGTCCTAAATGACGATCAGTTTGGCTTTAGAAAACTTAAAAGCACCCGAAAGGCAATTGTGACGTTGCGGTTGATAAAGGAAGCAAGACTGAAGAAAAATAAAGACACGTTCATATGATTTGTCGACCTGGACAAAGCGTTCGACAATGTAAAATGGTGCAAAATGTTCGATATTCTGAGAAAAATAGGGGTAAGCTATAGGGAGAGATGGGTAATGTACAACATGTGCAAGAACCAAGAGGGAATAATAACAGTGGACGAGGAAGCGCTCTGATTAAAAAGGTTGTAAGACAGGGATGTAGTCTTTCCCCCCTACTGCTCAATCTGTACATCGAAGAAGCATTGATGGAAATAGAAAAAAGGTTCACGAGTGGTATTAAAATTCAAGGTGAAAAGATATCAATGATACGATTTACTGTTGACATTGCTATCCTGTGTGAAAGTGAACAAGAATTACATGATATGCTGAAGGAATGAACAGTCTAATGAATACAGAATATGGATTGAGAGTAAATCGAAGAAAGACGAAGGTAATGGGAAGTAGTAAAAATGAGAACAGCGAGAAACTTAACATCAGGATTGAAGTAGAAGAAATTAAGGAATCCTGCTACCCAAGCAGTAAAATAACCAATGACGGACGGAGCAAGGAGGACATCAAAAGCAGACTAGCAGTGGCAAAAAGGGCATTCCTGGCGAAGAGAAGTCTACTAATATCAAATATCGGCCGTAATTTGAGGAAGAAATGTCTGAGAATGTACGCCTGGAGTACAGCATTGCATGGTAGTGAAACATGGACTGTGGGAAAACCGGAGCAGAAGAGAATCGAAGCATCTGAGATGTGGTGCCACAGGCGAATGTTGAAAATTAGGTGGGCTGATAAGGTAAGGAATGAGGCGGTGGGACAGGGTGTGATAGGACATCTGTTAGACACGAGGGAATGACTTCCATGGTACTAGAGGGAGCTGTAGAGGGTAAAAATTGTAGAGGAAGGCAGAGATTGGAATACATCCAGCAAATAATTGAGGACGTAGGTTGTAAGTGCTACTCTGAGATGAAGAGGTTGGCACAGGTGAGGAATTCGTAACGGGCCGCATCAAACCAATCAGAAGACTGATGACTCAAAAAAACACCATGTTAGTCACCGTGTGGCTGTTCTCCACATCACCTCCATGCTTCCCTTTTCTTGTTTCCCAAGAGTCCATCCTTCACAGCGATAACTTAAAATGTTCCAGATAAATGTCTGGATGAACTGCTTTCTTATTTCTACCATCACGTTCAGAAAAAAAATAACATCTTGAACGATAGCCCGCATCTCGTGGTCGTGCGGTAGCGTTCTCGCTTCCCACACCCGGGTTGCCGGGTTCGATTCCCGGCGGGGTCAGGGATTTTCTCTGCCTCGTCATGGCTGGGTGTTGTGTGCTGTCCTTAGGTTAGTTAGGTTTAAGTAGTTCTAAGTTCTAGGGGACTGATGACCATAGATGTTAAGTCCCATAGTGCTCAGAGCCATTTTGATAAAAGATAGGACGACAAGTCTCACCTCTTCCGTTCCTGGCAGCAAGTGTCATCTGACACTGTAGTCTCTTGCGAGTTTCAACCAATAATAATTTTGTAAATAAGTTTAACAAACTTATACTCTTGTGGATTTTGTCGTTTTTAACCAATGAGTGTCTGGTATGTGGAGAACGGCAGAAGATGTCTACCTCTCCAAGGCATGTTTCTAACCACAACCAACTGAAGGATTTATACGTCGATGTGCACAGGAAGGCGCCCCCTCTACAGAAATAATTATTGTGAGCCAGTCACGGTCAGTGCTATTAGAATTTGTAACAAATGTTCTTTCACAGTGTGAGCCCAGAGAAACGGCTGGTTTGACGCTTAACCAATCTGGCAGCTGCACCTGGCTTCACATGTTATCTTTCCAAAAGCATTCCTTCAGGGCTCTCGCACAATAGACTCTTATGGCAGATAATCTGCTCCAAGGCACCTGCTGTGCTGGGGTGAGACATGGATGAATTCTGTCTCATACTTGCTCGGGCAGACAGCTTTCAGGTCTGAACACATTTATGAACCTTCCTGGTCGTTTTAAAAAAAAACTTCTATGATGAGCAAGTCAGCTGCGAAGAGCTCTCCAAGGTTGCAGAAAATAGCAGGTCCCCCTTCGCCATAATAAGAGGAAAAGAAGAGAATAAGTAATCAGTTGTGCAATCGTTGGCAGTGCAGAATACTGTCTGCTGTTACGATGCAGTGTCAAAGGATCTTCTACAGTGATTACTCAGATGAGCATATCATATCATAAAATATGTCGGGCAGGATTTTTATGATAAACGGCCATGAATTTTTCTACGTTGTGGCAAAGAGATGGCGTGTAATTAAGGCATTCAAGAGGATACAACTTGCCACGAGCTTGTGCTTATTAAGCAGAAAACAATATGGGCCAGGAAGGCGATAAATGAAATATTAAAGGGTAGCTAAGTTAAGATTTTTGGAGTTGTGATGGAATGTTGCTTCATAGATGTTTTTGAATTTTTAAAGGGTCTGCCCATAACAGTAGCATAGTCCGAGCAAACAGAGAATATGTAGAGATGTTCTTGTATCTTCTAGCGGCACACAGTGAACATGATTCCTTTATTACTGGTCGTTACATGATCAGTCACATGCAGTTCACAGGAATAAGAGTACCATTAAAACCTTTTGAAGGGAAACGAAGAACGAAAAACAGAGGCGTTTTGAGGTAGGCGTAAAATTTTAGACTCATTCTGTATCACACCTCACTACTCTAACTCGCATATTCAAAATTCCGTTGAGTAATTTTTACATAGGGTTAGTGTATGTATTTTCGAAACTCTTCTTTCCAATAATGGGGAAGTTTTCTTGTGAGGAAACATACTGTTCGTAATGTGTCAAATCAACCTTTCACTAATTAGCTGACTGTATGATAATGGAAATAGTAACTCTCACTACGATAATTAACAGCAATGTTTGTGTCTGTACCACAACAGTTTGCATTTCATCTTCATGTTTTCATTACGATTTCGATTCTGTGACCAACGATGTATCTTTTTACCCTGCTGGCTGAGCAGTTGCTGCGCTGAAATCTTACATGATCTCTACTCCTCTCTCATTCCGGTAGCTGAATGCCTTTGTTACCGCAAACGGCAGCCCTTGGTAACTATTTAGAAAGAAATTATATCGGAAATTATAAGTCACCAATATCTTGCTCTTGAACGTAATCCATCCACAAACTCGGGGCAAAATAAAATTCTGATTGATTCCAGGAAACTGATGGGTGGGATTTGCTTTGTTGTTTTAAAGAAGACATAATATTAAAGTAGTAAATAGCGTACACCTTATTGGACATACGTATTTGCTTGAGGATGTGCACATTTATTAGCAAAGTCACTTCACGTGAAACCTCATACTACGCCATAATAGTTGAACTAATCGCTCTTATTAAGTTGGTAGTCCGAGTGTTCAGATAATGTAATAGATAAACATACATGCAGTTTATCGAATAGACACACTCCGTTCACATATAAGCCCCATTTCCAACAAGATTATTAATGTTTGATGTTAACTGTTTCCTCGAAGTTCACCAGCTCGTACAAAATCTTACTACACTCCTGGAAATTGAAATAAGAACACCGTGAATTCATTGTCCCAGGAAGGGCAAACTTTATTGACACATTCCTGGGGTCAGATACATCACATGATCTCACTGACAGAACCACAGGCACATAGACACAGGCAACAGAGCATGCACAATGTCGGCACTAGTACAGTGTATATCCACCTTTCGCAGCAATGCAGGCTGCTATTCTCCCATGGAGACGATCGTAGAGATGCTGGATGTAGTCCTGTGGAACGGCTTGCCATGCCATTTCCACCTGGCACCTCAGTTGGACCAGCGTTCGTGCTGGACGTGCAGACCGCGTGAGACGACGCTTCATCCAGTCCCAAACATGCTCAATGGGGGACAGATCCGGAGATCTTGCTGGCCAGGGTAGTTGACTTACACCTTCTAGAGCACGTTGGGTGGCACGGGATACATGCGGACGTGCATTGTCCTGTTGGAACAGCAAGTTCCCTTGCCGGTCTAGGAATGGTAGAACGATGGGTTCGATGACGGTTTGGATGTACCGTGCACTATTCAGTGTCCCCCCGACGATCACCAGTGGTGTACGGCCAGTGTAGGAGATCGCTCCCCACACCATGATGCCGGGTGTTGGCCGTGTGTGCCTCGGTCGTACGCAGTCCTGATTGTGGCGCTCACCTGCACGGCGCCAAACACGCATACGACCATCATTGGCACCAAGGCAGAAGCGACTCTCATCGCTGAAGACGACACGTCTCCATTCGTCCCTCCATTCACGCCTGTCGCGACACCACTGGAGGCGGGCTGCACGATGTTGGGGCGTGAGCGGAAGACGGCCTAACGGTGTGCGGGACCGTAGCCCAGCTTCATGGAGATGGTTGCGAATGGTCCTCACCGATACCCCAGCAGCAACATTGTCCCTAATTTGCTGGGAAGTGGCGGTGCGGTCCCCTACGGCACTGCGTAGGATCCTAAGGTCTTGGCGTGCATCCGTGCGTCGCTGCGGTCCGGTCCCAGGTCGACGGGCACGTGCACCTTCCGCCGACCACTGGCGACCACATCGATGTACTGTGGAGTAGTGATGGGCTAAACTGCGATTTTCCGATATCAGTGATTTTTGTGAATGCTACTTTTCAGTATCTGTTATTCTTAACTGTGATTTGTCGCAGTTAAGAGTCGCAGTTAAGGAACCAAGTCGCGTATCCCTCCGCCACTGCTATTTCTGCGATTTCTGCTACTTCCGCGATTTCTGCTACTTCTGTGACTTCTGCGATTTCTGTGACTTCTGCTACTTCTGCGATTTCTGTGACTTCTGCTACTTCTGCGATTTCTGTGACTCCTGCGATTTCTGCGACTTACCACCGCATGAAAAAGCTACATCTGTCCACACAGAAAATTGCATCTCAACAAACATGTCATTGGTAAGTATGTTTTACGTTTGTTCTTCCGTTGGCTTTAATCTTGTATTAAAGAAACAACTGTGAAAATATTAATAGTGTAATTAATATGTAAGTAGCCATGCAGTACCGTAATAGTTCGTGTTTAGAAAATGAATTCTAACGTATTGTTATGTTCTCAGGTACCAGAACTACATTTCAGTCACTCAGTAAACTGATAACTCAAAATATCATTGTCAGCAGATCTGGAGAAATTGCCACTGTGTCTTTAGACCGTTTTCGTCAGACGAGAGGTTAGTTTCTAAGTGTTTCGATGGACTTAATTACTTAAGTGAGATCGTTCTTGCAAATGTGAAATATACCCCATTGAGTGGCTTTCATTACAGCAAATATTAGCAATCTACTCTGCCAATTATATTGCTTGTAATTAGTGACAGCATAAATTGTTTAATAATCCTTGTGATTTTGCAGACACAGTTCTGGTTGCTGTACGTATCTATCCACATCAAGGCTGTAGGGAGAGACTCGTGAAGATTCAAGAGAGCTCTTAGAGGATTTGCAGTTTAAAAGTGACATTATTGCGAAATAAGTGTGCAGATGAGTGATTAAACTGTGTTTTATTGAAGTTGTTGTGCGATTTTAAAGGAATAATAAAAGTTAAATACAGTGAGCGAATAATGAAAATCTCATTTTCCACATGTTAAGCCGTCCTATACCCGTAATTTTCCGCCACATATTTATTGGTAAACACTTGTTGGAGAGTGAAATGCCCCCCCCCCCCCCCTCTTTCTCCACAATCTTGTTGTAACACTGACCTGTAACATATCCCGAAGTCTACAATATGCATTTTGAGGCTGTTGATACGAAAGTGGGAAGTACAGATCTTACAGTTAAATCAGGAATAGCTTAAGTGAATTCCTTGAAAGTAACACAGGAAAAGCTTACTTATGTAGGTGGTAGTAGTGTCGGCAAAAAGTTCTTGTGTGTGAAGTTGCCATGTAGAACACCAGGTGTAAAACTTTTCTCCCGAGTCTTGAACTGTGTCAGAACAAAAGTGAGGCATTCATATGACTGTTTTCATTTCTCTACACTTATACAGATGTCTGAGTTCTGCTGTGTTAACATTGCAAAGTCCTCTAGGCATGTGGAGTATTAACCAAAACGGTCATATTGGAAGAAGAATCAAACACATTTGTTACGTTACTTGATATTTTCAGGAGAAAAAGGCAATGTTGCTTCTTATTAATATAATACATTCAGAGTCACAGCAGTATTTGACCAACCATAACTGATGCTGAATGTGCACGTCATCATATAATATGAAGGGCTTATTTCAATAATGGTACAAGTCCATTACCTCCACTTTACTGTCTATAATGCTTCTGAAATTAATGATCCAAACAAACATAAATAAAGCTTCATCTCTAGCAAGAAGCTATATGCTTGAATATTTCTCGTATCTCAAATGCAGATTTGTCAGCGCTCATTTAACTTTACGACTCTGTATCTCAAAATGAACAAAAATGGACTTGTACCACTATTGAAATAAGCCCTTCATATGCACACACAGCACACCGATCTCGTGAGGCACAAGGCTCTCATAACGAAGTACGTACGTCGGTCAACAGATGACACTAGGAAAAGTATGTTAACTGCGCTTTTTAGTTGCTACTTGCGACTCTTAGTTGCGATTTGTCACGGAAATCGCAGTTAGACTCCATAGCGTACCGCAGAGATGGACGTAGTACGAACTTTGGCCAACAGATGCCACTGTTAACCGCGCTTTTTAGTTGCTACTTGCGACTCTTAGTTGCGACTTGTCACGGAAATCGCAGTTAGACTCCATAGCGTACTGCAGAGATGGACGTAGTACGAACTTTGGCCAACAGATGCCACTGTTAACCGCGCTTTTTAGTTGCTACTTGCGACTCTTAGTTGCGACTTGTCACTGAAATCGCAGAAAGCAGTGCTAAATTCGACCAATAGATGGCTCACGTCTTTGAATATGAAATACTACTTGCGACTGCTAACTGTGACTGAAATCGCAGTTAGATTCTGTAAAGTTGCTACTGTGATATCTGTGACTTCTCAGTCACTGTGATTTCTAACAGATACGCGATTTCCTGCCCACCACTACTGTGGAGACCTCACGCCCCACGTGTTGAGCAATTCGGCGGTACGTCCACCCGGCCTCCCGCATGCCCACTATACGCCCTCGCTCAAAGTCCGTCAACTGCACATACGGTTCACGTCCACGCTGTCGCGGCATGCTACCAGTGTTAAAGACTGCGATGGAGCTCCGTATGCCACGGCAAACTGGCTGACACTGACGGTGGCGGTGCACAAATGCTGCGCAGCTAGCTCCATTCGACGGCCAACACCGCGGTTCCTGGTGTGTCCGCTGTGCCGTGCGTGTGATCATTGCTTGTACAGCCCCCTCGCAGTGTCCGGAGCAAGTATGGTGGGTCTGACACACTGGTGTCAATGTGTTCTTTTTTCCATTTCCAGGAGTGTATATCTATTAGCTACGAAACGTATTGAGTTTCACGTAGATGCTACCCGCCATTAAAGTTTTTCTGAATGTCTTCTAATCATCCTTCTTGCCTGCGAATTTTCCTCAGAAAAACACCTCTGTCCACACTTCAGTTCTCATTTCTCTAGTCTGGCTTCCTTTAATACATCCACCAGCCTCGTGTATAGCAAATAACCAAAAGCTCCGTGTAGCTTTCACTGAACAGTTCTACAGTACCGCCAATATGCACTACTGATTACAACACGCGGCCGTATCTTTCGAGTTCGTTTTCATCCTTTTCCATGTTAACAGACACTTTGTTTATTACTTTGGCTCTCACAGAAATTAAGACCTCTAGCATACTTACATTTCCAACTCACAGCTGTCTCTCGTAACCCGAAGATCACGCACAGATTAGAGATGAAGCAGATTTTTGGTCATTCGTTTCTCGGTACGCGAGCAGCTGTGCACAGGAGTGAAACAGCGAGGGGCCAAGCTGAGATTTTTGAGGTCTCTGTGGTGGAAGACAAGAGAATGACTCAGATGTTAGGCTTAAGGAGGTAAGTATGGAGATGATAGCAGAAATGACACTTTGGATTGGTTCACTGGTCTGCTTCTCATTGCTTCTACATCTGTTAGCATGGAACATGTATAAGAGCACAGACACTAGTTTATCACTACACGTAGAACACAGATGAGGCTTGAAACCTGTTACCAGAACAAATGGCCACCCCGGCCTATGTCCTTGTTGTGAGTCAGGTACACTCAGTAATTTATGGCATACAGACCAGGAACATTAAAGTACCAGATTCTATTATTCTAAACGAACCCTTAGGTCCCAGTACTTGTCACAATGAAAGTGACACGCAGACATAGCAACATGTAAGTAAATGTACTATGGAAACCAATATCCCTTGCCCAAAGGTACTTACAGTCAAGATTCTTAGTGCACAAAGTTGACTGAGTCTGAATGCTCACTTACATAGTATCTGCCGTCGGCACGTTCATCCGAGGCTTCTGTCATTCGCTGTAGCTCCCGAGTTCTGCCCAGCTCCTAAATTGTACTTTTTCATAGTGTTTGAGGGCCTCTAGCGTTTGGGGTTGTTTGCTTACAAATGATACGTGACTGCGTCGCTTTCTACCTCCAATTCGCAGTCGATGTGTGTGAAAACAGTCGTTGCTCAATGCATATGTCTTCTTAATGGGCTGACGAAAGCGGCTTGCACTGTCCGCCTGTACTAAAGGTCCAGGAAATTTTCTTTTGGCAACCTTTCATAAATCGCTCATTTCATGGCTCATCAACTTTGTTTCACTTAAACACAGATTACGTGTAATTCTAAGTGATTGTACTTCGTGACAAGTAATTTACAATTATTTATAAAATTTTCCATGATGATAATATTTTTACAAACAACACCTTTACATAACAAAAGACACACTTAAATTAATCATATCTGTAAGAACAGAAGTAAGTGAACAAATAAGAAAAAAGATTTGCACTTTTAACAAAAAACAATAAGTTATTCAAGAAACATCGCCTAAACAGAACGGGAGGTTATCTGTTAACGACATTTTGGTCACACCACTATAACCCGTACCTTGTTCCGGCAAGTGTCTTGCATGTCCTACTTCCCGCTCCTTATCTTTTTAGTAGATCTTCACACCTTACCTTACCTGTGCGCTCGCATTTTAATGTTCTCCGATGATGTCACATATCAGATGGTTCCAGTTTCTTCCACTCCGGATTTTCGTTGGTCCACATTTCCTTTTCTACAGCCCTACAGCCTGCTCCAGTCGCATACGTTCTGGTGCTTCTTCCTCAGTTCCACATCATTATTGGATATCGACATAAATATTACACTGAAGAAAGTTTTCTTCGCCCAAGGCAGTTTACCTCCAATATCTTCCTCGCTTCGGCCGTCCGTTGTAATATTGCTTCCTATATAGCAGCACTCCTTTCACTCGTTCCACTACTGTGTCTTTGCAAGTTTCGGCGTTAAGTAAGTCACTATTCTCGTGTCTGCTAAACGGCATCTCTGCGAAGTTTACAATTAAGCAGCAATATTTGCCGTCCACTCCCTTCAACAGATCTTTGAAGTCTCTCTTCCGTCCGGACAGGAAGACTTACTGTCTGCGAAACTCGCCATTGTTGTCTCTGTTTCCCTCGCACTTTCATTCCTCCACCGTAATTTTCTTCCACTTTCATTTGTTCCTCTTCCCACTCATAAGTTGAACAGCGGTGTTCACATGCTGCAAACCTTATCTCGCACCCTTGTTATCACCAACATGATTTTCTTGACTTTGCACTTTAGTTCTGCAGATTATTGGTCTGTCTCTGGCAGAGGAAAAGGTTGGAACTGCAGGCTGGGTAATTCTTTTGGCGGAGTCAGAGGTAGTATTTACGTAATTATTGTCTCTGAATGACTAAATCACTTGTCTGTCATTTTATTTATTTATATAATGAAACTAGTTTTATCAAAAGGTGTTTAAGTTTAGGAATTTTCTTAAAAAAAATATTCAAATGTGTACGAATTCCTTAAATCACTTGTCTGAAATTGTCATTTTATTTACTTATATAATGAAACTAGTTTTATCAGAAGGTGTTTAAGTTTTGGAATTTTCTTAAAAAAAATATTCAAATGTGTATGAATTCCTAAGGGAACAAACTGCTGAGGTCATCGGTCGTTACACTTACACACTACTTACACTAACTTACGCTAAGGACAACACAAACGCCCATTCACGAGGGGCGCGGGATTAGCCGAGCGGTCTCAGGCGCTGCAGTCATGGACTGTGCGGCTGGTCCCGGCGGAGATTCGAGTCCTCCCTCGGGCATGGATGTTTGTGTTTGTCCTTACGATAATTTAGGTTAAGTAGTGTGTAAGCTTAGGGACTGATGACCTTAGCAGTTAAGTCCCATAAGATTACACACACATTTGAACATTTAAGTCGGCCGGTGTGGCTGTGCGGTTCTAGGCGCTTCAGTCTGGAACCGCGTGACCGCTACGGTCGCAGTTTCGAATCCTGCCTCGGGCATGGATGTGTGTGAAGTCCTTAGGTTAGTTAGGTTTAAGTAGTTCTAAATTCTAGGGGACTGATGACCACAGATGTCCCATAGTGCTCAGAGCCATTTTGAACCATGCACGAGGGAGGACTCGAACCCCCGACTGGGGGAACCGCGCGGACCTTTACAAGGCGCCAGAGACCACGTGGCTACCCCGCGCGGCGCGGTTACTAATTAACAACAAATATCAGTACTGAAAATGAAAAAAAATGGTGTCCCCGTAGCTGACAGTTTTAAATGTGTTGTTCTTGTGATCTGATGCAGCTCTCAATGCTACTCTGGGGTATGCATGCATCTTTATCTTCGCATAATTACTGAAAGCTACATCCATTTGAACTAGCCTACTGTACGTGGACCGTTATCTCCCACTAAAATATGAACTGCTCCCCATCACCACAAAAAAACCCTCGCCATTAGTAAATTAACAGTTCCTTGATGCCTCAGAACGTAGCCAATCAGCCTATGCCATCTTTAACCACATTTGGAAAACAGAAGCGTCAAATCTGAGACCATCCACAAAACTGTAGTGGAAATCTTGAAGAGCAACTACTTGTTGTGTCCCGAGAGGGAGATTGAAGGACATCTTACCTCAGGCGACACAATCGATAACGGAAAGTAGCTTGGGCTGCTTGTACCACTCCGAAAGTGGCTCGGCTGCAAGCTGACAGTATTCCAAAGTACGGAACTCGATGTAAATCTCAAGGAAGCAGGACAGAAATCAAAGTCAGAAAGGATCCATGATAAAGGAACTCTGCTCCAGGCACTATTCTAAGGCAAAGCCCGCCTTAGCTAATGCTATGCTATGTCAACTCGTGCCGGCATATCGGCCAACCATTTCTCAGAATTGTTCTCTCCATGTTTGAGGTTGCGGAAACCGCGTCGGCAGTCGGCTCTTTGACTGTCAGCTCACTTTGTAAAAAGGACCTCTCGATATAACCCACGATATAAGTCACGCCGGTGAAGTCATATGGACTTGTTGCAGTGTGCTCTTCGCAGTAAAGCAGAGTTGTGGTTTGTTTCGCTTGGTCACAGCGTGGAAGTAAACACTAAATTACAGTCTGGTGACTGGTAAAGTGTTGCTCTGTGCTGTCTGAACGACAAGATCACCGAGGCAGGGAAAGAGGAGCAGATCCTATGACATTTTCACCTGGCTTCGCGGTGGATGGAAAGCTTTGAAGGAAGTTCTTACATAAATGTATTTTATGGTGAGCCTCCGTTCCTCTAATGTCACGGGAAGGATTGCGTGGTGCCTGTCTATAGCAGCTTTTAGTGGCGCCTGTAGCGCCTGTAGCTGTGGTTAAATAGCGAGAACTGAGTTTTGCATTTCGAGAGCATTTCTTAAGGAGACGTTGTCTTTGTTCTTGTATACTGCCTTAAAGCAAAAGCACTGTAATGTTCGGCTTTGAAATTTCAGATCCGTTATTCAGTACCTAGGTTTTAAGCGAAGTTTTACTGCGTTTTCGTCTTTAATATTGCAGTTGCACCTGTTGGACTTCATTTTGGGTAAGTACTTTTACTACTCCAGTAAACAATGGCTAATGTAGTTTCCCCTTTTTTTTAATTATTGGGTCAGATGGCAAAATAAAATAAAAGTTGTTGTATCTTGCCTACTCGTGAAATATGGGGTGCCTAGGAAACCTGCTGTCTCGGATAGCTAGATAACGATTCAAGCAAATCGTATGAATGAGTTTTATTACAGAAAATAAACGTCAGTACTTCGCAGGAGAGCTTCTGTAAAGTTTGGAAGGTAAGAGACGAGGTACTGGCAGAAGCAAAACTGTGAGGACGGGGCGTGAGTCGTGTTTGGGTATCTCAGATGGCAGAGCACTTGCCTGTGAAAGGCAAAGGTCCCGAGTTCGAGTCTCGGTCCCGGCACACAGTTTTAATCTGCCAGGAAGTTTCATATCAGCGCACACTCCGCTGCAGAGTGAAAATCTCATTTTGGACAATACTTAACTTGGAGAAAAACACAGATGTGTCCCAAGCAGAGGACCAGATGCAGTGTAATCAACGTCCGTCAGTATAACGATTCCAAAACAACTGAAATAATACAGTGGCTGCTTCTATCCACGTCGCTGGTCTTGACGCTTCTGTAGAACTGTTCGCGGCCAGTCGGGAACGGCGCTTATCTTCGCCTAGAGGCCGCTGCTGTTGCGTTGTCGTCCTGGAGAGGGGTCGGTCAGCCTGCTATCGGCTGACGTCACCTTCACAGCCCTCTCTGCTCTAACGTTCTCGACAATCGCGCCGGCGCTTGACTTTACACCGGAACAAAAGTCATGAAGTTCACTCGGGAGTTTACGCCATTTAAGCAACAGATGTTCCGTAAAATTTATGTACATGCAAGACTGTAAATGGGATCTTGTTTCCGTTTTTGACTACACATATGATCATAAATTAAGGATAATTGCAGAATGTGGTGCCACACAACGTGGCACTGTACGAAAGTGGCGCTAATAGCATAGGCACGTAGGGAACACACACGACACAGATCTATGTCCACGGTATTGGTGATAAGTTGAGAAAACCGTGCCGAAACACATGTGCAACAAAACGCCACTGTTTCCTGCGCATGCACCCCGACATCAGTATGGGATATGATCACCATGCACACGTACGCAGGCAGCACATCGGATTGGCATACTCTGGATCAGGTGATCGAGCACCTGCTGGGGTATAGCCTCCCATTCTTGCACCAGTGCCCGTCGGAGCTCCTGAAGTGTCCTAAGGGTGTGAAGACGTGCAGCGATACGTCGACCGAGAGCATCCCAGACGTGCTCGATGGGGCTTAGGTCTGGAGAACAGGCAGGCCACTACATTCGCCTGATATCTTATGTTTCAAGGTACACGATGGCAGCTCGATGGGGCCGTGTGTTATCATCCATCAGGAGGAAGGTGGGACCCACTGCACCCCTGAAAAAGCGGACATACTGGTGCAAAATGACGTCGCGATACCACTGACCTGTTACAGTTCCTCTGTCAAAGACATACAGGTGTGTACGTGCAGCAATCATAATCCCACCCCACACCATCAAACCACGACCTCCATACAGGTACCTTTCAAGGACATTAAGGGGTTGGTATCTGGCTCCTGGTTCACGCCAGATGAAAACCCAGGGAGAATCACTGTTCAGACTATACCTGGACTCGTCTGTGAACATAACGTGGGACCACTGTTGCAATTACCATGTATTGTGTTCTTGACACCAGGCTTTACGGGCTCTCCTGTGACCAGGGGTCAGTGGAATGCACTTTGCAGGTCTCCGGGCGAATAAGCCATGTCTGTTCAGTCGTCTGTAGACTGTGTGTCTGGAGACAATTGTTCCAGTGGCTGCGGTAAGGTCCTGAGAAAGGCTACATGCAGTACTCCGTGGCCGTCTGCGAGCACTGATGGTGAGATATCGGTCTTCTTGTGGTGTTGTACACTGTGCACGTCCCGTACTGTAGCGCCTGGACACTGGACTCGGCTCTCCTGTGACCTGGACACGTAGCTGGAATCGTTACCATAATCTTGAGATCATGGTGTGGCCGTGCGGTTCAAGGCGCTTCAGTCTGGAACCGCGTGACCGCTACGGTCGCAGGTTCGAATCCTGCCTCGGGCATGGATGTGTGTGATGCCCTTAGGTTAGCTAGGTTTAATTAGTTCTAAGTTCTAGGCGACTGATGACCTCAGAAGTTAAGTCGCATAGTGCTCAGAGCCATTTGAACCATTTTTTTGACCTGCTGTGTTTGACCAGCCTCCAGTCGCCCTAGTATTCTACCCCTCGTAACGGCATCAATATGTATTATTTGAGCCATTTTCAACACAGAGTCACCATTAGCACCTCTGAAAACGTCTGCACACTTACTCGCTGCACCGTACTGTGACATGCACCAACACACTGCATGGGGGCTTTATTAAATAGTAATGAAAATATTTTTTTTGTAGCTGTCTGTCCGATTACGCAAGTCTCGTAAACGGCTGGCCCTGACTAGTATTAGTACGCAATCTGACTGCTTAGAATGACAACAAAGAATGTAAGAAAATTTTCGTTAACACAGTTAATTAATTAATTCCCAGGAACTATAAAACCTACGAAACCAACAAAGCACAAGTGTAGCTGTTCTGTATGTGGTAGTATGACTCAACACACATCTGGCACGGTTCTTCTTCAACAAGACAAGAATTTTTAAATATCAACAAGACAAGAATTTTTAAATACCAATTATACTGACGTGATAAAAGAAAATTACAAATACTATAATTGTGCAAGAAAACCAAAATTACACTCTAATACAAGAACACACGCCAGATGCTTTGTTGACTGAACCTGTAATGACACATTATTCAGGTCACTGAAAGAATAAAAGAATAAAAGAAAATACCTCCATATATATTGACGAAATGCACTCTGACCATTACAATATCTCCATTAGAACAACATCTGCTATCTCTCCCATCAGACCACTGCATAAAACATGGAACAACACTCTCCACTACCACATCTCACTCTGACTTCACGACAAGCAGTGTCCACCACATCTTCTCGGTAAGAACTGCCTGCCGCTACGTCTCAATAAGCACTGCCAGTGGAGGCGGCGGAACAATACTCTCTGGCGCGATCTTTGCCGCTGTGGCTCAGTGTAGCCACCTTTCAACACCTCTGCGTATATGTACTGCTGCCAGCGCCACTGTGCGACGACCGCAGGTCAAATGCACCGCATGGTCATACCACGAGGTGATTTAAACCCGCAAACCACCCCCCAGAGCGTATCCTTAATTTATGAGCATGAGTGTATTTACTGTTTTAACATTGTTCCAATATTTCCTGCTCGATGGACAGCTGCTGCCTGCGTCATCTTTACGCGACTAATGGCACCCGCTTGAGATCAATGTGAATACTGATTTGAATTGTAGAATATTTTGATTATTTGTTGTAAATCTTGAATTGAAAGTTTGTCGAACTTACGGCCTCCGGCGACCAGTTAGCTAGCAAAGTTGAACGTAAATTGTTCTTCCTATTCTCCTTGTATTATTTCCCCTTCTTGCTTCACATATGCCTTCATTCGCAGTCTCTTAGTTTCATGAAACGTAACAGGAAGATGGAGAAGTAACATTTCTTTCGTGTTCGGTTTCCTGCATTCTGAATATTCAGCAGTGTTTGAAGATTTTAAAGGTACGTTTATAGAAGTGAAGTATGACATTCCATATTGGTGAAAGGTCTCTGTTGGATTCCTTTCATGTTTGATTTCTTAAATCTGTTGTCATTTACGGCATAAATTCCTCTTCTAAATTTACTGTGGCGTTTCTGACTATCTGGGAGGAGACTGAGTAGTGGAACGTGTTACTTTTACACATAAACAAGAACGATCTGTCACACTACTACACTTTAAAACACAGTTTATATGTAATTCATGTCACACAGTCTCATACGGAACCTACATCCGCTTTCTTTTATACACTGTGTATGATAAGATACTGTCATCCCCCTTCCTTTCTGTGTGAGAGGATGAATGAGCAAATGTATTTGTAGTTGCATGCTTGAGGGTAGCAGACAAGCCTGTCTGCTAGAGAACAGTAGGACCAACGTCGGAACAGGTAGCTACTCTTTCTAAAAGCAGAGAGGTTTCTATCCTTAGCATGGTCCTGTCCGTCCGTTGTCATGTTGGTATAGGAAGCTGCCCCTCTGGTCACTTCCGTTTGTATTTGGGAAGCACGCTCGGTAGGAACGCAGGTCAGTCGGTCCGGTGGCGAGCGTCTGCAGTGGTAAGATCTCCGGCTAAGCGCGTGTCTGCTAAGTCCGTAGGACAATGGATTTCTTAAGTTCAGCCTAACTGAAAATTTAATCACCTTTATTTCATGTTTAGCTCTAAAATATCTAATGTTATCTTAAATTGCAGCGCAGTGTAATTCTCGTGTGAAGTTCAGATTATTTTCCGGTAGTTGCTTTGTCACTACTTTGTGAGTAAAGTGGAACCACGTGTTGATCAGTAACTCTAACTAAGATCAATCTTAAATGCGAATGCTTGTGTGATTATAACGTGTCGTCTTGACAATATTTTTCAATATAGCAACTTTTCTTTATGTTCAACCCACGTGGGGTGTACTTTGCGAGACCAGTACCACGTGCTTATATAACTGTTTGACCCGTCAGGTTAACAGTAAGACGTTAGTAACTAGTTCGAGGTTTTTCTTTTGTAAATTGCTTTTCGATCTAATTTATTTTAATTATCAAAATTATTGTGGAGTTACACTCTTTGTGGAAACCAAGTTGACCACGTGAAGCAAGTGGTGTAATCATCAAAGTAGCCCTCAGCTATTCTTTTCGCCAAGATTTCACAGAGTTAATCTGAATTTAGTATACCAGTGTGTGGTAATTACATGACGGACAGGATTATGCTACGAACGTATCTTCTTTGGGTGAAAATTTGAATCTGTTGGTAGTGGTTAACTTTCTCTTGCATACGTTTCAACGTTCTTTGTGTGTTGTTTTATGAATGCAGTGTTGTATGCAGTCTCCCGATCTTGCCTCCATATTTGATGTGTTCCGTAAGATTGCAAACTCACATTTTCACAGTCCTAAATAAGGCACCAGCTCAGTTATAACTCACGTTTAATATGCTGAAATTTGAATGATCAATGTTAAAATAAATTTCCAAATATAAACTGATTTATTTCTTTTTATTTAAATTCACTTTATATATATATATATATATATATATATATATATATATATATATATATATATATATCACCGGTTGTCGTATGACTATTAAAATATTATAATTAATGTTAGTCTGGTTGGGAATTTGGTAAGCTAGACTGGATACCTGGTGAAACAGTTGCGCAGTAATGCAAGGTTAACTTCCCCAGGCAGCTCACAGCTTTTAACCCGCTTTTATTGTCCATCAGTACCGCTTTCATCATAGCAAATTAAAGTATCAATCTTACATTGGTTTACCGACTCTGTTACTCAAAAAGAGAAAGAAGCCTGAAACCAGTTCCTGACCGTTACAAAGGCAATCGGTCGCAGAAAGGAGACGATACAGCAGTGTCCCAGGACTGTGTACTGATACTGAAGTATGTTGAAATTCTTATGTTGAAATACCTTTGTAGTCAAAATGACTTGAATTTTAATGCAGACAAATGTATTCCTTAAAGCAACACATACACGCATCACTCTTAGTCAGTCACCCCCTAGTCTCACAGACAGAAAAGCGAAAGTAAACACCACTCACACATGAGGCGTCTGGCTTGTTCCGACTGGCCGACTGTTGCCTACAAGGCAGTACGGGGAGCGACATGTGATCGTCAGACATGAGGTCAATCGATACGTCGCCAAACCATGCAGCCATTTTTGCCAGTAGGTGAAATGAAATATCGTGTGGCGAGGACCTCACGGTTGCCTGGTGCAAGTCCTTTCAGTTAATGCCACTTCGAGGTCTTGTGTGTCGACGAGGATGACACGATGATGAAGACAACACAACACGCAGTTCCCGAGTGGGGAAAGTCTCCGACACAGCCAGGAATCGAATCCAGGCCCCTCGCATGGCATTCCGCAGCGCTGATGGCTCAGCTAGGAAGGCGGATGAATCCTGGCGATACCGCTGCCTCTTTATTTCAGTAGCTCCTCATTTGGCCTCATGAAGCTGTGTTGATCCAGTTCTGAAAGCCCTTACCTCAGAAAATTCTGAGGAGCTACCAGAAATCGAACCCGGGTCGTTCACCGAAGGTAGCGGCGCTAACAAACTGATGACAGTTAATCTCGACACAGGTCAAAATAAAGTACTAACCTTCACACACCGCACTGAAGCCACGTATACTGTAACGTCCCCTTAGAAAAATTAAGGATTACTGTGCTGATAAACTTCTACGTTATTTGATACAAAAACAGCTGAGTAAAACTGAACGTACTCAGACAGTTTCCTCTTTACTTATTCCGATCATCACTAAACTGACACAAAATATTTTTTTAGCGCAACGCAGTCTGACTTTCAATAATCCCTACAAAAGAATGGCCCTGACTAACAATAACCTATACCTTTCAAGAAACCTCACAAAAATCTTCGTTACTCGGACTACTGCAATACGGCGAGCGCCAGTACCGCCAGCTAAATAAAAGATTCTAACTGCTGAAGGCACTAACTACTGATAGGCATAGTTAGCAAATGAAAGATTTTGATAGAGAACAAACAATGTTTTTACCTTAATAGCGTTCAAAAGTCATATCTATAATTTTGTGACATCCAATTAAACAAATTTCCTTTTTCTGACGCATACACGTCCAGATCGTCCGGTCAAAACTCTGGCATCTCTCTCCCCACATCCACCACTGCTGGCGGCTCACCTCCAACTGCACAACGCTACGCGCTGTTCACATACAACTGTCCAACACTACAATAGCGAGTATTCCAACAATGAGTCCAACCAGCCACAGACTGCACACAGCACAGTCTATGATTTTCATACAGAGCGCTACGTGCCGTTACCAACATAAAAACCTGAACAGCCTACTTACAATACATCGAACACTGCCATCCAAAACAATCGTCAGTCCAGCTTGGCCGCCGTGGTAGGCCTGAACACTGCCCCAGTATTCACTCACAGACTATCCACATAAGTCTTCTTTTATCGCCACCGGCAATAGAAGTATTCTTTCTCGCTGATCATTAAAATACTGCTATTGTTAAAGGTCTGCCCACTGAGTAGGTGACTCGTTCAACGGCTACCTTCCAACCACGACCAGTGAAGAAAGAAACCAACATCACCGTAATAGCGCTCTCGACGCTTCACTCTCGACAGCCGATACCTGTAACTACACGTGACCTGTGTGAGTAAACAAACAATTACGCTAAGTAAAGGGTCGTGGGTTCCTTACAAGTTGTACCTCCATTTCTTAGGTAGCCTTTCTCGAACATTTAATAATTTACAGCATTGGCGTCAACTTCACTAAAGTAATTCCAAGTCACACTCGCTTTTCGATCGATTTTCAGTCTCAGGGGCAGTCAATAAGTGCGTGCTGTCTCATACGCGGAATAAATGAGCAGCAAATAAGAGACAGCACTCAAAGGCTGTCTTCAAAAGCCGTTCGGACCTTTCGCCGACACGTGAAAGCTTTCTCTGGGGTGTTCCCAGTTTCCACATCCCGTTACGGTGCTCTGGAAATCCCACTAACGCCGCCCACACACACTGGCCATACCTGAGGATATTTGTAAACAACGGCGGTCGTCCTTTGACGTGTGGCATAACGAGCCATCTCGACAGACAACAGACCGACCGGTGTATGCGTCTGGGGACGAAGCTGCTGCTTTTTGGTTACTGATCTAAAAGTGCACCAAAAAAAATTGTGCAAATGGCACTGAGCACTATAGGACTTAACGTCTGCGGTCATCAGTCCCCTAGAACTTAGAACTACTTAAACCTAGCTAACCTAAGGACATCAAACACATCCACACCCGAGGCGGGATTCGAACCCACGACCGTAGCAGTCGCGCGGTTCCAGACCGTAGCGCCTAGAACCGCTCGGCCACCCCGGCCGGCAAAAGTGCACCAAATTCAGACTAAAAACCTAACAGTTCCGGTAAAACCTGCGATTCGAAACCACCGGAACCGGAGGCGGAATTTTTGAGACTGCGTATTCTTCACTCTTCTGTTTTTACACGCAAGACCTGCATGTAGGGAAAAGTCGGTAGCTTCGGACAGCGGAATGTCTCGGACAGGATTTCGTGATTGCTTTACTCGTAGTAACTCATCTCGTGATCTAAATTTCTATTCATAACAATACCAACATCTGTTGCACCACTCACCGAGGCTGTTAATATTTCCCTATAATCCTCGTATCATTGGTGTTCTCTCTTTTCATTTCACTTCCCTAATATCTAGCACACCTGCCTACTTAGCTTGCACATCTTCCTCTCCATATTTTCCGTTCAAAATTCAGAAGTCTATCTTTCTACTCTATCTTTCTATTCTCCGAGTCGTTGACTTTAGCCTCATTCTTCGCCCTTCTGGTAACCTCAGCAGTGGCCACCCAGCAATCCGAATGGGGGCTAGTTCACCTCTAGAACTGTTTTGCAGATGTTCTATGTCAGTGCCATTTTTTATCTATAGAAGGTAAACATCAGTGTCATTTTACTCCGATACAAGAAAGCAGGTGTTTAGAGATGTGAAAATTACCGAACTATCAGTTTACTCAGTCACGGCTGCAAAATACTAACACGAATTCTTCACAGACGAATAGAAAAACTGGTACAATCCTACCTCGGGGAGGATCAGTTAGGATTCCGTAGAAATGTTGGAACACGTGAGGCAATACTGACCCTAAGACTCATCTTAGAAGATAGATTAAGGGAAGGCAAACCTACGTTTCTAGCATTTGTAGACTTAGAGGAAGCTTTTGACAATTTTGACTGGAATACTCTCTTTCAAATTCGGAAGGTGGGAAGGGTCAAATACAGGGAACGAAAGGCTATTTACAATTTGTACAGAAACCAGATGGCAGTTATAAGAGTCGAGGGACATGAAAAGGAAGCATTGGTTGGGAAGAGAGTGAGACAGGGTCGTAGCCTATCCCCTATGTTATTCAATCTGTATATTGAGCAAGCAGTAAAGGAAACTAAAGGAAAATTTGGAGTAGGAATTAAAATCCATGGAGAAGAAGTAAAAACTTTGAGGTTTGCCGATGACATTTCAGTTGTGCCAGAGACAGCAAAGGACCTGGAAGAGCAGTTGAACGGAATGAATAGTGCCTTGAAAGGAGGATGTAAAATGAACATCAACAAAAGCAAAACGGGGATAATGGAATGTAGTCGAATTAAATCAGGTGATGCTGAGGGAATTAGATTAGGAAATGAGACACTTAAAGTGGTAGATGAGTTTTGCTATTTGGGGAGAAAAATAACTAATAATGGTGGAAGTAGAGAAGATATAAAATGTAGACTGGCAATGGCAAGGAAAGTGTTTCTGAAGAAGAGAAATTTGTTAACATCGAGTATAGATTGAAGTATCAGGAAGTCGTTTCTGAAAGTAATTGTATGGAGTGTAGCCATGTATGGAAGTGAAACATGGACGATAAATAGTTTGGACAAGAAGAGAATAGAAGCTTTGGAAATGTGCAACTACAGACCAATGCTGAAGATTAGTTGGGTAGATCATATAACTAACGAGGAGGTATTGAATAGAATTGGGGAGAAGAGAAATTTGTGGCACAACTTGACTAGAAGAAGGGATCGGCTGGTATGACATGTTCTGAGGCATCAAGGGATCACCAGTTTAGTATTCGAGGGCAGCGTGGAGGGTAAAAATTGTAGAGGGAGATCAAGAGATGAATACAATAAGCAGGTTCAGAAGGATGTAGTTTGCTGTAAGTACTGGGAGATGAAGAAGCTTGCACAGGATAGGGTAGAATGGAGAGCTGCATCAAACCAGTCTCTGGACTGAAGACCACAACAACTACAAAAGTCTTTAAATTTTTCACCACATACTATTTCTTTCCCAATATCCATGTTGCGTGTTCTAATTCTGAGTAGAGCGGTTTGGAATCTCTAAATTCTTTCCTAGGTGCCTGGATTCCATAAAGCACCATCTCACTGATGTTCGAAAATGCTTCTGTGCGTACTGAAACTTTGCCAGATAATGCGATTATCTTGGAATGTTCCTCGAACGGAGTGCTGTAGACGTACCTTAAGGCGTATTCCCTCCGGGATCCCTCTGGAAATATGAAATTACATTGTTGCCGGCCATGTTACAACCTCAGTTTTCTGTGAAGTTGCCAGCCTATGTGTAGCGAAGTCTGTAAAAGTCTTATTACTCGTATTACTGGGCTATGGAAATCATGTGCCGTGGTATAGGATGACAATAATTCATTCTAGCAAGTCAGAATGACTGTTTACTTAAACTAAATCATAATGCTGTCGGACTTAGTCGTTCATTAAATAGTGTCATACTGCAGCTTCTCGATGCTAACGTACCGTATTTACTCGAATCTAAGCCGCACTTTTTTTCCATTTTTTGTAATCCAAAAAACCGCCTGCGGCTTAGAATCGAGTGCAAAGCAAGCGGAAGTTCTGAAAAATGTTGGTAGGTGCCGCCACAACTAACTTCTGCCGTCGAATATATGTAGCGCGACACAGGCATGCTTTGTAGGCACAAAGATAAATACTGGCGCCAAAACCTCTGCGTCAGTAAATAAATTAAAAAAAAAAGTGGAAGACGACCTTTTTTCTCCGCCCCGAGTTTCTACCACAGCATTTTCATACATTATCCAACGAAGTAAATACAAATTCCGTATTGTTCATCTTCGAATGTAACAGAATTTCAATGTACTACGAAAATCCGTCCGCCGGCCGAAGTGGCCGTGCGGTTAAAGGCGCTGCAGTCTGGAACCGCAAGACCGCTACGGTCGCAGGTTCGAATCCTGCCTCGGGCATGGATGTTTGTGATGTCCTTAGGTTAGTTAGGTTTAACTAGTTCTAAGTTTTAGGGGACTAATGACCTCAGCAGTTGAGTCCCATAGTGCTCAGAGCCATTTTTGAAAATCCGTCCGGCAAGACTGTTTGGGTTGTTTGTCAATATGGCCAACTCTACGTTCTGAATTTTTTCCTACCCCTGAGAAGAAATGGTTGCTAATAGGAATCTGATGAAATGTGAATCACATGCAGTATTCTCTTCACCATAAGAATAATACGAATATAAACATTTTGCCATGTATTCTTTCGTGTTTGCTGCTATCTCATTTAAATCCTGTCTGCCTAATAAACTACGAAACTTGAGTGAGGCAACAGCAAACGCGGAAGAATATACGTATCATGTCATGTTTATATTCGTATTATTCTTATGCCTAATAGTGATACAGTCAGAAATGATGCACAGCAACTGACTAGATTTTTAAATCTAAGATGACTCTGATTTCTGTGCAGAATTTGATGTACTAAAGAAGCGGCCGCAAAGATTTTCAAACGGAGGAACATTTTCGCCTAACTCTCGTTCAGAACATGTTCTATCATACGCAGTCTATTATTTGGTTCTTGTTGATCATTATCAAAGAAAGCAGCAGTGTAAGTAACATCAAATAGCAGTCTCTTGCCATTGTTTCCCTAATGAGAATTCCTCTCTTTTTTTTATTGTAAGCGGTGTTAGCGCGCACAAAAGCAAGCCATGCCGCGAGCGGCGACAGACCGTAAACACGCACTGTCAGAATGCGACGAACAGTACAGTAATGCATTTTCTGCTTAGAGTGACGTAAGCACCTAGAACAAAGAAAACGGCACTTATGAGATCGAAGCAAAATAAGCAGTCGATTCAAACCAGACGAAGCACGTGAAAAAGTAAGGGTACCCGTATAAATACGGACGGAGCGCCTGACGCATAGCAATGGCTACCTGGTAAAGCTTAACTGCTAAGCTTACGACTCGAACCAAACTACTGTAGCTGTATCGTCATTCATTCGACCTAAATTGTGTCACATATTACAATGGACCAACATTGTTTCGATTTGGAGGTGCGGCCTCTTGAATTTCGAGTCTCAAATTTCAGGTGCGGCTTAGATTCGGGAATTTTTTTTTTCCTTTATTCGAGTCTCATTTTTCAGGTGCGGCTTAGATTCGAGTGCGGCTTAGATTCGAGTAAATACGGTACTCCTTTTTAAAAAATATTTTAAGCTTTGGAGCACTATCTGCACAAATTGCATTACGGAGAAATTTACTATTATAATTTGCTAGAATAACCGCAACGGGGAAAGCAGAGGAATTAGAGCTCTTCAGAACCAGGTTTGCCAAACGTACGAGGTTCCTCGTACAAATACGAGATCTGTGGTTTGCTGTGCGAGGTACGAGGGCACGGTCAGGCTCGTGCAGTTATTTACAAAATTCCGTAGAGGAAATTTAATAACATGATTTTTTTTATTGTTGGCAACAATTCACAGCGTAAATGGGTCTTTACGCTTTGGCGACATTGGGTGTGCTACATGAAAAGTAGATGCATTGGGTATGTTCGCGGACTTTTTTCATTTTAATGTATCTTTTAAAGTTTTCCTAGTTCCCTTAGCTCCCTCGGTTTCCCTCGGAGTTCGTCGGCAGAGTTCGGAACGTTCCATAGTTTTACGCACTGCTGCCATCGAATGCGATTTGCAATGTGCGGCACTACAATGAACAGATATTCAATGTGCAGTGGACGCGATAGTGTCAATGATGAGGATAGTGATGATGATGATGATAATGATGATGATGATGACGATACTGAAATCTAGAGTCCAAAAGCATGCAGTGCCTGCAGCTGACCCGTTAATGATCATACCCGTTCTGAGTATTCAAATAAATTTTCACATGGTTTTCAATGTAATTCATGCCTCACTCATTGAATAACTGTGTCACATCATGAATTACTTTTTCTATATTTCATATTTATTGAAATAAAAAAGTACCGTAACTTAATATAAACATGCACAAATACGCTCTATCAGCAAATGTGTTTACTTTCGTGCTGTTTACACCACAATGAGCGGGGACTGCGTGCCCGTTGACAACACTGCGAAGAAGCCATTCCGCTGTTACGCTTTGGCTTTTGCTTTCGTCCCTCCTTGCCGCCCCTCCCCCTCATCCTAGGAAACTAGAAAAAGTTTACAAGGACTAATGGCCCATGCCTATGCGTATTATACACTCCTGGAAATTGAAATAAGAACACCGTGAATTCATTGTCCCAGGAAGGGGAAACTTTATTGACACATTCCTGGGGTCAGATACATCACATGATCACACTGACAGAACCACAGGCACATAGACACAGGCAACAGAGCATGCACAATGTCGGCGCTAGTACAGTGTATATCCACCTTTCGCAGCAATGCAGGCTGCTATTCTCCCATGGAGACGATCGTAGAGATGCTGGATGTAGTCCTGTGGAACGGCTTGCCATGCCATTTCCACCTGGCGCCTCAGTTGGACCAGCGTTCGTGCTGGACGTGCAGACCGCGTCAGACGACGCTTCATCCAGTCCCAAACATGCTCAATGGGGGACAGATCCGGAGATCTTGCTGGCCAGGGTAGTTGACTTACACCTTCTAGAGCACGTTGGGTGGCACGGGATACATGCGGACGTGCATTGTCCTGTTGGAACAGCAAGTTCCCTTGCCGGTCTAGGAATGGTAGAACGATGGGTTCGATGACGGTTTGGATGTACCGCGCACTATTCAGTGTCCCCTCGACGATCACCAATGGTGTACGGCCAGTGTAGGAGATCGCTCCCCACACCATGATGCCGGGTGTTGGCCCTGTGTGCCTCGGTCGTATGCAGTCCTGATTGTGGCGCTCACCTGCACGGCGCCAAACACGCATACGACCATCATTGGCACCAAGGCAGAAGCGACTCTCATCGCTGAAGACGACACGTCTCCATTCGTCCCTCCATTCACGCCTGTCGCGACACCACTGGAGGCGGGCTGCACGATGTTGGGGCGTGAGCGGAAGACGGCCTAACGGTGTGCGGGACCGTAGCCCAGCTTCATGAAGACGGTTGCGAATGGTCCTCGCCGATACCCCAGGAGCAACAGTGTCCCTAATTTGCTGGGAAGTGGCGGTGCAGTCCCCTACGGCACTGCGTAGGATCCTACGGTCTTGGCGTGCATCCGTGCGTCGCTGCGGTCCGGTCCCAGGTCGACGGGCACGTGCACCTTCCGCCGACCACTGGCGACAACATCGATGTACTGTGGAGACCTCACGCCCCACGTGTTGAGCAATTCGGCGGTACGTCCACCCGGCCTCCCGCATGCCCACTATACGCCCTCGCTCAAAGTCCGTCAACTGCACATACAGATCACGTCCACGCTGTCGCGGCATGCTACCAGTGTTAAAGACTGCGATGGAGCTCCGTATGCCACGGCAAACTGGCCGACACTGACGGCGGCGGTGCACAAATGCTGCGCAGCTAGCGCCATTCGACGGCCAACACCGCGGTTCCTGGTGTGTCCGCTGTGCCGTGCGTGTGATCATTGCTTGTACAGCCCTCTCGCAGTGTCCGGAGCAAGTATGGTGGGTCTGACACACCGGTGTCAATGTGTTCTTTTTTCCATTTCCAGGAGTGTATAAGTTATACGTCTAATTTGCATGAAAATGATACGTGAGCAACAGAGTTACTCAGCAATTCAAAAACTGTTAAATGTAATACTCAAGGAGAATGGACCTATTCTCCGTGGTAATACATTAGACTCATACATTTCCTAAATTTGGCACAATGTTCTCTAAAATTAGTGCTTCCGTTGGGAGATTTTTGTACTTTTTAGTTACAATTTAAATTTCTAAAATCTTGACACAAACGCAACATGCTTTGACTTTCCTGTTACTCCAGAAATGAAATGTTTTATTGTAATAATGACATTAAGCAATCTTTATTTATTTGCAATTCATAAAAAATTATTAGTTGATAAAGCTTATCTCTGGAATTAATTTTAACTAAATTTCGAATTTTGCACACTGGAGTACGTGATAGTGAGCACGAGAAAGTCCAATGGAAATAAAATAAGTTTTTTTTCTCATTGATATTAATTTTCGTTTCAGTGGCCTTCAGTCACACAAAACTTGACGTAACACTCGCATTCGTATACTGAAAGTCTGGCTATCCCTTAATAAGCATCACTTAAAAGAAAAAGCAGTCTACTCTGTGATTAGTTAGCCGGGAATCCGCAAGGAACGAATTCCGTTCTTCATATTTGTCGTCTCTATCACAAAAGTGGAAGTACTACTTGTTAGCCAAGAATAGGTGGCTCCTTCCTCCGACGCTTACGGACAATTACCGAACTGAAATCGTAGTGCTGCCAACATATGCAGTATAACAGTGCGTGGTGCGGTATTATTTCAGTGGGTATTTCACAATGAAGTTGCCACACATAAGCAGTGCTCTTTAACGAAATCAGACGATCGTTACGGCGCTCCGAGCTCACAGTGCATCAACAGTTCAGCGGAGGTGTTTTTTTTTTGTGGGTTTAGGGCGCAAAACTTCTATGGTCATTAGCGCCCAACAGCGGAGGTGTGTAGCCAGCACTGACAATAGCCCGCCTGGCCGTATGTAGTATCTACTTTTCTCTGTTTCATGCGTGTAGTATTGTATCTCTTGAATGGTTGTTCATGCTACCTATTTACCTACACTTACGCGTGATTGTGAAGAAGACAGTGACCGTTCGCGTACTCTCATTCCACCAAGAAAAATACGCAAATAAGGCGGCTGGATAAGAAAAAAGGAAGGTAACACATCATTGCAGCATCACGCACAAAATTTTACACATCAGTGGTTAAATGATCCTGCTTTCAAGGACTGGCTCTTGCCAGACAGCAATGATTCATCTAAAGCTAAGTGTACATTTCGCCCGGGAACATCGATAGCTGAAACGAACTATAATAACAGCAGTAGTAAAGAACGTTCTTGTAGAAGGTCATAAAGCAGAATTAGCCCAAAAATTACAAAAAAATTGATTTTCCATCATGACGGACGAGACAATCTACATTTCAACGGTTAAAACTACATGCGTTGTGGTACGTTATTTTGATCAAGAAGCTCAAAAAATATGTAGCACATTTTGGGAGTTGCACAAATTTTTTAAGGAAGAACTGATGTTTACGATATTCCCACAGCCAGTGCCGAGATTTTATACAGGTCTGTTACCGATACATTCACCAGCTATGATGTCCCACTGAAAAATGTTATAGGCTTTGGTTCAGATGGGTGTGACGTCATGATGCCTGAAAACGACTCCTTAAAAAGTGGATTAGAACAATAGTGAAATGTTTTTGTCGCTCAGCCCCTCTGTGTGCGAGCGAAGCATGTAAACAGTAACCCGAATGTGTAGACCAAATAGCTCGTGATATTTGTAACTTTTTTAAACACACACAGAAACGTCAGTTTCATTTTCGTAACTTCCACTCATATGTTGAAGTGGAGCCCCACAAAATTCTTAAGCCATCCCCGACAAGACGGTTTTCATTGTCAGCAGTGGCTGAAAGAATATTAGAGCAGTGGGAAGCCCTACGTCTGTTTTTTTATCGATTTCACAACAAATCGTGCACATAAAGCCAAAGCCGATGTGCGAAATCGGGCAGTATTTATTTCTGAAATACTCAGCAACCCATTCTACAAACTTTATTTCTGTTTCCTTGAATGGCCGCTCCCTTTATTCAATAAATTCAATCGGGAATTTCAAAGCGAGAAAGTAGTTATTCACAATCTACATGAAAATATACGTGAACTCTACCAGGAAACCATATCGCGTTATTTACAACGGGAATATGTGACGAGGTCAAACCTAGGTGAAATAGATCCTGAAAGTAACCGACATCAACTCCATAACACTGAATTGTATGTTGGCGTCAAAGTGTACGAGGTATTAAAACATGCAGATGTGGTCAGACATCCTGCAGATATTGAACAATTCTTCTCATGTTGCAAAAATTTCTACAAAGTTGCTGCCTCAGAAATAGGGATAGTTTAGATTAAGTAGTGTGTAAGCGTAGGGACTGATGACCTTAGCAGTTAAGTCCCATAAGATTTCACACACCTTTGAACATTTTTTTGATGACTGTGAGCGGGTTTTCAGTTATGTTAATCTGATAAAAACAGACGTAAGAAACCGGGTAACTGTGGAAAGTGTGAACGGGACACTTCTTGCTGCAGAGAGAGCAAAAGGACCAACACGTACTGGAAAGTGCATCAATTTTGAACAAACAAAACACATGTAGAGCTGTATGACTAGGGAAAATTATACAGCAACATAAATAAGAACGATATCAGTGAGGCTCAGGATGTACTTGATATTATATTTGGAGACATAAACAATGGCTAGAAAATACCACAAAAATTTTCATAGTTGTATGCAAATCTAGGTTAGATGGCACCACAGTTGAGAAATCTGTGGCGGTGTCGTGACCTAAGTCACACCTCTAGTAGCAGACCAGGAATGAAAAACGCTTCACCGTCAACAAACTTTGCCAAAGTAAAGAAGAGGTTTTTCCCGCCAGTGAGAGGGGAATATATTCCAGTCAGCTAACAACACACTTAACTAAAGTACCTTAAAGATTCTCTCATCATCATCATCATCATCATCATCATCATCATCATCATTTAAGACTGATTATGCCTTTCAGCGTTCAGTCTGGAGTATAGTCCCCCTTATAAAATTCCTCCATGATCCCCTATTCAGTGCTAACATTGGTGCCTCTTCTGATGTTAAGCCTATTACTTCAAAATCATTCTTAATCGAATCCAGGTACCTTCTCCTCGGTCTGCCCCGACTCCTCCTACCCTCTACTGCTGAACCCATGAGTCTCTTGGGTAACCTTGCTTCTCCCATGCGTGTAACATGACCCCACCATCTAAGCCTGTTCGCCCTGACTGCTACATCTATAGAGTTCATTCCCAGTTTTTCTTTGATTTCCTCATTGTGGACACCCTCCTGCCATTGTTCCCATCTACTAGTACCTGCAATCACCCTAGCTACTTTCATATCCGTAACCTCAACCTTGTTGATAAGGTAACCTGAATCCACCCAGCTTTCGCTCCCATACAACAAAGTTGGTCGAAAGATTGAACGGTGCACAGATAACTTTGTCTTGGTACTGACTTCCTTCTTGCAGAAGAGAGTAGATCGTAGCTGAGCGCTCACTGCATTAGCTTTGCTACACCTCGCTTCCAGTTCTTTCACTATGTTGCCATCCTGTGAGAATCTGCATCCTAAGTACTTGAAACCGTCCACCGGTTCTAACTTTGTTCCTCCTATTTGACACTCAATCCGTTTATATTTCTTTCCCACTGACATTACTTTCGTGTTGGAGATGCTAATCTTCATACCATAGACCTTACATTTCTGATCTAGCTCTGAAATATTACTTTGCAAACTTTCAATCGAATCTGCCATCACAACTAAGTCATCCGCATATGCAAGACTGCTTATTTTGTGTTCACATATCTTAATCTCACCCAGCCAGTCTATTGTTTTCAACATATGATCCATAAATAATATGAACAACAGTGGAGACAGGTTGCAGCCTTGTCTTACCCCTGAAACTACTCTGAACCATGAACTCAATTTACCGTCAACTGTAACTGCTGCCTGACTATCCATGTAAAGACCTTTAATTGCTTGCAAAAGTTTGCCTCCTATTCCATAATCTCGTAGAACAGACAATAACTTCCTCCTAGGAACCCGGTCACATGCCTTTTCTAGATCTATAAAGCATAGATACAATTCCCTATTCCACTCATAACACTTCTCCATTATTTGCCGTAAGCTAAAGATCTGGTCCTGACAACCTCTAAGAGGCCTAAACCCACACTGATTTTCATCCAATTGGTCCTCAACTAATACTCGCACTTTCCTTTCAACAATACCTGAGAAGATTTTACCCACAACGCTGATTAAAGAGATACC
The DNA here is from genome assembly GCF_023864275.1 of Schistocerca cancellata. NCBI lineage: Eukaryota > Metazoa > Arthropoda > Insecta > Orthoptera > Acrididae > Schistocerca > Schistocerca cancellata. The sequence continues at coordinate 576,911,818 of NC_064632.1, forward strand.
CCTGTAGTTGTTAACAATCTTTTCTGTTTCCATGTTTAAAGATTGGTGTGATTACTGCTTTTGCCCAGTCTGATGGAACCTGTCCGGACTCCCAGGCCATTTCAATTATCCTGTGTAGCCATTTAAGACCTGACATTCCACTGTATTTGATGAGTTCCGACTTAATTTCATCCACCCCAGCCGCTTTATTGCACTGCAGTCTATTGACCATTTTCTCCACTTCCTCAAATGTGATCCTATTTCCATCATCATTCCTATCCCATTGTACCTCGAAATATGAAACATTACCGATCGTATTTTCACCTACATTGAGCAACTCTTCAAAGTATTCCCTAATCTGCCCAAGGAATCCACAGGATTCACCGGCAGTTTTCCTGGCCTGTCCAAAGTACTTGTCATTTCCTTCTTACCTCCCTTTCGAAGACTGCTAATTACACTCCAGAATGGTTTGCCAGCAGCTTGACCAAAAGTCTCCAACCTGTTTCCAAAGTCTTCCCACGATTTCTTCTTGGATGCTGCAATTATCTGTTTGGCTTTGTTTCTTTCTTCAACATAACTTTCTCTGTCTATCTGAGTTCTAGTATGTAGCCATTTTTGATACGCCTTCTTTTTCCTTTTACAGGCTGCCTTGACTGTGTCATTCCACCAAGCTGTTTGCTTCATCCTACCTTTACACACTACTGTTCCAAGACATTCTTTAGCCACTTCTAGTACTGTATCCCTGTACCTTGTCCATTCCTTTTCCAATGACTGTAATTGACTACATTCAACTAACTGGTACCTTTCTGAGATCATTGTTATGTACTTGTGCCTGATTTCCTTATCCTGAAGTTTCTCCACTCTTATCTTCCTACATATGGACCTGACCTCCTGCACTTTCGGCCTCACAATCCCAATTTCACTGCTGACTAAATAATGATCAGTGTCATCAAAGAATCCCCTGAATACACGTGTGTCCCTCACAGCCTTCCTGAATTCCTGATCTGTTATTATATAGTCAATGACAGATCTGGTTCCCCGCCTTCCCAAGTATACCGGTGAATGTTCTTATGTTTAAAAAAGGAGTTTGTGATTACTAAGCCCATACTGGCACAGAAATCCAAGAGTTGTTTCCCGTTCCTGTTGGCTTCCATATCCTCTCCAAATTTACCCATAACCTTTTCATACCCTTCTGTTCGATTTCCAACCTGGCATTAAAATCACCCATGAGCAGAACACTGTCCTTTTCCTTTACTCTAACAACTACATCACTGAGTGCCTCATAAAAACTATCCATCTTATCTTGATCTGTCCCTTCACAATGCGAATATACTGACACAATCCTAATTTTCTTGCTAGACACTGTCAAATCTATCATCAATCGTTCGTTTACATACCTTATTGCAACCACGCTGGGTTCCATTTCTTTCCTGATGTAAAGCCCTACACCCCATTGTGCTATTCCTGCTTTGACTCCTGACAGGTAGACCTTGTATTCTCCGACTTCCTCTTCTTTCTCACCCCTAACCCGAATGTCACTAACAGCTAAAACGTACAGCCCCATCTTACTTGCAGCCTCTGCCAGCTCTACCTTCTTCCCACAGTAGCCCCCATTAATATTAATAGCTCCCCATCTCATTACCATTTGTTTGCCACGTCGTATCTTAGGAGTCCCTGGTTTGTCAGTTAGAGGTGGGACTCCGTCACCTCCAAATATCCGAGGCATTTTGCTCCTATTATTGCCAGCATCATATTTAAAGTACCAGGGAAGCAGGTTGCTAGCCTTACTTGCCCCGAGTCCCATTGAGTTTTACCCCTAACGGTTGAGGGACTAACCGGTGGATTTGGTAGTCTTTGCCGTATGAGCACAAAGGTGACCACGACTCAGAATATGTCCGAGATGCCCAGCCTTATTCCAAAGTAACTGGTATCCCGACTGTCGGGACCACTTACTTGGCCTCTCATACGTTGCCCGTGGTTCATTAACTAGGACATGACTACAGGAACCCGCACCATGAACCACGAAATCTAAATAATAATAATACATCATGTACCTGTGTAATTTTATAAACTAATAAATTATCACCTAATTGTTATATCTCGTGGTGAAATGATTTATTAATGTACATTCTCATTTAACTTCACTGTATTATGCGCTTTTGCGAATCCTTGTTGCTTGCGAGAGTGGAATAAAATTATATCATACTCGTTAATCGATATTAAGCATTCACGCATTCCAGTAAGTCTCATCTCACAGCCTCTACCTCCCCCCCTCCCCCCCCCCTTGCTCAAGCAGCCAAGACGAGTAATGTGTCATGTGTCCAGAATCTCGGTCTGGAAAATATGGCCACAGTAACATTCTATTTGTTTAATTCAAAATTTTTAAATTAACAAATGCCTGCTAAATTCACAGTCATTTAATATGTCTTATTTTTGGTTTTATAAAATGATAAATACTTTATAAATGTACGAGATTTGAAAGCCAAAGTACGAGATTTTTAGTTATGTACGAGGAAAAAAGTTCTACGGTTGGCAACCCTGTTCAGAACTCTTACTAACACTAGAGCAGGTGAAGGGATCAGCCAGAGCGCTACATGGAGCCACTAATCTCCCAGCACACATCAAAAGATGACCTGCGGAGAATAGATTTAGAGGTGCAGTCACATCTACACACATTTTCTGTTTACTGGAAAAATACGACTACTATTTTTAACCTGCTTAGATCTAACTAAGCCTGTGGAAATTACAAACTTCGTCAGCTTCAGTAGAATTCCTACAGCTAGGTAAAGATTCCTAAGATAAAATAATTTTGAGCTTCGTACATTACGCCTGTGGACTAGAGGTACTGTTTTTGGCTAGTCATCAAAACATCGTGGGTCCCGCGTTCAGTCCCAGCCACTGCTTAACGTTTGAATAAAAATCATTAACAATGGATCCCAAAGATTTCCAGTATAAGAAGTAAAAATCAGCAATGAGCAACGGCGTGAGGTTGCAGATGGCAATGGGAACCACGGCATTAAAGACACATAACGTATATCCGCAGGACATGTGGCTTTTAATTGAAAAAGTGTGATGATGATCTCTCCATTGGCAAAGAATTCTCAACTAGTGCCCCTTTCGGATCCCCAGGAGGGAACTGCCAATAAAGAGGTAACCATGAGAAAAAGTTTGAACAACCAACAAATTGGTAATATTCCAGGAGTCCAAGCTTGGAATGTCGGAAGTTTGAACGTGGCAGAGAAGATGGAAAATCTTAAAAGGGAAATGCAGAGGCTTAATTTAGATGTAGTGAGGGTCAATGAAGTTAAATAAAAAGAATATAAGGATTTCTGGTCAGTCGAATATAGGGTAATATCGACAGCAGAAGAAAACGGAGTAATGCGAGTAGAATTCGTCATAAAGAGCGACGTAGGGCTGAAGAATAAGTTGCTGTGAACGGTTCAGTGTTAACATTATTCTCGCTAGATTCGACAGAAAATGAATTCCATCAGCAATAGCTCAGGATGTGTACACATGTCGACGTCACAAGCAAGAGAAGAAGTAGATATTGAAGATACTGAGTTATGAAAATTCAGTATGTAAATGGAAAAAAAGTAATAATCTTGGGTGACTGGAACGCTTTAGTATAGGAATCAATAGAAGGCAGAGTTATGGGAGAAATGGGCTCAGTCGTAGAAATGAGACAGGAAACCGACTGAAAGACTTCCACAAAAATTCCAGCTAATAACTGTGAATAAACTGTTCAAAAGCTACAAGAAGAAGAGGTATACTTGGAAAGCGCCTAGACTGTAGAGATACGGGGAGCTTCGTGCTGGATTACATTATGGTGACACAGAAATTAAGAAATCAGGTATTGGATTGTAAGGAGTGCCCAGGAGCAGATACGGTATAGACTCAGTTCACAATTTAGGAACCGTGGGAGTACAGTGAAGTTTTAGAGAATCGTCCAAAAGAATCAATGCATGAATAATGGGATACTGAGGTACTGACAAATGGTAAGGTGTTTGAAACTGTGTAAGGCTGTAGATTCTGCGATAGTTAATACCACTGTAGGCAGTTCAGTTGAAGAGGATTGGAGACCTGTAACAAGTGCAGCCACAGCACTAGGACAAACTAATATATGTACATGGAAGGTAACATCGAAAGAACCTTGGCTAATAGAAGAAATACTTCAACCGATCGACGAAAGAAGGAATTATAAAAACGTACAAGGAAAGTCAGGAACACAGCAACATAATTCACTTAAAAATGAAGTTAAGAAGTACAGGGAAGCCAAGGTGAAATGGCTGCAGGAAGAATGTGAACGTCTCTACGAGGGAGAGGACTCGTACGATGGCGTGGTAGAGGAGAAATGAAAGTCGATATGGGAAACATAAGATATAAAATATTACTCTTATTCTCAGAGTTTTGAAGATTTGCAATTACATAAGGCAGAAAGGATTGATAACATTCCTACGGAATTTCTAGAGTCATTGAGGGAAGTGGCAATCAACCGACTATTCAGGTTAGTGTGTAGAATCTACTTGACATATCATCATACTTTCGGAAAATATCGTCGACACAATCCCGAAGATAGAAAGAGCGAAGAAATGTGAGAACTATCGCACAATCAGCTTAACAGACCGGGTGTCCAAGTTGCTGACAAAAATAATATACAGGAGAACAGAAAATAAAATTGAAGATCTGTTAAATGATGATCAGTTTGGCTTTAGCAAAAGTAAAGGCGCCAGAAAGGCAGTTCTGACGTAATGATTGGTAATGGAAGACTTAAAGATAAATCACGACGTCTTCATAAGATTCGACAGCCAGGAAAAAGAATTCGACAATGTAAAATGGCAAACGTTATTCGAAAATCAGAGAGAAACAGGACTAAACTATATGGAAAGACGGGTAACACAAATATGTAGGAAAACCAAGAGGTAACAATTAGAATGGAAGACGAAGAATGAAGCGCTCCTATTAAAGAGGATATGAGACTGGATGCAGTTTCTCGCCCCTGCTGGTCAATCTACAAATCGAACAAGTAATAACGGAAATGAACGAAACTTTCAAATGTGAAATTAAAGTTTGGGGTGAAATGAGATCGATGAGAAGACTCGCTGATGACACTGCTATGCTCGTTGAAAATGAGGAAGAATTGTAAGATCGCTTGAATTAAATGATCAGTCTAAATAGTACAGAACGTCGAGTGAGAGTAGACCGGAAAAACACAAAAGTAATAAAATGTAGCAGAAAGGAGTATAATGATAAACTTAATATCAAACATGGTGACCACAGAGTACACTAAGTAAATGATTCTGCTACCTTGGAAGTAAAATATCGGATGAAGGACGAAGTAAGACCATAAAAAATTAGGACAGGCAAAGAGGGCGTTATTGGCCAAGAGAAATCTAACAATGTCAAATACAGGCCTTAATTTGTACAGGAAATTTCTGATAACATACTTATGGAGCGCTGTATTGTACGGTAGCGAATCATGGAGTGTAGGAAAACCAGAAAAGAAGAGAACGGAAGCATTGGAGATGTGGCACTATAGAAGGGTGTTGAAAATTACGTGGACTGATCAGGAATGAGAAGGTTCTCCGTAGAACTAGGGAGAAACGGAACATGCAGAAAATACTGACAAAAAGGGACTGGATGACAAGACGTGTTTGAAGACATCAGACAATCTCCATGCTACTTGAGCGAGACGTAGGGTGTAGAAACTGTAGCAGAAGGCGGAGATGGAGCACATCCAACCAATACACTGGTATCAAAAATTAAATTAGCAAATCGCTATTTTCCCGTCCGCACGAGAGTGTTCTGCACGGAAGATGGCATTCCAGTCAACGGACAACCAGGCCAGCCAGCTATCACGTCTGGGCACCTACCAAACGGGGTAGTGTTTGTCGGTAGTCCCACATCCACAATCGGTGTGCATACAGTCACAGACGGTGCAGTATGGCACAGAGAAGACGCTCACCTGTCTCCCTGCAGTGGAGGGCCATAGGGAGACTGGAAGCAGGACAGTCGCACGCTGATGTGGCCCGGTCGCTTAATGCGAATCGTTCTGTTTTTTTCTCAGATGAGGCGACGGTTTATAGAGACTACCAGGACAGGACCGACCACGTGTGACATCTGAAAGAGAGGACCGTTACCTGGCTGTAAGAGCACGACGGTATCGCCTTAGTACTGCACGGCAACTGGTATCTGACCATCACCACCTAGAGACAAGGCCGCGGCGCGAAATTCATAGCAGGCCGTGACGTCACTCCAAGCGGGCCACCATATTGTTTCGAAGCGTTTGTTTATCTACACGTTTGTTGGATCGAGTGCTATATTCGTGCTTAAAACTAGCGATTACAGTGTTTACGTGTAGTGAAGCTACTGTGAACATGGTTTACAAATGTTGTGTGCCAAGGTGTCGTGGGAATTACGGAACTCGACCGAAAGTAATGTTGTTTTCCTTTCCGAAAGATGCGAATCTGCGTTGGAAAAGTCTTTGAGCGATTCATCGGGACAGTTTCCAACCCACTGAGCACACGAAGGTATGTAAAAACTATATACCTAGTACAATTATTATTTTTTTCTGGTGGAATATCTTGCATTTTGGATACATTTGACTAAAATTGTGAGCAACAGTTCGCAGTAAATAGGCCTAGTATTCGTTATCAAGTGGCTTTATTTTGATTTCGAAAACGAAATATAAATTTGTGGCTCATGTTACTTTTTATTCGTGTTTAAATTTCTCTGCAGTTCGTATTTTGTTACGCATTACCGATACGTTTTATTCTTTATTTGTGAGTGGGTGTTGTTTTTCACTCTCGCATTAGTTAGCATGAGTGCTAACGAATGTTGAAACTGCTGTTTTCATGTTTAAAAAGCGATCTTTCTGTATGAAGCATATCTGTTTTATTTTTCGATGTGTCAAACAATGGAACAAATTAATCTAGAAATAGGTTAAATTTATTACTGACGTTTTTAGCTTGACACATTGTCTCATTCCAACTGTTGCAAATGTCTGCTGAAGGTTTGTAGATTTTCACTGTTGACTTATGCTCAAAATCTGCCATATTTTTGCAGGAAAGAAAATTTACATTACAATAACAACGCATAATTGTTTTTGTGAGGTGAGTTAAAAGTGATTGTTTGCTTGGGGAATGTACTCAGCTTTTCTGAGGGAGCTCTATAAACAGCTACACACCACTTATTTAGGATACTAAAGGCAGAGGAATTTAATATTATACACTGTATTAGTGCAGAATTTTTCAAGTGAGTGCAAAAATAATAGTTGTCTGGTCCAGAAAGAATGTACTTAATCACAGTGCATTTTCCACAATTGTACCTTGTTTTATCATGTATATCGCAATATTATTTACATCCCGCACTCGTACTTTTTCACTGGCTATTGATAAGTCTTATGCAATTACATTACCGGTAAAAAAGAATTATAAACTATAGTTTCTGCTATATCGCGACTGATAAATTTACTTATTTTAACAATTTAGCAAAGTACTCTCCTCTTTGCGTGGTATCATTTGCCAAGATCTCGTTTCGTTATCTCCAGCGGTTTACGGTATATGACAGGCGTTATGAATTCCCGCGCGTTGCGATCGGAAGTGAAGTTGCTGCAGATGCTCAATTTTTTCGAGATTGGGAGCAGATATTGATCCAAAGTTTTACGAAAATTTCAAATCCTCATCTGTATTTCATACTCAGCAATAGAATGTGTAATGTGCATCAAACACAAATTCATAGCGACCCCTATTTTTGATGGCAACGTTCTCAAATTTGATACTTATCTGTGAAATACCACAATAGTTATGACCATTATCGAAATGATTGGCACTTCATCATGAAGCTGCCATATAAAGCTAAAAGTATTTCAGAAATTAATTATTTTTTACGGAATAGGTTCTGTAAAACCATTTGACAAAGATTTGCAGGCCGTGCGTCTCGTTTCTTTAAGCGCAGCGCCAAGCCAACCCTGGCCCGCTTTGCGTGACGTCACAAGAGCGCGCCACGGCCTTCTCTTTAGGTGGTGGTGATCTGACCCACAGCGTCCACTGGACCTGTTGTATTGAGGCAAACTGTGTAGTGAAGGCTTCGGCAGATTGGCCTTACTGTTGGAGACATACTGTATGTGTACCTCTGACGCGTCTTCTCAGAAGGGAACGTCTACAGTGGAGCCGTCAACATGCCACCCGGACAGTCGAAGAGTGAGCCAATGTTCTTTCCACAGATGAGTCTCGATTTGGTCTGGAGAGTGATTGTCGAGGGATTCACTTTCGGAAGGAACGTGCAACACAATTTCGGGACCCAAATATTGTGGAAAGAGACCGGTATCGAGGAGAATCCCTAATGGTGTGGGCAGGGTTGTGCTGACGAACAGCTCTGCATGAAGTTGTACTGGTGAATCGACAAGGTTTAACTGTTGTCAGGTATCGAGAGGAGATCTTGAGAACTCACGCGCGATTGTTAGAAGGTGCTGTGGGCCCAGACTTCGTATTGATGGACTTCATACCAGATGCACTCAAGTTCTAAGGCCTCCGATTTTTTTTCTAATTAACTACTCACCCGAAATCGATGAAACTGGCTACACTTCTCGTCGTAATCGCCCTGCAGACGTACACATTTTTCACAACGCTGACGCCAGGATTCCATGGCAGCGGCGAAGGCTTCTTTAGGAGTCTGTTTTGACCACTGGAAAACCGCTGAGGCAATGGCAGCACGGCTGGTGAATGTGCGGCCACGGAGAGTGTCTTTCATTGTTGGAAAAAGCCAAAAGTCACTAGGAGCCAGGTCAGGTGAGTAGGGAGCATGAGGAATCACTTCAAAGTTGTTATCACGAAGAAACTGTTGCGTAACGTTAGCTCACTGGCGGTTACCCAAAATTTTTTTGGTGGCGGTGAATCTGTGTGCTTCCATTGAGCTGACTGGCGCTTTGTTTCTGGATTTAAAAATGGCATCCACGTCTCATCCATTGTCACAACCGACGAAAAGAAAGTCCCATTCATGCTGTCGCTGCACGTCAACATTGCTTGGCAACATGCCACACGGGCAGCCGTGTGGTCGTCCATTAGCATTCGTGGCACCCACCTGGATGACACTTTTCGCATTTTCAGGTGGTCATGCAGGATTGTGTGCACAGAACCCACAGAAATGCCAACTCTGGAGGCGATCTGTTCAACAGTCATTCGGCGATCCCCCAAAACAATTCTCTCCACTTTCTCGATCATGTCGTCAGACCAGCTTGTGTGAGCGCGAGGTTGTTTCGGTTTGTTGTCACACAATGTTCTGCCTTCATTAAACTGTCGCACCCACGAACGCACTTCCGACACATCCATAACTGCATCACCACATGTCTCCTTGAACTGTCGATGAATTTCAATTGGTTTCACACCACGCAAATTCAGGAAACGAGTGATTGCACGCTGTTCAAGTAAGGAAAACGTCGCCATTTTAAGTATTTAAAACAGTTCTCATTCTCGCCGCTGGCGGTAAAATTCCATCTGCCGTGCGGTGCTGCCATCTCTGGGACGTATTGACAATGAACGCGGCCTCATTTTAAAACAATGCACATGTTTCTATCTCTTTCCAGTCCGGAGAAAAAAATTCCGATGCCTTCGAATTTGAATGCACCTCGTATTTTCTTGGAAATGATACTGCATGTATGGCGTGGCTGCTCGCTCTTCCGGTTTCAATTCCACAGAGGATGTGTGGGACGCACTGCGGAGATGGGTTGCATCACTTCAGCAGCCACCGACCACTCTCCAAGACTTGCCAGCAGCTCTGCTGGAAGAATGGGCGTTCCTGCCTCAACATGAGACTGATGACATCATTCACTGCATGTCCCATCGTTGTCAGGCCTGTATTGCCGCCAGAGATCGTCACACCCCACACTGAACACATTAACCGGTTGTCGGAATGTATATGCAAATCTGTTAAGTTGAAAAAAAAAAAAAGACAAAGATCATTTTTGTCTATCGTTATGCATGTTACAGTTGTTTGCGTCCTGCATTCTTTACATTGTTTCTACTTTACTATCACCTGTTTATACTGTTTTGCGGCAAAATAAACGCAACCTTGCAAAATTTACGTTTGTTACTTTAATTTTGGACACGAGCGTAATTGACGGTGCAGTGTGCAAGTGATGCTCTGAATCAAGAGGTGGGCACCAGAGAGAAATCCATGGCGTTCCGAAACGAACTAGTCACAAGACAGGAAGCACGGCGTGCTGCAGTTATTGCTGCGCGTCGCGCCGATTTCACTGTACACCAGCAGTTCAGACGGGTACCTGCAGGTTTTTCCGCTTCCCCGATGTGCCAGCTAAGAACCACGTTTCAGTTTCGATTTCCTATTTTTTGTCGTTTCTGTCAGTGTTCTTCCCTCTGTTCACTATAGTTTTTTTCCTGTCTCCGGACCACTTAAAACCAGGTTTTTTTCACTCTTCTAACCTGCAATCCTTCCATACTTTTTCCCAAAACACCTCCCTGACGCCCGTTTCTTCAGATTTCATGTTATTTTATTCTAAATCCTTTTTTACTTCATGTATCCAACTTTCTCATGATTGTTATCCCACAAATATTTGAATATATTTTTTGCTAATCTACTGTATCTCATCCTATTGTCCACAAAGATACGAGTCTTATTTTTCTCAGTTATTCTAATATATTGTATAAGTTTCCTAAATTTCATCACTACTAAGTAAATTCTAACTTTCCATAGTTTTTCGTGGGCCTAATATTTCACTAACATGAAACTTCCTGGCAGATTAAAACTGTGTGCCGAACCGAGATGCGACCCGAGTTTTAATCTGCCAGGAAGTTTCATATCAGCGCACACTCCGCTGCAGAGTGAAAATCTCATTCTGGATTTCACAAACAATTCGCCTTTCTAGTATTTCTAATTTATGTAAATTATGGTTTAAAACTATATATTCGCTTGTTCATAGACATTCTGGTTTGATTGTTTTCTAATACCTTATTTCTGCATTTTTAGACAATCTTCCTTTTTGTAAAAGTCTTTCAATATACCATTTGCCCTTCCCATTTTATGTCCCGTTCCCTGTGTAGCACCTTTATACAGAACATTGTCTTGGCTTTCCCCTAAGACATTTCAATTTTTTTAACCTTTCAGTTTGGCTAATATCTGTTTTCAGAAATGTCAGTGCATTCTAAATGTTTGTAAAAAATTGTTTTTTTGCAGAAATTCTTAAGCCGCTCCTTATTATCTATTTCTACTAAATGATTAATTTGTGTTACATCAACTGTCACATTTTCAGAAAGTATAGCAAAGTTATCAGCAAATACGAGTCAATTTACTCCAGTACTTTCGTTTCAACGTTCCAGCCTTAAATGCTCGTTTCTTTTTTTCTAGCACAGTTAAAAAAATTGGTGTTGGACCATCGCCTTGTCCAACACCTCTGTTTATTTGGTAGGGCTGAGATATTTCTGGATAAATCTCAGTTTATATGTTGTGTCTTTAAATGCTTCACGAATTAGATTAGCTAATTTAGACTTCACTCGAAGTTGTCAGAGTATTTCACCCATAATTTGTCTGCCAACGATTTCAGAGTCACTTTTCAAATCAATAAACATTTCTACAATATCTTTTGAATTCAGTAATATGTGGCGAATAACAGACTTCAGATTAAATATTTGTTCTGAACATGATCTTTCCTTCCTAAGAGCACCTTGATACTTACTTAAATGGCTGTTCGACTCTCTGTAGTAAAATCTTGGGAAATATGTTATAAGCAAGTGGTTGCAAAGAAATTCATCTGTGGCTGTCAATTTCCTGTTTATTGTCTTTCTTATGTAGTGGCTGCATTTTCTCAAAGAGTTATCTTAGCTCAGTTTTCATTTTTGGAACAGACCATTTCAAAAGCTCCGCTGTAAAAATGCATTCTGCACTATCTTTATTGTTTTTTTTTTTAGTTTTTAATTACTTCTCCAATTTTTCTGATGGACGGAGATAATTTTCTGCTAGATTTTCATTGGTGTTCGAGAGTTCCCACTTAAAGATCGCTTGTGGACAGTTAAGAAGCCGATCATAAAATTTTGTAAGTATTTTTTCGCAGTTTGCAGTATTGCTTAAGCTGAGTCTGGAATTTTATTTATGAACCACACACTTATCGATTTCGTATCCCTTCAGTCTACCCTTCAATGTCTGATAAAAATCGCGGATATTACTGTTTGAAAAGTTTTCCTCAAATTCTGCAAGTTTCCTCTTTTGAAATTATTCTTACAGTGTTTCTTAACGTTTTTGTGTGTTTACTTTTTTTCCGGTTTAAATTGATCATAGTGTTCAGTTTTTGTTGACGATTTCCACTTGTTCTCAGTTAAAGTTTCCTGCTAATAATTGGTTGGTTGGTTGTTTTGGGAAGGACACCAGACAGCGAGGTCATCGGTCTCATCGGATTAGGGAAGGACGGGGAAGGAAGTCGGCCGTGCCGTTTGAAAGGAACCATCCCGGCATTTGCATGGAGCGATTTAGGGAAATTACGGAAAACCTAAATCAGGATGGCCGGACGCGGGATTGAACCGTCGTCCTCCCGAATGCGAGTCGAGTGGCTAACCACTGCACCACCTCGCTCGGTTTGCTAATAATTGTTTAATTTCAGTTTCTTTAGATGATAATTAAAACTTAATGACTACCCCTATTGCAGTCGTATTAACACAGTACAAATAAAACTGCTTTCAGAAGACAGCACGCGCCGGCGCAGGCGTTCTATACAGCTGTTAAACGTGAGAACCAGAATGATAGCGTCTTAACTCCCGTTATCTGCGGCTCCCAGCATCCCAGGCGGATACAGCCAGCTGGCGGTCGTAGCCCTCACTGCCCAGAGAGTCTTCCCAGAATTCGCCCCAGGGGTCCAGACTGTCGGCGCCAACGGCCCTCCACGGGAGGCGCAATAACGACCAAGGACACCCACAGACCCTTCCTTTCAAACTGGCGACTTTTTCGTCGCGGTCGACCACTTCTAGCAAGCGAGTCTGCAGCAATTCCCGGAGTTACGAAGAGAACGGAATCTTCTTGCCACGGCACATCCCTGCATCTGAATATGATATCCCTGTTCAAGCTGTTCTGCACGTGAGGTATTGGGTCTACAAGTTTGCTTCCGCCGTTTCGCAGTAGACGGCAGTAGCGGAAAGTAGGGTTCAGGTGGTTGGTCATAAGTGTAATACATTAAATTTAGACACCTGTAAACATAATGCCATAAAAATTTTAGTCAATTTGTGATTGCATCATAAGGTCATTCTCGATTACGTACGTCAACTTACGTACCCATTTCTAGTCATTTGCGGGAAGTTTTAATTTTTTGCTTTAACATGAACGGAGTAGGTATTAAAATCCATGGTGAAGAAATAAAAACTTTGAGGTTCGCCGATGACATTGTAATTCTGTCAGAGACAGCAAAGGACTTGGAAGAGCAGTTGAACGGAATGGACAGTGTCTTGAAAGGAGGATATAAAATGAACATCAACAAAAGCAAAACGAGGATAATGGAATTAAGTCGAATTAAGTCGGGTGATGCTGATGGAATTAGATTAGAAAATGAGACACTTAAAGTAGTAAAGAAGTTTTGCTATTTGGGGAGCAAAATAACTGATGATGGTCGAAGTAGAGAGGATATAAAATGTAGACTGGCAATGGCAAGGAAAGCGTTTCTGAAGAAGAGAAATTTGTTAACATCGAGTATAGATTTAAGTGTCAGGAAGTCATTTCTGAAAGTATTTGTATGGAGTGTAGCCATGTATGGAAGTGAAACATGGACGATAAATAGTTTGGACAAGAAGAGAATAGAAAGTTTCGAAATGTGGTGCTACAGAAGAATGTTGAAGATTAGATGGGTAGATCACATAACTAATGAGGAAGTATTGAATAGGATTGGGGAGAAGAGAAGTTTGTGGCACAACTTGACCAGAAGAAGGGATCGGTTGGTAGGACATGTTCTGAGGCATCAAGGGATCACCAATTTAGTATTGGAGGGCAGCGTGGAGGGTAAAAATCGTAGGGGGAGACCAAGAGATGAATACACTAAGCAGATTCAGAAGGATGTAGGTTGCAGTAGGTACTGGGAGATGAAGAAGCTTGCACAGGATAGAGTAGCATGGAGAGCTGCATCAAACCAGTCTCAGGACTGAAGACCACAACAACAACAATGAAGAAATCTGCGGCTATAGCTCTTAAAATGCTGGATAAGGCCAATGGTGAGGGAACTATTAGTGGAACAACTGTAAGTAGGCTGTTTAGGTTTTTATGTTGGTAACGCCACGTAGCGCTCTGTATGAAAATCACTGACTGTGCTGTGTGCAGTCTGTGGCTGGTTTGCATTGTTGGAATATTTGCTATTGTAGTGTTGGGCAGCTGGAGGTGAACAGCGCATAGCGTTGTGCAGTTGGAGGTGAGCCGCCAGCTATGGTGGATGTGGGGAGAGAGATGGCAGAATTTTGAGAGCGGACGATCTGGACATGTGTCCGTCAGAAAAAAAAAATTGTAAGACAGGATGTCATGAACTTTTGAACACTATTAAGGTAAATACATTGTTTGTTCTCCAACAAAATCTTTCATTTGCTAACTATGCCTATCAGTAGTTAGTGCCTTCAGTAGTTAGAATCTTTTATTTAGCTGGCAGTATTGGCGCTCGCTGTATTGCAGTAGTTCTAGTAACGAAGATTTTTGTGAGGTAAGTGATTCATGAAAGGTACAGGTTATTGTTAGTCAGGGCCATTCTTTTGTAGGGATTATTGAAAGTCAGACTGCGTTACGCTAAAAATATTTTGTGTCAGTTTAGTGTTGATCAGAATAAGTAAAGAGAGAAGTGTTTGAGTACGTTGAGTTTTGCTCAGCTGTTTGAAAATCAAATAACGTAAGAGGTTTACCAGCACAGTCACTCATAAATTTTTTTAAGGGGATGTTTCGCAACGCGCAGAGAATGTTTTCAACGCCTTAAGAACGGTGATTTTGATGTCGGAGACCGGCATGGCGGTGGAACACAGAACGTTTTCGCAGCTACTGAAACACACGAAGACAGTCACAGGACATCATTATCGAAAGCAGTTGATGCATTAGAGCTCAGCACAAACACAAACGGCCACAACATAGCGATAGACATGTAAAGGTAATTTTGCAGCAGGTCAGCACTCGACCCCATGTAGCAAAACCAGTCAAAATATACATGGAAACGTTGAAATAAGAAGTCCTATCCCTCCCGCCGCATTCTCCATACGTTGCTCGCTCTGCCTACCACCATTTTCGATCAGTGGCATACCGTCTGGCTGACCAGCACGTCCGATCATATGAACAAGTGCAAAATTGAATCGATTCACGAATCCCCACAAAAGACGCCACGGGATTCG
This sequence comes from Schistocerca cancellata, assembly GCF_023864275.1. Lineage (NCBI taxonomy): Eukaryota > Metazoa > Arthropoda > Insecta > Orthoptera > Acrididae > Schistocerca > Schistocerca cancellata. The sequence continues at coordinate 576,927,141 of NC_064632.1, forward strand.
TATGCTATCCGGGAGACTGTAGTGGCCAGCGATGGGCAATACTATGAGTCATAATTTTTAGTAAGTTTTGCACAATAAAGCCCCGAACTTCGAGAAAAACAACGGAAGCAAAGTTTTAGACCTAGTAGGACACGAAGAAACCGCGAGAGGAAATCCTGACAGTCTGTACTCGTCTGCAATTCCTCTCTTGAAACAAAGATGTTATCAACAACGAAACTAAGTGTGGTAACTGAGGCCATTACTACTGTCACTATTACACTGAAGAGCAAAAGAAACTGGTACACCTGCCTAATATTGTGTAGGTCCCCCGCGAGCACGCTGAAGTGCCTCAACACGACGAGACTTGGACTCGACTAATGTCTGGAGGGAACTGTCACCATGAACCCTGCAGGGCTGTCCATAAATTCGTAAGAATACGAGGGGCTGGACATCTCTTCTGAACAGCACGTTGCATGGCATCCCAGATCTGTTCATGTCTGGGGAATTCGGTGGCCATCGGAAGTGATTATACTCAGAAGAGTGTTCCTGGAGCCACTCTGTAGCAATTCTGGAATTGAGGGTATCGCGTTGTCCTGCTACCATTGCCCAAGTCCGTCGGAATGCACAATGGACATGAATGGACGCAGGTGATCAGACAGGATGCTTACGTACGTTTCACCTGTCAGAGTCGTATCTAGACGTATCAGGAGTCCCACATCACTCCAGCTGCACACACCCCACACCATTACTGAGCCTCCACCGGCTTCAACATTCCCCTGTTGACATGCAGAATCCACGCATTCATGAGGTTGCCTCCATACCTGCACGCATCTATCCGCTCGATACAATTTGAAACGAGATTCGTCTGACAAGGCTACATGTTTCCAATCATCAACGGTTCAATGTCGTTACTGACCGGCCGAGGCGAGGAGTAAAACTTTGTGTCGTGCAGTCGCAAAGTTACACGAGCGGGCCTTCAGCTCCGAAACCCCATATCGTTGATGTTGCGCTGAATGGTTCGCACTCCGACACTTGTTGATTGCCCAGCATTGAAATCTGCAGCAGTTTGCGGAAGGGTTGCACTTCAGTCACTTTGAACGATTCTCTTCAGTCGTCGTTGGTCCCATTCTTGCAGCATCTGTTTCCGGCCGCAGTGATGCCGGAGATTTGCTGTTTTACCGGATTCCTAATATTCACGGTACACTCGTGAAATGGTCGTACGAGAAAATCCCACTTAATCGCTACATCGGAGATGCTGTGTCTCATCGCTCGTGCGCCGACTATAACACCACGTTCAAACTCACTTAAATCTTCATAACCGGCCATTATAGGGGCCGTAATCGATCTAACAATTGCGCCAGACACTTGTTGTCTTATATATGTAGACGTTGCCGACCGCAGCGTCGTACTCTGCCTGTTTACGTATCTCCAGTTTCTTTCGCGCTTCAGTGTATAACGTTAACAGGTTATGATTTGAAAAATGTGAATGCCTCCTAATTTATTTCTTCAGTTCCGTTAAATAGGGAAAACAATTCTGCCGATATGCTTAAATCAATGCAGCGTGAGAGTCCATAAAAACCCGTAAGTCCCTGTTACGACAACAATGGACAATCACAATATCGAGAATCGCATTACTATACTTAATTTCTCTATCTTTTCTACAGAGACATTCAATATGTCATCAAACATTGCCCGAGACAAATTTAACGTTTATTTCGTTCGATGACGAAGTACGCGATAACATCAGTTGGCAAAATAAAAAATAATGCTAAAACCTGATGACATAGTTTTGTTCCTAAAATTTACGTCATTTTTGTGTCTACATCGGACGCTCGCTGTCCACTGCATCAGCTTGAAGCATCCCTTGAAGTCGTATCTCTGCTCATCGGCAGAAATTCCCAAAGCCATCCTACCAGAACTGTAACAAAAGAAATTTATGTAAGTCATTTTCAATACACAGGGTCATTTTTACCACCGTGTACAAAGTCTAGGCTCTGATCGATGACAGGATAAGGGACAAAAAATGTCTAATGGACTTACGCCCGGAAATGCATGGTTTCCACACTAGAGACCATTTATTCAACCATACTTTGTTACAGAGACTGCGGTCTAGCACCCTCTGTACCATACAGCCACAGTTGCAGTATGTGTTGAAATTGGTCCCACGTGCCTCAGCGCATGCGTGTACGCTCCGTAGCATATTCTGTCCCACACGTTCACATCGGCCAGGATGCATCCGAACAGTGTCAAAGGCAGAATGAACACGTTACTGCATTGTCTCCACATCTGAAATGGGCTCTCCACACACGTTACTTTTGAGATGGCCCCATAGCCAGAAATCGCACGGGTTAAGATCCGATGAACGAGCAGGCCATTCAACTGGACTCCCTCGTCCGATCCATCGACCAGGGAAGACAAGATTCAGATGCGTCCGGACGTTAACGGTAAAGTGAGTTGAGAGCACCATCATATAGCAGCCACATAACCCTTTAAATCATCAATGGCACTTCTTCCAGCAGGGGAGGCAGTCATCTTCAAGAAACGCCTGTACAGGGTGAGTAACTATTGACACCATGAATAACTCTGAAAGTATGATAGGAGCTGAAAAGTTTGTGGGACAAATGTTGCATGGGACAACGGGGACCACAATATGACATTGGTTTTTTGTTGCTAGGTGGAGTCGCTTCAGAGATATGAAGGTAAACTTTTTTTTAAATGGGATGCTATAGCTTGGTACTTATTTTCTGATAGCGGCCATCGAGACGAAGCCAATGATGTGCAACAGTAAGGTCGTTGAATGTCACAAAGGTGGCATGAACGTCCATTTACAGAAGGTGTTTGAAGTGATGACCATTGGTATCATGCAGTGCTGCAATCTTCTTATCGCGGATTCAGTGGTATTCCTTATCACTTCGGCACTTATCGAAGCACATGCTCTGACAATTCTCTCTCGTATATCGTACAAATAGTAAATATTCGCCGAATGCGTCGTATCCATCTAACATGCCTTTGACAGATAAACACCACTTGCAATATAACAGTAAGAGGAACGGTAAGATTAGTATCGTCGAATCAAGCGAAGGTGAATGATGTATTCCTCCAAAGAACAAATCGATGTGCTTCTCATTTAAGGAGAATGCCAACGAAATTCAGTGAGAGCTAGAGACTTATACGCTGAAAGATATCCTCAACGTACTCACCCTACACGTCGTACATTATGTGTATGATAAATTGAGAACAACTGGATCTTTGACGCAGAGGAAACATATCCGGCAAAGGGAAGTTAGTAACGAGTAAACAGAAATTGCTACTCTTGCCACTGTGGTTCGAGATCCTTGTGTTAGTTCGCGTCAAATTGCAACGGACTCTGGCATGAGCCAGAGTAGTGTTGTTCGTCTACTGCATCGCCATAAAAACCATCCTTACCCTATCAGTCTCCACCAAGAATTCAGAGGACACATTTATTAACTTGATTTTATTTACTTACAGTGCTACATTCACGAACCATGGAAATGTTAATTTGCATATCATGCATTATTCGGCAGTTGAAAATCCATGTTGGCTGCGGCAAGTTGCACACCAAAAACCATGGTCAGTGAATGTATGGTGTGTGATCCTGCAGGACAGAATTATAGGGCCCTATTGCATCGAACGAAACCTTAATGGTAGGAAGTACACGTCATTCCTGCAACAAACATTAGGTCTGTTATTGGAAGAAATACCTTTAGGAACAGGGAACAGAATGTGGTATCAATACGATGGGAGTCCGGCACATTTTTATTTATTTATTTTTTATTTATTGATTTATTTAACCTGGCAAGATTAGGGCCATCAGGCCCTCTCTTACATCTAACCAGGCATTCTACTTATTTTACATTCATATGTTTTAGTAGGCATGTTAAACTACATCTAGTACAAAAAGTGAAATAAACAATTAGAAAGGTACATCTGGAAAAATACATACATATAGAGTTTATATTCGTAGGTCATAACTACTGTTATAATTAGACATTATTGAAGAGACAGATTTTAGATAGGAGTGCTGGCAGCAGGCAGTATGAGGGAGACTCATGGTGAAGGGAGGAGAAGAATAGAGATACATGATGAAACATAATTAAGGAAATATAAGGGAAAAGAAGATTGCGTGGCTAATAGAGATAGATGAAGAGGAAGGCATCTCAGGAGCAAGATAGGAGACGCTAGCTTTGCTATTGGACAGATGAGAGGATTGGCCTTGTACATTAATTTTGTGGAGAACTTTATGAGGATGATAGTAGGAAATGATTCAACTTCTTCTTAAAAGCACCAAGAGATTGAATTTTGCGCAAGATAAGGGGCAGTTTGTTCCAGAGGCGGACAGCGGCAACTGAGAAGGAGTTTGCAAAAGTTTTTGTTTTGTGAGTGGGCACAGTTAGGATACCAAATAAGAGTGACCTCGTGTTTCGATTATGATGGCATGACAGGTTTTTAATCTCTGAAGCAAGGTACTGGGGTGCTTGCGCGACGAGGAGTCGGTGAAGTAGACATAGAGTGTGGTAGTCACGCAAATTTTTCCGGCCGCAGCCACCCTAGCTCGGAGTATGAAGCACTAACATGATCATATCGGCGAATGTTGCAGGTGTAACGCACACAGGCATTCATGGTTAGCTCTAGCCGTCTTTTGTTTTCACTACTCATGCCTTGTTGAATCACATCACAATAGTGGAAGTTCGGTAGAACGAGTGCTTGCACGAGCTGGCGTTTCAAGTCCTGTGGAAATATGTTCCGAAACTTTTTGAGAGCATAGAGACAAGCAGACGTCTTTCGACACACTGCGACTGTATTCTCCGCCCAGTTGAGATGCTCATCCAAAGTTACACCCAAGTTCTTCACTGTTTTCTGATATGGTACTGGAGTACCGTCGAGCAGAATAGGAGGTAGCCGTTGGCGGAAATCTGAACTTATTAATTTCTGATGGGCTGTTAAGATTACTTGCGTCTTTTTTGCATTTAGTTTAAGCCCCAGGTTTTTCGCCCATGTCACTACTGAAGACAGATCATCATTCATCTGAGCGATTGCAGTGTTTACATCTTCAGGTCTGACGCTTGGGTAGAGCTGGAGGTCGTCGGCATAGAAATGATATTTACAGGAGGACAGAACCGACGAAATATCGTTGACATATAAAGAAAACAAAAGTGGTCCGAAGACTGATCCTTGTGGCAATCCCGAGGAAACATGTTTCCAGGAAGATTTTTCATTTACGCTGACAACACATTGCTGTCTGTCTTTTAAGTAGCTTTCAAACTATCTCATTGCACTATCAGAGAAATTAAGCTGTTGCATTTTTCTGAGCAATATGTCAAAGTTAACAGTGTCAAAAGCTTTGCTGAAGGCCAGTAGCGTCAATATTGTTGCCTTTCGATTGTCGATGGCATATTTCAGGCCATCAGTTACTTTAATTAGAGCAGTGTTTGTGCTGTGATGTTTACAGAAGCCGGATTTAAATTTGTCATATAGACTGAATTCATGCAAGTGTTCAGTGATTTGGTCATGAACAATATATTCAAGTGCTTTGGAAACAGCAGGCTCGATGGCTAGAAATAAGTTGCAGAGACAATTCCAAAATCGTTGGATTGGACGCGGAGGAGATGTGTTGTGGCCGGCTCGTTCGCCAAACTTGACGCCTCTGGATTTTTTCTTGTGGGGATTCGTAAAAGACATTGTTTATAAAGACGTTCCAACTCCATCTGAAGATATGCGTGAGAGAATTGTCAGAGCATGTGCTCCGGTAAGTGCCGATATGATAAGGAACTCCACTCAGTCCATGATAAGAAGATTGCACCACTGCATTGATAACAATGGTTATCAGTTCGAACATCTTTTGTAAATGGACGTTCATGCCACTTTTGTGACTTTCGTTGACCTTCAAAGACCTCACTGTTACACATAATTGGATTCGTATCGACAGCTGCTATCAGAAAATAAGTACCAAACTATAGCAGACTATAGCATCATACCTCTGAAGCGACCCCTCCTGGCAACAGAAAACCAAATTCATATTACGGCCCCCGTTGTCCCATGCAACATTTGCTCCACAAATTTTCAGCTACTGTCATACTTTCGGGGTTATTCTTTGCGGAAATAATTAGTGACTCATCCTGTAGTTCCGGCCTGTTAGGTGACGTGGAAGGAAGACTGGTCCCAAAGTACGGTCGCCAGTTATCCTGACCTACACATTCCAGCTGCAGCGATCCTGATGATTCGCTGTCACCATTCCATGGGCGTTCTACATACTATCCCACAGATGACTGTTATGAAAGTTGAAGATATCACTCCGCGTAAAGGTGACGTGATCTGTGAATAGGGTGGGTGACACATATCCGAGAATAGTGGTTACCTGGTGAAGAAACCAGCGACAAAACTGATCTCGATGTGGCTTTCTACGTACCATCCCACAGATGACTGTTATGAAAGTTGAAGATATCACTCCGCGTAAAGATGGCCTCATCTGTGAATAGGGTGGGTGACACATATCCGAGAATAGTGGTTGCCTAGTGAAGAAACCAGCGACAAAACTGATCCCGATGTGGCTTTCTACGTACCATCCCACAGATGACTGTTATGAAAGTTGAAGATATCACTCCGCGTAAAGATGGCCTCATCTGTGAATAGGGTGGGTGACACATATCCGAGAATAGTGGTTGCCTGGTGAAGAAACCAGCGACAAAACTGGTCCCGATGTGGCGTTCTACATACCATCCCACAGATGACTGTTATGAAAGTTGAAGACATCACTCCGCGTAAAGGGGGCCTCATCTGTGAATAGGGTGGATGACACATATCCGAGAATAGTGGTTGCCTGGTGAAGAAACCAGCGACAAAACTGATCCCGATGTGCAAAGTCTGTCGGTAGTAAGTCCAGCACCCGCTGTAAGTGATAAGGGTAGTAACAATTGTCGTGGAAAATGTTCCACACGGTCGTCTGGCTTACCCTGTACTGGTGGGCCACATGCCTGGTACTGACACAGCGGTCGCTTTCCACAATGTTAATCACATTTTCCTCCAGGTCTTGTGTCCGAACATTTCGGGTACGTCCTTCATGATTTCCTGGATCCTGAGACGACCCTTGTAATGTCCCCACAAAAAATACCCTCTACCACGCACCACTTAATCATTTTCAATCAAACCATCCACATTCATTCACTTTGGAAAAGTTATCTGATCTGATTTTCTCGTGATATATGCGGCGACAGCACGACGACGCCAAAGTATTTTCTAGTGCGTTTATTCTTTGAAATAACAGAGATGCATATATGCATTCTCGATAGTTGTTAAAGAGTGGTAACTAGGACAGCTTCTGGAGTATCTGTTGAGGGATTGACGTGTTTCTGAGAGATACATATTCTGCTTTTCTTCTCGCTAAAGCGAGCCAATTAACATTTGTGCCGCTAGCGGTTTGTTTGAAGAGAAAGAGACTGTAAACGGAAAATAATTAAGGTGTGGAATCACCGGAGATCTGGACATGTAATGGAGATGGATTTAATACACAATTTCCTCCATAAATAAGGTCTGTGACTTTTTTGTTCTGGAGTGAATGAACGAATGAGTTTTTTCTGAATCATTTGATGATCACGATGGCCCTGTAATTAGTGGGGAAGTTTCAGCTGTGTCGAAGAGAGCCTGCAATCACTGAGTCTGTGTTAAATCGTCCAAAAAGGCTTCGTATACATCTGGAATTCGCAATCTTTCGTAAAAGGAACAAATTGTCCAAACGATTGATTCTCCTGACTGACTGCAGTGTTTAACAGTAATAATAAATGTAAAGATCTCTTACAGCAAGCCAGCCGCTGATTACCAAGACTAAGGACTCCACCAAAGATCCTATTTGGCTGATTTCACGTAATGAAATATTATATTAAAAACTGTACATAGATAAAGGAGAGAAAGAGAGAGAGAGCGAATGAAAATAGAGATAATACTAATAATCCTCCATTAGTCTAATTTTTCGCCTGTCTTATCATGGATCAGCCAAGAACGGGGAGGGCCTTACTTTACTGTATAGATTTATGTGTGAAGGTGAAGAGATCTTAAAGGCAACAGATACATGTCTATACAGACAAGACATTACACAGAGATAGCGGCGGCTAGCTGCATTCGTCATCTATTCTTAGATAAAGAGACGGCAACTTATTATCCGAACATTTAAAAATGTTAAAATGGCGACCGTGACAGGACACCCAGTCTGAGACAAACGTCAAAACACTGTTGCAAACATTGAATGCTGTGGCCGTTGTCGGCGAGGATAGGTCTCCTGAGACAACCACGCTGCCCGCCACCTGTTGCTATTTGCCTTTCCGTCAGTAAACACCATGTCGGCAAGCTCTCGATTCGAATACAGAACCATTGTGCACAACGCTGTATCACATCCACTACTAAGTGAGTCAGCAAGGGAAGTGATTCGGACACGACGTTACCATTTACTATGGCTGGAGAGGGCGTTAGGGCACGAAGTATGCGGAACAGTACCACCCTCCAGGAGGAAACCATGCATACTGTAAATGTGGCTGCATGGTGCAGCGAATATTAGACCGCAGTCTCTGTAACAATGTATGACTGAATAGCCGGCCGGTGTGGCCGAGCGGTTCTACGCGCTTCAGTCTGGAACCTCGAAACCGCTACAGTCGCAGGTTCGAATCCTGCCTCGAGCCTGGATGTGAGTGGTGTCCTTAGGTTAGTTACATTTAAGTAGTTCTAAGTTCTAGGGGACTGATGACCTCAGATGTTAAGTCCCCCATTGCTCAGAGCCATTTGAACCATTTATGACTGAATAAATGGCCTCTAGCATGGAAACCATGCATTTTCGGACATAATTTAATTATACTTCTTTTGGTCCGTATCCCTCCACCGCTCAGTCACTAGATTTTGTACACGGTGGTAAAAATCACACTGTGTTTTCTATCAGTTTACATGACACAATTTAAAAATATTAAGGTCTAACAGAATGGTGAGGTGTTGAGACAAATGTTATTTCCTACGCCCACGGAATCAAGACAAAAGTGTACACTGAAAACCAACTTTTTCGAGATATCGCATAACGGCTACGCACGCTGATAGAGAATTCAATTTAGAATACCGGCATCAAAATCCAATCAAAATTGGATGTACGGATCTCAAGTTATATTTCTCGTTAATGTGAGAAACACGGTTTCGAGTAAAACGTGTTTACAGTTTTGAGTTTCATTTTTTTTGTAGTTAAGTGAAACGTACTTCTAGTGAGCGATCCCTGGACCACACAGCAGTACTTTCCAGATCCAAAAAGAGATCCTCCTCCATCTTCTCCATGGCAGCTTCCCGATCCGCTGCTCTGCTCGCTAGTCATGCTTTTTGTCCGCTCTTGCACAGAAGTTGAAGCAGGCAGGTCCGTTCTCAAGTTCGAGTACGTTCATAATTTCCATAGTGCCTGTTAGGGCATCATTGATACATACCGACTATTTTGTTCCCGTTGTGAATGGTTTTCGGAGACACTTTTTCACAAATAGTCTCGTAACTCGATAACAGTTTATGGCGAACTTGCGATGAACACTTCAGGAAAGCGGAAGTTCCAAAGAACATTTAAGCAAAAAAATAGGTTTTTTGAAATTTTCGAAGAAGACTACGCCCTAAGGTAAATGCCTAGATGGTTCCCTTGAAAAAGCGCTCGGTCGATTTCCTTCCCCACCCTTTCTTAACGCGAGCTTGTGCTCCGTCTCTAATGAGCTGAGATGTTAAACTACAATCTTCCTTTTTTTCCTAGCTAGACTGTCTTAAGGCCACTCCGAATTGTTTCTGATTTTACCGCACAGGATGCATTTCTGTCAAACATCGGCCACCTGCGCCGATATTCGTCACGTTAATTTGATTGATCAGCATATGTTTGAAAGTTCATTTAAATAATTTTGTAAATACGAAACGTCACTATGAATAAAAATTCCAGTATGATCAGCTTTTTTTTTAAATAAGTTATTACCGCTTCAAGTTATGCATTTTACCGCGAATTTTGTAGGTTGTTTCTATGGTCTGCTGTAGCAAGTAGCATGTACTGATCTTTCCGTTAAGGTAAACAGTTACAAAAGCATAAACGTCATTGTTAAATTCAAAATTAGCTTTTTGGGGAATTCTGTGATTACTGTGTAGAACTCAGGCCTCAGCTGCTGCGGGAGATACCTTTCTGCTGGTAACAGAGCTAAGTTTGTAAGTCGCTCTTGAGTTTGTGAAATACATGCATAGCTTTGTATTCTTTTTATGGCTTCAGTGCTTCTCTCATCTGAAGAAAGAGTCAAAATAACTCTAACGAGTTTTATAGTTTCAAAGTATTCAGTCTGGAAGTTCACTTGAGAGTAAAATTCAGCGAACCACGAACACTTTTATCGCGCATTTCTTTGGAAATATACACAAGCACCAGCTGTCACCTTATGCAGAAAAAATCAATAGCAATCTTATAGTGACTGTGTGCAAATACTGATTAATATTGTTTACTGTCGTGAAAAGTGTTGCTTCTGGAACTTTTAAACATACGCATTGTCCATTCATTGATCCTTTCTTATAACTACCCCGTCATTGCGTCCAAAAATTCTACAGTAGATTCTCACAACGGTTGTTTCCAAATTGACCGCAGTATCATGCCTAGAACGTTTAGTTAGTGATTCGTCCTTATGTCGCCCACGAATGAGTCTTTCACATATTTCTTCAAATCCGTCATGTTTACTATCGACATTTCTTGGAATTCATTGTGTAATGACACATTCCGACGCAGACACATACTATACCTTAGGCTGCGCCAAAGATTAAATTGAGAGGCATGTAGATTATAATCTTTGTAATGTTCACATTGGATTCTCTTTTGTTTCATACTCCAAGAAGGAGCTAAGAGACACTTTCGGTTGTTGCCTTGTGGAGGATGGACGTGATTTTTGGAGTGTGCGGAAAGGCAGCCAGATAGTTAGTAATTATGGTTTATGTGACGAGCACAGCAAATCTTATGTATTGTGAATGAAAAATAGTGAGAAGTATCTAAGTTTTACGAGAATTATTTAAAGTGACGTAGCATTGTATTTCCTTGTGTTCCACCGTCTTCGTGAAGTGAACCGATGCCGACTCAGGAAGATACACACGGTCAACAAAGAGGACACCGATGGCGACTAATGAATTAATACTGTGGCAGAAAGACGAATTTTACGTCTAAGGTGAGAACTCTGAATAAATCAAAAATGACGTAGAATTCAAAAATGTAATTAATCGGAATGGTAAATTATATTACAGGCATATTTCACGCAGCACTGAATTTGTCCGCATTCAAGCCGGTCAATACAGTCCGTAAAAAAGCCCTTCAAAAACTCTAAAGTTACAGTTCCATGTCCGTATTTTTTCCTCTTTTCAAGAAACCAATAAATTTAATTTTTTTATTTATTTCTCCACAATTGTTTCTTGTTACACATTAGCCAGACTCGTAACCTCTGACCTGCAATATCAAATAAAGCATCCGTGAAAGGGAGAAAAATCCGAAAAGTACAGTCAGTTCCACAAGAAAGTGTAAGGCATTATCTGTATGAAATAAAGGTCCTTATTATAAATCTATGTTTACATGGAAATAGATGTTATTACTAATTGCACAATTACCTAATAGTTAATCCAATCACCGCCATTATCGATTATAGCTTGGCACGTTTTTGGCTTGCTTTTCACGAGATTTTCTGCATACTCTCTTGGTAACGATCTGCATATCCTCCTGACAGCTGCTTCAAAGTATATATTGGCCTTCCTTTAACCTTCATCTTAACATACGACCAAACAGTTGCGATAGGACTTGCATCCGGAAACATTGTAGGCCAATCCATCGTGTCTCCGCAATATCCTTTCTTTCAGGAGTGCTAGCTCTCCAAGGTTCTCAGGAGAGCTTCTGTAAAGTTTGGAAGGTAGGAGACGAGGTACTGGCAGAAGTAAAGCTGTGAGTACCGGGCGTGAGTCGTGCTTCGGTAGCTCAGTTGGTAGAGCATTTGCCCGCGAAAGGCAAAGTTCCCGAGTTCGAGTGTCGGTCGGGCACACAGTTTTAATCTGCCAGGAAGTTCCATATCAGCGCACACTCCGCTGCAGAGTGAAAATCTCATTCTGGATACAAAAAAAATTGAAGAACAAAACAAAAGGCGACTAGTTGCAGTAATTTCAAGAAACGTTTATTCTTCACAGTCGCAGCGTTCCTCATCCATAATGGATAAACGTTTCAGTGAAAGGAAAGTAAGTGAACTGAAAAGGGATACACCGATTACACATTACGTAGGAATTCAAAAGAGTGTTCTGACATGCTTTAGCAAGCGTTAAGACGCAATACGTGTTTCCCGTAATTGACATTGTCCTTACGCCACACGTGTTCTCCTTGTATGATTCAGGTGGAGAAGACGCACAGTCTGGAGGGAAGTCTCTGGCGTGGAGGTCGCTACAACTTCCCAGGACGAGTGAGTCACGGTGCGCGGAATAGACTACTCACACACGCCCTTCATTAAATCATGTTCTGAGCCTATAAAATCGACTGCCGACCGTGTAGCTGAAGGACAATGCTGGTGTTAAAGGTTGCTTGGACAAAGAACAGCAGTAATATAAAGCACAACTGATCTTACCCTCGCAACCAGGAAACTAGTCCGCCGCTCGTGGTCTCGCGGTAGCGTTCTCGCTTCCCGAGCACGGGGTCCCGGGTTCGATTCCCGGCGGGGTCAGGGATTTTCACCTGCCTCGAGATGACTGGGTGTTTGTGTTGTCCTCATCATTTCATCATCATCCAGGAAAGTGCCGTAATTGGACTGAGCAAAGGTTGGGCATTTGTACGGGCGCTGATAACCACGCAGTTGAGCGCCCCACAAACCAAACCAAAACATCACCCAACCAGGAAACTGTACCAGGTCTTCGTTTTTTCCACTCAGTATCGAAGAGTATTTAAATGTCTATACCCCACTGCAGAAGTCTAAACGTCGGATAGAAATTTGTTCTGAAAATGACTTCATAAAACGCTAAATATTTGACCAAAGGAAGTATGGTATAACTTGAATCCGTTGAAGAGCAATATGACGACAAAGACAGACTCGGAGGCAGGAGAAAATGGTAGGTGTTATTTAAATTAACGTATGATCGGAGAGTGATACTTTTTTTGTAGGACTGTGCACATAGGTTTATACGATTATCAATGGGTTCATCGAATTGCGAACCTCTCTGACAGTTCTTCATTTCTTTGTGTCGACGTCTCTGAATCGTTTGCGCTGTAAAGATACGGTTGCACTGAGGGATTTGTCGCAGAGATTTTACCCGGCACAATTTGCGGAGAAAAGTATCTCGGCACACGTATATCGCGACTTAGTTCAGGGAGTTTTGCCTAGCACAAGTAGCCAGGTAGAGCATTCTCGTTGGCGACATGTAGCGAGTCAGTTTCACGGAACATGGCGTCTGACGCAGAACTTTTATTTCTATCCGCTAGCGCTGTGAATCTAATTGTAAAACGGGAGAATAAAAATCGGAGAAAGGAACGTAGATGGTGGGTGCGTAATTTTCTCAGTAAACGCTGTAGTCATGGAGCTTTCAGTTCAGCATACAGTTCAGTGATGAGTGATCTAAAAGTTCAAGACGTACAGGGTTTCAAAAATTTTGTTCGTATATCTACGACGGACTTTGAAGTATTACTAAATATGACTGCCCAATACTACACATTGAAGGACATAAATTTTCGAGATGCTGTAACTCCTGCTGAACAACTTGCGTTACATTACGCTTTTTAGCTACTGGAGATTCGTATACCTCGTTGATGTACATGCATAGGATTTCCAAATCCAAAATCAGTCAAATAATACCAAACGTGTGTCAAGCTATAGTAAAGGCACTTGAAGGAGATATTAAGGAAGGAACTGTTATCTTTATCTATCCTTTATTTAAATGAAAATTCAAAATTTAAAATGAGAAAGCTATTACTACTTGACAACTTCAGTTGTCTTTTGAAAAAATATATACATTTTCGGACTGCCCCTCAAAGTTCAATTCAGTTACTTCACTTGTACACCCAAATTCTTCTAGCTCTTCCATTTTTGCTTAGAAGATCAAATCTTGTATCTTCTTTTGTAAAGTTGTTAAACTTTTATTGTTCTGTATTTATCTCAGTTGACATTGGTTCAAAAATGGCTCTGAGCACTATGGGACTTAACATCTATGGTCATCAGTCCCCTAGAACTTAGAACTACTTAAACCTAAATAACCTAAGGACAACACACACCACCCAGCCATCACGAGGCAGAGAAAATCCTTGACCCCGCCGGGAATCGAACCCGGGAACCCGGGCGTGGGAAGCGAGAACGCTACCGCACGACCACGAGATGCGGGCTCAGTTGACATTTAACGTATTTTGGAAACGATGTGAACTTGTTGTCCTTTTTCCCTAGAATGTGCTGGCTAGTGCGCTTGAGCACCTCGTATGCAGCATCACGTGTTGTGTTTAGATTACAGCTGACAATTTTAGCCTCCTTCCGCGGTTGACTTGAAGGCTCTGATTGTGTACTTGAGGCACTTGAGGTACTCTCTACTTTTCTGCAGGTACTCTTGATTCTTTTCCAGCTTGTGTTCTCATCACTTCTCTCTTCCGATGTGCACTAAAAAATAAACGGGAGAACATTCTTCAGATTTTTTGTTTATCTTTTTCACGTACCGAGTTCTGAAGCACAGTGGAAGGAAATTGCACGAGAATTTGAGATTCGCTGGAGCTTTCCTCATTGCAAAGGGGCTTTAGATGGTAAACGCGTACAAATACAGGGTGGCGCACGAAATGTGTTACCATTTTGTTTTGTAATATAAACTTTATTGCCAATGCAATCTGAAAGGAACACATACTACAATGAAGAGCCGTCCATGGAGATTTGTTCTAACTCACCACATGCTCAATATGTCCACCATTTCGTTTCCTAACTTCCTTCAAACGGACACTGAAGTTAGTGATTACCCTACGGCACATGTCTTCCGTAATTTCACTGCAAGTTTGAAGAATAAGTCTTCTGAGCTCCATTAAATCATGTGGACGTTCCGGGAAAATTTTTTCCTTTAGGTACCCCCAAAGAAAAAAGTCACATGGATTGAGGTCTGGACTATTGGAGGGCCAATTTTGTCCGTCATTGAAGCGACCTGGAAACCTGAGTGAAATGATCCGCATGTCGAAATGCTCGTGTAAAAACTCCAACACAGTGTTTGCAGTATGTGGCCTTGCTACATCTTGCATGAACCACTGTGTGTTGAAGGGCAAGGCAGTAGCAAGAAGCTGCGGAATGAAGCTATTGCGAAGCATGCTCAAGTAACGCTCATTGTTCACAGTTTCTTCAAAGAAAAATGGTCCAATAAGTCCGTGACAGGAAGTTGATGCCCACGCTGTAATGCTCGGAGCACAATGTTGTCGTTCATTGTGGGTTTTCAGTGGCCCAAAAGCGTACATTTTGTTTGTTAACCACACCGTCTAAATGAAAATGCGCCTCGTCTGAAAACCAAACGTTGTAGAGAGTTTCTTCCCTATCTTCCGCCCACTGAGCATCTCTGCTGCTTGTGTTCTTCAGTGAGCTTCTGTACACAGGTCATCTTGTATGGGAACATATGGAGGTCGCTTATAAGAATGCGTTGCACGGAGCGTCTGGATATTCCCAGTTGCACTGCTGCCTTTCTACACGATTTCCCCGGATTTCTCTGTACCACTTCAATATTCTCCGGCGAACAAACAGGCTTAGGCAGAGGTCGCTTCGCTTCCAGTACCTTCCTGTACAAATTTATCGTACAACCTGTGGATGGTCTTCTTGCAAAGGACCCATCGTGTGTTAAACTGTTGCCGAAAACGCCTCTGAGTCACAACAAGACTTTTCGTTTCATGAAAAAGTAACACAATTTCCCATCGTTGCTGTGTCGTCAGTCTTCCGTTGTCAGCCATTGCTGCTTACTAGTCTCCTAGCGGCAGTATCGTGAATTACACGTCATTTCGTAACTCATTTGTTTTTCCAAGCCCTGGTGGTACTGCTGTAGAGATCCGAGCGGGATATCTAATGTACATCGTAAATTGTGAAAGAAACAGTTGGTAACACATTTCGTGCGCCACCGTGTAGTTAATCCTGCACATGCTGGAAGTACTTATTGTAACTACAAAGACACTTTCGGTATTGTTTTAATGGCATGAGTAGATGCCGACTACCAGTTCATTTATGCAGATGTAGAAATACAAGGACGTATATCAGATGGAGGTGTATTTAATCGTACAAGCTTCAACAAAGCCCTTCAAGCAGGTGCGCTGCATGTACCAGGATCTAAATGTCTGTCTGGAAGAACAGTGTCTACACCCTACGTAACTGTTGCTGACGATGCCTTTGCATTACAAGTCATGAAGTCCTTCCCAGGGAGTCATAACAAAGGCAGCAAAGAAAGAATATATAATTACAGGCTCAGTAGAGCAAAAACATGGCCCTGAGCACTATGGGACTTAACTTCTGAGGTCACCAGTCCCCTAGAACTTAGGACTACTTAAACCTAACTAACCTAAGGACATCACACACATCCATGCCCGAGACAGGATTCGAACCTGCGACCGTAGCGGTCGCGCGGCTCTAGACTGTAGCGCCTAGAACCGCTCGGCCACTCAGTAGACCCCGTCGAGTTGTAGAAAATGCCTTTGCATATCATCATCAGTCTTTTGTATTCTACGAAAACCGATACACCTCGATCCCCAGAAAGCAGGTATTGTAACTTTGTGCTGCGTTTATCTCCACAATTTCTTAAGAAGAAATCGAGAAGCTCGCATAATTTATTTGCCGCCAGGCAGTTTCGATTACGAAAATGTAGAACGAGGGACCATAGAACCTGGGAGATGGAGAGGTCACCCACCACTCACATCGCTACCAAGAACGGGTAGAAATGCTGCCGAAGACGCGAACCTAGTGAGGAATGAGTTTGCTGCATATTTTGTCACCGACGAAGGAGATGTGGAGTGGCAATATTTGTTTGCTTAATTCAGTCACGAATATCAAAATCATAGAAAATGCTTTCTTTCTCCGTGCAAAAGTGTAAACATCACAATTACATTCCTGATTGTTATGTAAATAAATATTTTTGATAAAATTAATGTAAAATAAATATGCTGTAACGTACCTCAAACGTGGATAACCTCGTTCTTGGTTTGTTTATATCCTTTAGGAAGAGCTACGGTTCGAAGGCATACCATTTTGATGAGTAAATCTCTTCACTTCCAAAACCTGATGTCTTCAAAGAAACACATTTATTGAATTCGCTGAGGAATTGTGACCTCAGGTTACGTAATTTACCGTCCATCTCCTTATCAGAAACTTCGAATAAACACGCAAGCCCATTAATTGCATCTCGTTTGGCGTTTCTGTTTCTGTAATCGGGGGATGTAGGATCCCACAACGAACGCCTTTCGCGAAATTCTTCAATAACTTTCAGAGTATTATTTTTCGTCCACTCCATCTTTGCAGATTGATATTTAAGAACTGATACCGTATAATACAAAAACCTAACCTCCTTGTACACACAACTGATTACTTGTACCCAAGATGCAACGCAATGAGTCCGCCTGTGAACTGCGCATCGTCCGCAGTGGAAAATGTATCAGGGATTTGTGCCGTGTTTTCGATCAGCGAGCGGATACAGGCACGTGTGCCAGAACAGAGTATTTCTCGGAATTCTGGCGACGAAGTTGCATGCACATGTCGCAGGAACTTGCAACTTGTGCCACACCTCAGCGGCTACATGTGCCGGGCACAAATCTCCGAGACAAATCCCTCAGTGTAAACATAGCTTTATATGTTCTTCCCCCTCCCCTCCACCCAACCCCGTCTCCTCCCCTCTTCCACCGTTGTCACCACCACCACTAGCTGGAAGACGTCCTGCACACATGGAGGAGCTTGGCTGAATCACAAGCCATGACAAAAGACGTGATGGAAGACACATATACTCAAAGCATGTAGGAGCAACATGGATTCTTATAGCTGAAGATAGTAACGCATGACGAACACTGGAGAGGCATTCGTCCAGCAGTGGATACAACATGGTTCCTAATGCTGACCCGAGAATACGAGGCTGAGTAACCGTAAGGGTGATTTGCATTGGCGATAACAGCACGGATTTCGACAACAGCAGCATGCAAGTCGTATCATGAACGAAATAATAAAAATGATGATAATGACAAACCTGAGGCAGTCCTTTTAACAAATTCTGCTCATCAATCCGATAAGCAATAGCAGCTGCAGACACTGAATTCAGACCAATCAATGTGACGGAAACATCCGGAACACTACCAAGAAAACAAATGACTTCTCAAAGGGTCTGCAAGAGAAATAGGCGAACGACGTCAGCCAGGATAAAGCCGATTTGCAAGCATCGGACAGCTGGTTGACTCACAAAGGTCTTCATGCAGAAGCTGAGGGATTTCTGACAGCTGTACAAGTTCAGATAATTGCGAAGAGGAACAAAGAAATATTGAATCCCGAATTCTGGAGCTCAAGTTGTTTTTTATAGTTTGTCTCGGCTGAGCCATTGCTGTTGGGAACCTAAAATAAAAATCACAGAGGGAGATGACTCAGTGGTCAGCATACTGGACTTGCATGTGGGAGGACGACGGTTCGTATCCTCCTCAGGACTTGCAAACTTAGGTTTTCCGTGATTTCCGCACATCGCTCCGGGCAAAGGCCGGGGAAGTTCATCTGTTACGGCACTGCCGATTTCATTCCCCATGCTTGAAACATTCCGAGCTTGTGCTCCGTTTCTAATGACCTTGATGTCGACGGGAAGTTAAGCTATAATCTTCCTCCCTGTTTTCTTGTGAAGTAAAATCCGCCTGGAAATATTAACTTACCAGTGAAAAAACCATGACTGGGATCCTTAGAATATGCATCTGACTTCCGTTAATGACCTATCGCTACTCCGGGCTTCTTTAACTTCCAAAGACTATTAAATTATAAAACAAGAACTAACCAATTGTGCCAGTTAAAACGCAGTAATTAATTAAAAAACTACACCCTGCACTCAGTAACTGGAAACAGTATTAGGGTATTTTAAATTCAGTTCATTCTGCACAGGGAGGGACGGAACGCTGAGAACAAAATGGAAGATTTCTGACAGTAACATTACAAGAACAGCGCGTCGTAGAGTTAAGTGCCTAACATTCCACGAGGTTTCAGGATTTCAGTCCCATGACGTCGAATTCTTGCGACGATATTTCGGCTGATAACCATTCGACCATCTTGAGGTGAATGTTCTTACACTGGAGATTGCTAGTTCACATCGCTAACATTATACCAAAAATTGGCGCGAAGAAGCATGCGAAAAGTCAGCCGCTACATGTGCGCCTCGCTTTAGTGTCTCTGGACAAGTCTCCCTCCAGGAATAGTGCTGTGTCGTGTCTGTTAGCAAGTTTTCGATCCAGTCTCAGACTTGTTTAGCTGTCTCATAGGTTCTCATAGGTACGTGTTTTATTTACGAAGCTCTGACGGTGTATTAAGTAAAATATAGCAACACCAACAGAACCTGGTTCCTTCTATCGAAGGCACGGAAGATATTGCGCGTGAAAAGCACGGTCTGAGCTTCGCATGGTCGGTGTTTTCTGAACCGACACTGATTTCCGTGGAGAAGATTGCTTTATTCTACAGGATGATTATAATTACAGTTAAACTTTCAAACCGCTGTAGAAATAACACCATTGGTCAGAATGACCTCAAATTGCAACAGAACGTTATCGGAGAAGGGGGAAAACGTATGCCAGAAGAAAAATAAATAGTTGCAAAATGTGGCAATACATGGCACTGTAAGCATCAAAATGTAATAGCGGTCGACTACAAAGACAAATGAATCATACAACAACGCCTAAGGTGTACGTTTGACGTTAAACAAACTCATTGTGCATGGGTGTACAGATGTGATACTTGTTACAGGGTGTTTCAAAAATGACCGGTATATTTGAAACGGCAATAAAAACTAAACGAGCAGCGATAGAAATACACCGTTTGTTGCAATATGCTTGGGACAACAGTACATTTTCAGGCGGACAAACTTTCGAAATTACAGTAGTTACAATTTTCAACAACAGATGGCGCTGCAAGTGATGTGAAAGATATAGAAGACAACGTAGTCTGTGGGTGCGCCATTCTGTACGTCGTCTTTCTGCTGTAAGCGTGTGCTGTTCACAACGTGCAAGTGTGCTGTAGACAACATGGTTTATTCCTTAGAACAGAGGATTTTTCTGGTGTTGGAATTCCACCGCCTAGAACACAGTGTTGTTGCAACAAGACGAAGTTTTCAACGGAGGTTTAATGTAACCAAAGGACCGAAAAGCGATACAATATAGGATCTGTTTGAAAAATTTCAACGGACTGGGAACGTGACGGATGAACGTGCTGGAAAGGTAGGGCGACTGCGTACGGCAACCACAGAGGGCAACGCGCAGCTAGTGCAGCAGGTGATCCGACAGCGGCCTCGGGTTTCCGTTCGCCGTGTTGCAGCTGAGGTCCAAATGACGCCAACGTCCACGTATCGTCTCATGCGCCAAGAGTTTACACCTCTATCCGTACAAAATTCAAACGCGGCAACCCCTCAGCGCCGCTACCATTGCTGCACGAGAGACGTTCGCTAACGATATAGTGCACAGGATTGATGACGGCGATATGCATGTGGGCAGCATTTGGTTTACTGACGAAGCTTATTTTTACCTGGACGGCTTCGTCAATAAACAGAACTGGCACATATGGGGAACCGAAAAGCCCCATGTTGCAGTCCCATCGTCCCTGCATCCTCAAAAAGTACTGGTCTGGGCCGCCATTTCTTCCAAAGGAATCATTGGCCCATTTTTCAGATCCGAAACGATTACTGCATCACGCTATCTGGACATTCTTCGTGAATTTGTGGCGGTACAAACTGCCTTAGACGACACTGCGAACACCTCGTGGTTTATGCAAGATGGTGCCCGGCCACATCGCACGGCCGACGTCTTTAATTTCCTGAATGAATATTTCGATGATCGTGTGATTGCTTTGGGCTATCCGAAACATACAGGGGGCGGCGTGGATTGGCCTCCCTATTCGCCAGACATGAACCCCTGTGACTTCTTTCTGTGGGGACACTTGAAAGACCAGGTGTACCGCCAGAATCCAGAAACAATTGAACAGCTGAAGCAGTACATCTCATCTGCAAGTGAAGCCATTCCGCCAGACACGTTGTCAAAGGTTTCGGGTAATTTCATTCAGAGACTACGCCATATTATTCCTACGCATGGTGGATATGTGGAAAATATCGTACTATAGAGTTTCCCAGACCGCAGCGCCATCTGTTGTTGAAAATTGTAACTACTGTAATTTCGAAAGTTTGTCTGCCTGAAAATGTACTGTTGTCCCAAGCATATTGCAACAAACGGTGTATTTCTATCGCTGCTCGTTTAGTTTTTATTCCCGTTTCAAATATACCGGTCATTTTTGAAACACCCTGTAGCTACGTAAGCCCATCCACCACAGCAAGGTCATTTCACATCGGATGGGAAAAATCGGTTTTTAACTGTCCCGAGGCCAAAAACCGCATAAAAAGCATCAATCAAAACCAAATCGTATTTTTAATTTCCGTGTGACTGGCGCAAAACATCTTTAAAACTCTGTCCACCGTTTTCTGCAGCAAGTTGAAACCGAGCAACAGCATGTCCCAGGACTAATCGAAGTGTTTCCAGGGTCACGTTCAGAATGTGTTGCGCAATGCGTGCCTTCACTGCAGCTAAGTTTGCAATCGGAACACTGAACACAGCATCCTTCAGACAGCCCCACAGCCAGAAGTTATACAGATTAAGATAAGGTGATCGGGACGGCCGGGCTGTAGGGAAATGGCGGCTGATAATTCTGGCATTTCCAAATGGCGCTTCAGTAGCTGCTTAACTGGATTTGCAATGTGCGGAGTTGCGCCGTGTTGCATAAAAATGATCTTATCCACACATCCATGCTGTTGGAGAGCTGAAATGATGTGGTTGCGCAAAGACATCATAGTGTTTACCAGTGACGGTACAGGTAACAGGGCCGGAAGCACCTCTCTCTTCGATAAAATATCGCCCTATGATAAATGATACAGTAAACCAGCACCACACAGAGACCTTTCCAGGATGAAGTGGAACTGGTTGATTTGCGTGTGAATTTTACGTTGCCCATATTCGACAATTCTGTGTATTGACATATCCTGCCAGATGGAAGCGGGCTTCGTCTGTCCACAAAATCTTCCACGGTCAATCATTGTCCACTTCAATGCGAGCAAGAAATTCTAAAGCAAAGGTCTCTCTTGCTGGCAGGTCAACAGGAAGCATTCGTGCGTATGTGTAATTTTGAATGGATAGCAAAGAAGGATGTTGGTTGGTTGGTTTGGGGGATTAAAGGGACCAGACTGCGACGGTCATCGGTCCCTTTTCCAAAAAATTAAAACCGCCCATCGAGAATAAAAACGAACAACACGAAAGACGTCAGACGACACAGGACAGGAAAGACTCCGACAGAGATCGGACAAAACGAAATAAAATCACACAGAGTGTGACGGTGGTTGGCCGACCACAGGAACAAAAAGAAGGAAAAGCCAACCACCGAGACCACGTTAAAAACTCAGTTTAAAACCGTAGGCCAAAGGCCAGAATCAACACAAAACAATAAAATAAAACAAACACTCAGATTAAATGATAAAAAAACCCTGCCCGAATAAAACGTAAAACTAAGTCAGCCGTAGCAGAGTCATCTGTTAAAAGGGCAGGGAGCGAGTCAGGCAGGGCGAACGACTGCCTGAGCACAGCTAAAAGTGGACAGTCCAATAAAATGTGGACCACTGTCTAAACGGAGCCGCTGCGACATAAAGGTGGGGCCTCACGTCGCAATAGGTGGCCGTGCGTCATCCATGTGTGCCCAATGCGCAGCCGGCAGAGGACAACAGACTCCTTGCGAGAGACCCGCAAGGAGGAGCGCCACACACCAGTAGGCTCCTTGATGGCCCGAAGTTTATTTCGTGAAGGCAGGGCGCGCCATTCAGCGTCCCAAATGTCGAGAATTTTGCGGCATAGGAACGCTCGCAAATCTGTCTCCGGGAGGCCAATGTCCAGAGATGGTGTACTGGTGGCCTCTTTCGCCAGGCGGTCAACATTCTCATTGCCGGGTATCCCAACATGGCCTGGGGTCCACACGAAGACCACAGAGCGGCCGCAACGCGCAGAGAAGGATGTTTCGTAGGATTTTACGCACAGTGCTCACGGGTATGTCCAATGTTCGGGCAATTCTCCGAGCACTACACGTTTGCACACCACCACTCATCTCCTCCTGCACTGTTGTGACCACTGCTTCCACTGACGTCGAATCAATTCGTTTCCTCCCTCTACCAGGTTGCACACGAAAAGAACCCGTCTTTTCGAATTTCCGAATCATTTTCTCCAGACCCACGGCAGTCATCGGACCAACGCTTTTCTTCAAACCCTTCAGCGTCCGGAACTTCTGCAGAGCGACGTGTGCACAGTCATCGTTCTTGTAATACAGCTTTACAAGCAGAGCGCGATCCTGCATGGAGACAGTCATGGCGAACGTCGCAGACGCGAAAGGAGGAAAAGCCGTGTACCCTGCATGTTTATACCAACTTCAATGGGTCGTGCGCATGGCAGGTGTTTTCATTTACGTATTCTGACACATACAGCGCCATCTATTGATCAATTTTCACACTATTTTTTTTTCTTCTGCCATACATTTTCCCTCTTCCCCGATAATATTCTGTTGCAATTAGGCGTCATTCTGACCAGTGGTGTTACTTCTACAGCGTTTTGAAAGTTTAACTTAATTATAATCACCCTGTATAAAGGTCATAAACTCAGAACAGAGTATCCTCCTATATATAGATTTAGGACGGTGAATCAGTTCTATTTGCTTCCTTGTAGACAAGTAAGCCCGAGCTTTCCTTAAAGAATCGAAGTCCCATGTGTAAAACAGTTTCAAGCGTTTAATTACTTTATAAATTGGTTATCGTGTTTTTCATCAACTCAGTGTTCACCATGTCATAGATCTTGAACTATGTGTCGTACAATGATATAATTTTGCTGGTTTTTTTTTTTTTTTTTCCTTTATTGAATTTCAATTCCCCCCGAAGGGGGCGGGCTGGCAGCAGCTTAGGACGCCGCTCTGCAGCCTACAGATTTTTTGATAAAGAGCAGGAGAATAAACAATAATAAAAAACAGGCGATAAAATCGGGGACTTAGTGAGTAACAAGGTGAAAAGAAAATGGGGAAATTACAACAAACAACAGAGGGAGGATGAAGCGAATAAAAATACATACGGAGCAGACAGGGGAAACAATAGACAATTAAAAAAACACGGCGACAGTCTGGATTCTGTTCGCAAAGTATATAAAATGCACACCCAGCGACAGCATGGTTTCTGTTCGCAACACAACACTGAATAGTCACTAGAACACAGCACGAAAAAGTCGGCAAAGGTGACACCACAGTCGAGAGCAGGTGGGGGGAAACTGGACAGGAGATGGGAAAACAAAAAGGGGGGGAAAGGAGAGTAAAAGCGAAGGGGGGGGGGGGAACCAGGAAAGGAGCTGATGGAGGATGAGGACCCATAAGAGGGGTGGGGGGCAGACGCGACAGGGAGGGGGGTAGGCAGAGGAGGGGAATACAAAAGGACTGGGGGGGAGAAGGGAGGTAGGGAGAGGTGTAGTGGGGAGGAAACAGGACGGAAGGGGGGGGGAAGAGGGAGCCCAGGGAAAGGACAGAGGAAAGGAGGGGGAGGGAGGATCAGAGTTGATAGGAAGGAGAAATGGAGGGAGAGAGGGCATCATCCGGGAGGGGGAGTTGACGGAAGCCACCTTGGGAAAGGAGATGGAGGGTGTAGAGATGGAGGGTAGGGGGTAATTTTGCTGGTACGTTGAGCGGTATATATGGGTACTCTCTGCAAAATGTGTTGCCAATACATTAGTAGTACAGAAGTTATAAATCAAAACTTCAGGCCTGAACCTGAAGTTTTACTGCACGTACAGCGAAAATGTAGTAAGCCATAAACTTTTCCTTTCACTGTTATGAGTGGCTGTCACTGAGAAAAAGTTTCTAAAACATTTGGCCGATGTGTAAAGTTTCTTGGAAGTCGCTAACTGCGCTCATTCTCAAATACTGGATGAATACAGTGTGGTTTATGTCTCGTGGAATATACACAGTTATTAATTCTAATATCCAAGTTATTCTATGAGAACTTTAGCGTAAGATTATATTTCTTAATGAGTAGATTCCGACAGCAGTTTACATTTTTAAATCCGGTCAATAATTATATGAAGTATTGAAAAACCAAAGTATTGCACGCGTTTGAAGAGTTGCAAAGGCAACATACAACTAGATTCATCAGAGTGTGTGATCGTTTTAGCCATTTAGAGATAGGTAGGTGTGACCGGTATTTTCTTCTCACATGGTTAACACTTCTCTGTTGGAAGGGATCTGCGATACATTATAGTCGAGAGCAGAGTAACTCACTTATGTGTAGAACATGGCAGGGGCTCCATCGGCCCTTGGCGCCTCAATGAGTTTTAGTGGCTCAAAGTGCTTTTCGGCGCCGCTGACTAGTATGATAACAGTGGTACGGTTATTGGAATATTGATTTTTCTTTGTCAAGAAATATTTAAAGGGAAGTTTAACATTTCTAGTTTTGCTTTGCTATTTCCTCATTCGGTTCTCGTGCTATCCTCAATCCACACAATAATGCAGCAGATATTAGTAAAGATAAACATGCTTTGGCGGAAGGAACATACTGCATGCTGACAGGCCTACTCACTTCACCCTATTACACAAGAGCATATCTTCTATATGAATGAAGATAGAAACGTGGGGTATGTTTTCACACGGGTACAGAAACCAAAAGTTTACTTTGGCGCCACTGGTAAGTTGCCAGTTCTTATCCACTGAGGTGACAAGAGTCAGCGAACAGCGATATGCACACATACATATGGCGGTAGTATCATGTACAGAAGATATAAAAGGACAGTGCATGGGTGGAGGTACTCAGGTGATTCATGTGAAGATGTCCGACGTGATTATGGTCGCACGACGGGAATTAATAACTTTGAACACGGGATGGTAGTTGGAGCTATGGCGCATGGGACATTCCATTTCGGAACTCCTTAGGGAATTCAATATTCTGAGATCCAAAGTGTCAAGTGTGTGCCGATAATACCAGATTTTAGGCATTACGTCTCACTGATGCGTCATCCCTTTCGACACATCGAAATCAAACACATGACCAGTCTGCAGTCGCCAAACACTTCTTTATTACAAACACATGCTGTTAATGAAACCAAGAGTAACACGAGTATAGTAAAAGGCACCTGGCCTACAAAACCAGCAGCAGTACTCATATTGTAACATTAATGCATTTCAATGTGACAGACCCAGACCTTTCAAAATTTACTCATGCAATTTTCACTAAATAAAACAATGTTCGTAAAACCCCGTTAATAAAATTTAACTGACACAACTGAATGCGTCATGACTTACATAGGAACTGCCTTTCACACAACCCATATCAAATTCTAAAACTGATTCCATGGACTGATTTTAAGCAATTGTAGCAAATTAAAAGTATTATCAGATTAATGCACTCGACTGAGCTCCTCTTTAGTATTACTCACAGGTACGAGGTTCACATACATTTCATGGCCAGAATATAATAATAGGATATTAAATAGTCTTAACATGAAATTTTTCCAGTCCATTGAAACGTCCCCTTTGAAAAATTATGCAAGAATGTGCTTAAACTGACACACAATATTTTTAGCGCAACGCAATCTGACTTTCAATAATCCCTACAAAAGAATGGCCCTGACTAACATTAACCTATACCTTTCACAAATCACTTACCTCACAAAAATCTTCGTTACTCGAACTACTGCAATACATCGAGCGCCACTACTGCCAGCTAAATAAAAGATTCAAACTATGGAAGGCACTAACTACTGATAGGCATAGTTAGCAAATGAAAGATTTTAATAGAGAACAAACAATGTATTTACCTTAATAGTGTTGAAAAATCATCATATACATAGCAGTTCATGACATCCAGTCTTACAAATGTCAAAACTCCGCCATTTCTCTCTCCACATCCACCACTGCTGGCGGCTCACCTCCAACTGCGCAACGTTACGCGCTGTCACATCCAGCTGCCCAACACTACAATGGCAGACAACAATGCAAACTAGCCACAGACTGCACACAGCACAGCCAGTGATCTTCATACAGAGCGCTACGTAACGTTGCCAATAAGAAAACATTAACAGCCTACTTACACCATATGTGGCATAACAGCAAACCAGTGCTTAACGGTATTGGTTAAAAACAGTCTTGGTTGCAGTTTTAGGTTTTTTTTATTTTTCAACGACGTGTTTCGCCTTATTTAGGCATCTTCAGCTTGTCTTTTCTCGATGGATGCGAGAGGCACCAAGATCTGCATAGTGCGTTCCCGTTCACAGGAGCGAGTAGCAGTTGACTGTTGACTGTTACTCGCTCCTGTGAACGGGAACGCATTATGCAGATCTTGGTACCTCTCGCATCCATCTGGAAAAGATAACCTGAAGATGCCTAAATAAGGCGAAACGCGTCGTTGAAAAATAAAAAAAAACCTAAAACTGCAACCAAGACTGTTTTTAACCAATACTCTTAACATGAACCGTTAAAATTTTTACGTTTAAATTAGTGATGGACGCGAGCAGACCGAAAGGTGCTACCAGATAGAGGAGATTCAAGGACGAGAAGGTAAAATGGAACTATACTCAACTTTGGGCTACAATTAAGCTTCCAGTAAACTACAGTTAAGCTTCCAGAAAACCACAAAGCGCCACCGGAAAGATGGAATTGCAGGACACTAACAACATAGCCACAGACATGGATCCAGGTCGTTAAATTTCCCTCTTCCACCGTGATACCCCGATTGAGTTTGCTCGCGTCGACCACTGCCAATTATCTGAAACATAAACACATCAGCGGGAGACAACATTCTGCCGCATCATATAGACAACCATATCTGCCCAACTGGTTACAAATAAACCTTTAATTATACACGGCACCAACGAACCCAAGCCTGACTAACCTAGGTGACCACTTGCCCAGTGACGGCTCTTAAAACTTGATTAGCCAGTTCTCTAGAACAAAGAAATAAAATAATAACATAGGAACAGGAAATAGGAAAATTATTTCGGCCCGCTCTTGAACGTCAGGCACAGACTTACGTACTATTTGGCATGACCTCTAACTACTCATTAAGCACGACTTCATGTCTATTTCTTGTGCTTAGCTAGCACTCCCTTAAATACCAACGATATATCAGGCGCCCGCACCAATTACAGTGACAAATCACTGAAACAACCAAGATAATTTTCAGTGCACTCGGGTATTCAGTTAACGTGAACAAAACCCACCAAGAAACAATTCGACGACTCCAGTTCGTTCCATGTAACAGACGCGAAGGATATCTGTCCTCCAAATCTCCAGGAAATCCCAATCACCATCGGCAGCGGATATGCAATCAAACGGCGAAACACGCCGCAACAGCTGCCCACGCTTCTTCGTCGTACGGACTCTAGCACTCGGCAGCGCCACACGTCACTGTCGCTCTGTAACGTTCCCTGGCAAACTCACGCTATTAATGAACAAGAGTTTATTTGTACCATATACGCCGCTCTGAGCAAGTTGTATATACCGTAATTATTGAACAAAAAATGTTATTGAATTTTGTGTAAAAGACATTTGTTATTATCGTAATATTTTTTGTAGTAATATTCTCTCTGTATTTAGGATAGTAATTTTTCTATATTTGTTATGTGATTGTGAAATGTGTCAGTATCTGCGATAACAGAGATGTGGAATTTAGCCAGAGGAGAATAATATTGTCAAATTACAAAGAAATGTTAATAGTCAGCAGTAGTATAAAAGAACCATGTACAGCGTATTCTTGGGTCTTCTCTGTGTAGAGCTGAATGCGAGAGGAAGCTGTGTCGAAGCGATTTATGAATGGGTAGACTTCTTTTGTCTCTGTCTAGATTTAGCCGCCATTAGAGGAGGCGTTACAAATTAATGTGAGTTGAATTATTGTTGGATCTAAATATATCAGAATTTATCAAAAGTGTGTATTATTAATGTAAATTAGCTTGCCCAGGTCATTTATAAAATTTCTTTAAAGAATTTTCAGCATTTTTAGCGGTGTTGCTGGACTGTGCCGCGACCGATCGATTTGCAGCGGCGGCACATTTAAAAAATTGTTCCGCTAAAGGAAAAATCAACCAAACCCGTAAATCGGGAACAGATAAAAATTAACAGTGAATTAAGAAAATGTTCTTCTTTTACAGTGATCCTGAGACTGATGAATTTTTAAACTAATTATACGTTTGTGCATTCGTAGGCGGATAGTTAATGTTAGTTAACATTGAAATTTAACAATTTTGGTTCTTTCAAATAACTTAAATGTATAGCGAAGTAGGTTTGATCAGTGATGATTAAATGTCGGCTTGGCAATAATTAACCATTTTCTGCTAATAGTGATAATCTTGTGTTCCATAGCTAACGCCGGGATAGAATTCAGTAAATATTTAACAAAAAAACCACTGCATTTAGAAAATGTGTGCCAAGGCCGAATTATCTAAAGGATTTAATTCTCAACTAAATATTCTTAATCAGTTAATATGAGTTCACGTAATTCTTAAATGTACGTAATTCTTTTGAAAGTGATTTTTTTTTTTTACCACACGTAAATAAGAGAGAGGTTCTACAACAAAGCGCTATGTCAACGGGCCACAATTATTTCCTATTTGTTTGAAGTACTTTCTGTACAATTCGAACGAAGTATGGAGGGCTGTAGATGCACCATGCCTGCATATTTCTGTTGGGGTCTCCCAACGACTTGAGTCCATGCCACGCTGAGACGATGCACTTCGCTGGGCAAAAGAAGTTCCGACCTGATATTAGGACATACCCCTTTATATTTGTTACCTCACTGTTGTTGTGCAACTATCTCGCTCGCAAGAATCACGTAACTGGGCATTGCATAGTAAAACATAATCGAAAATCAGGTAACCAAGTAGAATGTGCTCTGGGCTATCATCTTGCATTCTGTACTTCAATCATCTTGGATTGCATGCCCGTCATCTTGCATGAGATAGGGTAAGAATATGCTCAACAGTAGCCACCTGTTGGATGAAACTGCAATAATAGGTAGTGGAAAATCTATTTTTAGAACCTTCATTGCATATCCACATGCACAAGCACATATGCGGTTAGTTTTGATACTTCTCCATGTAAAACTAGTTAACGTTTATGTATGTTGGGAGGCACCTTGTTAATATCTTTGCTCTAACGTGGGACAACTACACTGCAACATGAGACAGTTTTTTTACAATTTTGCTGTAATATGATGTACGGGGTGAAGTGTTACGTGGTCTCCACTATGTGATGGTGTAAGTTAGCATTATCAGTCTACTGCATTTAGTAATTCCCCGACACAATCAAACAATATGAGTCTCATGCAGTTTAAATTGTTGCTGATCACTGCTTGTATTGTTCAATTTCGAATGATGTTTCCAATTAACATAAAATATTCGAAGCCCGAACTTCGGCGAAAATATTTGAGAGTAGGCTTCATAAAATCATACTTCCCCTGATCCCGAATAAGTTGAATTGTCAAATTTTATCGGGAGGATTCAGGAAACACACGGCGCATGTGGAAGAACTAAATATTTACGGGTCTGCCTGGAAATAACCCAGTAGTTTGACATGTTCAGCAGTACTTCATCTCATATATGCTGTGATTATGTATTTTGTTGGTGATATGCCTTTCGAAACTCAGATCGTAAGTGTCACAGGTTGCACTCGACATGACTGCTTAGAACTGCTGCGAGACCACGCATACTGGTGGAGCAGTGCTACAGCAGACTCTACCAGATATCCAGACATGTCTAGCATCACATAAGTTTGATAATCATCAGAATTAATTCAAAGTTTAACCACAGTTGAACGTCTGTCAGTATCTCACAATCTAGCAGACTTGTAGAATTCCTTCAAGTCTAGCCCTTTCACTGCTCATCTCCCAACACTCACAACACTGGCTGTCAAAAGTCTTCCTCTACAAGAATCACTATAATTGTTTGTGGTATGTGGTTCAAATCAAGTTACAGTGGTTTGAGGGACACTCACATTGATGTCTTTGCCAATAAATGCATCTGATATGTATTTATCTGGGACACTACTGAATGTGAGAGCTGTACCTACAATTTACAGGTATTTCTAAACATGTGACGCTAGGACACGTCTGGAAATCTGGAAGAATCTGCTGTAGCACTGCTCCACCAGTATGCTTAGTCTGCCATCAGTTCTAAGCTGTGATGTGGAGTGCAACCTGTGACACTTACGATCTGAGTTTCGAAAGGCACATCACCAACAAAATACATAAACACAGCATATATGAGAAGACGTACTGCTAAACATGTCATACTACTGGGTTATTTCCAGACAGTCCCACAAATATTTAGTTCTTCCACATGCGCCGTGTGTTTCCTGAATCCTCCCGATAAATTTGCTTCCACGTACAGATTCAACAGTATGAGAGCAGAATAGCAGTATCACCCCCCCCCCCCCAATTATTACCGTGAAAATTGCTTGCCTACCAGTTGCATTGGGCTTCTGCCACGGTGCTGCATGGCACTTCGAGTTCCTTATATCTATTTACCATTTCAGTCAGCACTTCTTTGCTGGCTGGGTCAAGTGATGCATTTCTCTGCAATGTGTTTAAAAATGGATGGAACGGCCTCCAGGACTGCGGATAGTACTGTGTTAATCCTCTAGATAGCGTTGCACTTCTCCATAGATGATGTCAATGCTGTATCATGTTAATGTGATTTGAGTAAGACGGCTACCGTCAAATACTGTCATAAAAGTTGTTCTTTTATGTCATCTGTGTTTGGAATGTTTTTCATGATCGTGACTTGACTTGTAAAATAGGAAAAACGCGTTTTATTCTAAAACGTAGGGATGGAATGTGGAAGGCTAAGAACAAGGCAAGTTATTAGTTGTTTAATGGTTTCGATCCATCAAATGGTTCAAATGGCTCTGAGCACTATGGGACTCATCAGCTGCGGTCATCAGTCCCATAGAACTTAGAACTACTTAAACCTACCTAACCTAAGGACATCACATACATCCATACCCGAGGCAGGATTCGAACCTGCGACCGTAGCAGCAACGCGGCTCCGGACTGGAGCGCCTAGAACCGCACGGCCACCACGACCGGCGTTTCGATCCATCCCACACATTAATTTTTTGGTGGTGAATGTGAGAAATATAAATGGTGGACCTTTTCTTTGGCTCCTGAATGATTGAAAGTGTTCTCAGTGAATGTTGAATGCGAATGCCCACCTGTTTTTTTTTTTTTTTAATTTCTCACTTGGACACTTGAAATAACACTTTGCTATAAGATATATGTATGTGCCATTGTACAACTGATACCATTTCAAACTTAGGACAACTGGACCAGTCGGGAAGTCAGTCTGGATTTCGAATTTCCCGCTGCTTTAAACTTAGCATAATTGAGATCTTAGTTTACGGTATAATCCTGGAAGACGGTGCCAGTAGTCTGCACAGGTGGTGCTGGTGGTGGTGGTGGTGGTGGTGTGGGTGGACAACTGCGCTTGTTCTGCCGTCTTGAATTTTTAATTTGCTGCAGTTTTTTAACATAGCACTTGTGCTCACGTAGATTCTAAACTTTGATCCCAGTGCCTAAAGGAAACAGGTAGTTGGGGGTGGCTGAGGTATCTATGGTCGTGCAGGGGGAGGTACTGAGGTGGTGACGGTGGGGGTTGTTGACACACGATTGTCTGATCCACTGGCAGCTGGCGAAGTGAGACACGGCCAATGGAGCACACAACGGAAATGTTAACGTGATAACTTTCTAAACATAGGGCTATTGGGTTTCGGGAACTTGTTTAAATATTCAAGCTGTGTCAGTTAGCTACACAGTTTTAAATGTAGGACGAGTTGATTTTCTAATTTCTAAAACGTAAGGAATCTGACAACCACTCAGCTTGCACCGATATGATATCCCCCGCCCGCCATCTTGGATTGTGATGTCGTAGGGCAGAGGTAAACCCATGGGACTGAGGGCCTATGTCTGGCATCTTGGGTTTCATACGCACATTGCAGCGCCAAAGGAACTGGTATAGGCATACTTATTCAAATACATGTAAACAGGCACAATACGGTGCTGGTGTTGGCAACGCTTATATAAGACAGAAAGTATCTGGAGCAGTTGTTAGATCGGTTACTACTGTTACAATGGAACGTTACTAAGATTTCTGTGAGTTTCAGCATGGTGCTGTAGTAGGCGCTCGAGCGGCGGGACACAGTATCTCCAAGGTAGCGATAAACTGGGGATTTTCCCGTACGACCATTTCACGAGTGTACCGTGAATATCATGAATCCGGTGAAACATCAGATCTCCGACATCGGTGCAGCCGGAAAATGATCCTGCGAGAATGGGACCAACGACGACTGAAGAGAATACACTCCTGGAAATGGAAAAAAGAACACATTGACACCGGTGTGTCAGACCCAGCATACTTGCTCCGGACACTGCGAGAGGGCTGTACAAGCAATGATCACACGCACGGCACAGTGGACACACCAGGAACCGCGGTGTTGGCCGTCGAATGGCGCTAGCTGCGCAGCATTTGTGCACTGCCGCCGTCAGTGTCAGCCAGTTTGCCGTGGCATACGGAGCTCCATCGCAGTCTTTAACACTGGTAGCATGCCGCGACAGCGTGGACGTGAACCGTATGTGCAGTTGACGGACTTTGAGCGAGGGCGTATAGTGGGCATGCGGGAGGCCGGGTGGACGTACCGCCGAATTGCTCAACACGTGGGGCGTGAGGTCTCCACAGTACATCGATGTTGTCGCCAGTGGTCGGCGGAAGGTGCACGTGCCCGTCGACCCGGGACCGGACCGCAGCGACGTACGGATGCACGCCAAGACCGTAGGATCCTACGCAGTGCCGTAGGGGACCGCACCGCCACTTCCCAGCAAATTAGGGACACTGTTGCTCCTGGGGTATCGGCGAGGACCGTTCGCAACCGTCTCCATGAAGCTGGGCTACGGTCCCGCACACCGTTAGACCGTCTTCCGCTCACGCCCCAACATCGTGCAGCCCGCCTCCAGTGGTGTCGCGACAGGCGTGAATGGAGGGACGAATGGAGACGTGTTGTCTTCAGCGATGAGAGTCGCTTCTGCCTTGGTGCCAATGATGGTCGTATGCGTGTTTGGCGCCGTGCAGGTGAGCGCCACAATCAGGACTGCATACGACCGAGGCACACAGGGCCAACACCCGGCATCATGGTGTGGGGAGCGATCTCCTACACTGGCCGTACACCACTGGTGATCGTCGAGGGGACACTGAATAGTGCACGGTACATCCAAACCGTCATCGAACCCATCGTTCTACCATTCCTAGACTGGCAAGGGAACTTGCTGTTCCAACAGGACAATGCACGTCCGCATGTATCCCGTGACACCCAACGTGCTCTAGAAGGTGTAAGTCAACTACCCTGGCCAGCAAGATCTCCGGATCTGTCCCCCATTGAGCATGTTTGGGACTGGATGAAGCGTCGTCTCACGCGGTCTGCACGTCCAGCACGAACGCTGGTGCAACTGAGGCGCCAGGTGGAAATGGCATGGCAAGCCGTTCCACAGGACTACATCCAGCATCTCTACGATCGTCTCCATGGGAGAATAGCAGCCTGCATTGCTGCGAAAGGTGGATATACACTGTACTAGTGCCGACATTGTGCATGCTCTGTTGCCTGTGTCTATGTGCCTGTGGTTCTGTCAGTGTGATCATGTGATGTATCTGACGCCAGGAATGTGTCAATAAAGTTTCCCCTTCCTGGGACAATGAATTCACGGTGTTCTTATTTCAATTTCCAGGAGTGTAGTTCAGCGTGACAGATGTGCAACCCTTCCGCAAATTGCTGAAGATTTCAATGCTGGGCCATGAAGAAGTGTCAGCGTACCATTCAACGAAACGTCATCGATATGGGCATTCAGAGCCGAACGCCCACTCGTGTACCTTTGATGACTGCACGACATAAAGCTTTACGCCTCGCCTGCGCCCATCAACACCGACATTGGACTGGAAACATGTTGCCTGGTCGGACGAGTCTCGTTTCAAATTGTATCGAGTGGATGGACGTGTACAGGTATGGAGACAACCTAATGCTTCCAAGAACCATGGATGTCAGCAGGGTACTGCTCAAGCTGGTGGAGGCTCTGTAATGGGACGCGTGCTGTTTGAGTGAAATGTAACCCTTATACGTCTAGATACGACTCTGACAGGTGACACGTACCTAAGCATCCTGTCTGATCAACTGCATCCATTCGTGCCCATTGTGCATTCCAACAGGCTTGAGCAATTCCAAAAGGACAATGCGACACCCCATTTTTTAGTATATCTGGGACGCTTTCCAACGTGCTGTTTAGAAGAGATCTCCACCCCCTCGTACTCTTACGGATTAATAGACAGCCCAGCAGGTTTCATGGAGTCAGTTCCCTCGAAGACAGCTCCACCCCCTCGTACTCTTACGGATTTATGGACAGCCCTGCAGGATTCATGGCGTCAGTTCCCTCCACCACTACTTCAGACATTAGTGGAGTCAACGCCACGCCATGTTGCGGCACTTCTGCGTGGTCGCGAAGGCGCTACACGATATTCGGTAGGTGTTCCAGTTTCTTTGGCTATTCAGTGTAGAATAACTGGGTTACGCCCATCGTCTTGGACTTTTTAATTTACAACCATTTTACATTTTGCACAATTGCGTTATTTTTATTTTTTCCCCATTTTTTTTAAAATTTCCTGCCATTTTATAAATAGGGGCTGTGAAGTGGAAGGGTGGCAGGAAGGGAAGGCTGGGAATAATTCGGACAGCAGCCATACTGGTACAGCTACCCCACTGCCCTTGCAGTCTTCGCTCATAATATTGCTCTCAAGCTACTGTCCATGCCATTCTGTTCTGCGCAAGCCACTTCATCTCTACATAACTAATGTAAGACATCAGCTTCAGTGTACTCTACAATTTGTTCCCCACCACACCTCCTTCTGGTAACAAATTGACCATTATTTATGACTCAGCGCGTGTTTTATCAACCGAACCGCTCGTTCCTCCTATTCTGTTCAGTACTACTTCATTAGCTATACGATTTATCCTCTAATCTTCAGCACTTTCTGTAGCACCACATTTTCCTTGTCTAAACTGTCTATCGCCAACATTTTACTCAAAGACTGCAGTCAATACAGATAATTTCATAACACACATCGTAACAGTTACACTGATATTCGATGATATTCGATGTGGACATATTTATCTTCTTTCAGGTCACTATCCTCGCTATTGCAAGTCTGAATTTTTTATCCTCTCTGCTGCGGCCATCGTCAGTCGTAACGTCCCCTTAGAAAAAGTTATGAATGACTGTGCTGTTAAACCTCTTACGTTATTTGATTTTGAAACATCTGAGCAAAACTGAACGTACTCAGACATTTCTCTCTTTACTTATTCTGATCATCACTAAATTGACACACAATATATTTTTTTTAGTGCAACGCAATCTGACTTTCAATAATCCTTACAAAAGAATGGCCCCGACTAACAATAACCTATACCTTTCATGAATCACTTACCTCACAAAAATCTTCGTTACTCGAACTACTGCAATACAGCGAGCGCCAATACTGCCAGCTAAATAAAAGATTCTAACTACAGAAGGCACTAACTACTGATAGGCATAGTCATCAAATGAAAGATTTTGATAGAGAACAAACAATGTATTTACCTTAACAATGTTCAAAAGTCATAATATATATATCAGTTCAGGACTTCCGGTCTTAGAAATTTCCTTTTTTTGGCGGACACACGTCCAGATCGTCCGCTCTCAAAATTCTGCCATCTCTTTCCCCACATCCACCACTGCTGGCGGCTCACCTCTAACTGCACTACGCTACCCACTGTTCACATACAACTGGCCAACACTACAATAGCGATTATTCCAACAATGCCACAGATTACACACAGCAGAGTCAGCGATTTTCATACAGAGCGCTACGTGGCGTTACCAGCATAAAAACCTAAACAGCTTACTTACACAGTTACTTTGCTGGCCAAACAGCAAAACTCATCGACCTTTTTTACTGTCTCGTTTCCTAATCTATCGCCATTACCTGGTTTAATTCGACCACGTTCAGTTACTTTTGTTGATGTTTATGTTACAACATTTTTTCAAGACATTATCTCTTCCACTAAATTGATCTTACAGGTTCTTCGCTTCATCTGACAGAATTACGATACCTTCGGCAAAAGATGTAATCCAGTGAAATCGGACTTCCTACTTTTAACTTTTAGGTATGATATGTACTTTATCCTTCAAACCATTCTGGAGCAAAAATTTCGCGTCACTAAATCCATAGCATCAATTGTTCACGACGTAACTGGACTGCCACACGTTGTGACACAAGAACGAAAGCAGCAACAACTAACTACCTTTTGCACAGTTGAATCTCAATCAGTGCACACAGTTGATTCAGTACCTTCGAAGGCTTTTTTTTTTTTTTTTTTTTTTTTTTTTTTTTTTTTTTTCATCAGTCTACTGACTGGGTTTGATGCGGCCCGCCACGAATTCCTTTCCTGTGCTAACCTCTTCATCTCAGAGTAGCACTTGCAACCTACGTCCTCAATTATTTGCTTGACGTATTCCAATCTCTGTCTTCCTCTACAGTTTTTACCCTCTACAGCTCCCTCTAGTACCATGGAAGTCATTCCCTCATGTCTTAGCAGATGTCCTATCATCCTGTCCCTTCTCCTTATCAGTGTTTTCCACATATTCCTTTCCTCTCCGATTCTGCGTAGAACCTCCTCATTCCTTACCTTATCAATCCACCTAATTTTCAACATTCGTCTATAGCACCACATCCCAAATGCTTCGATTCTCTTCTGTTCTGGTTTTCCCACAGTCCATGTTTCACTACCATACAATGCTGTACTCCAGACGTACATCCTCAGAAATTTCTTCCTCAAATTAAGGCCGGTATTTGATATTAGTAGACTTCTCTTGGCCAGAAATGCCTTTTTTGCCGTAGCGAGTCTGCTTTTGATGTCCTCCTTGCTCCGTCCGTCATTGGTTATTTTACTGCCTAGGTAGCAGAATTCCTTAACTTCATTGACTTCGTGACCATCAATCCTGATGTTAAGTTTCTCGCTGTTCTCATTTCTACTACTTCTCATTACCTTCGTCTTTCTCCGATTTACTGTCAAACCATACTGTGTACTCATTAGACTGTTATTCCGTTCAGCAGATCATTTAATTCTTCTTCACTTTCACTCAGGATAGCAATGTCATCAGCGAATCGTATCATTGATAACCTTTCACCTTGTATTTTAATTCCACTCCTGAACCTTTCTTTTATTTCCATCACTGCTTCCTCGATGTACAGATTGAAGAGTAGGGGCGAAAGGCTACAGCCTTGTCTTACACCCTTCTTAATACGAGCACTTCGTTCTTGATCGTCCACTCTTATTATTCCCTCTTGGTTGTTGTACATATTGTATATGACCCGTCTCTCCCTGTAGCTTACCCCTACCTTTTTCAGAATCTCGAACAGCTTGCACCATTTTATATTGTTGAACGCTTTTTCCAGGTCGACAAATCCTATGAAAGTGTCTTGATTTTTCTTTAGCCTTGCTTCCATTATTATCCGTAACGTCAGAATTGCCTCTCTCGTCCCTTTACTTTTCCTAAAGCCAAACTAATCGTCACCTAGCGCATTCTCAATTTTCTTTTCCATTCTTCTGTATATTATTGCTGTAAGCAGCTTCGATGCATGAGCTGTTAAGCTGATTGTGCGATAATTCTCGCACTTGTCAGCTCTTGCCGTCTTCGGAATTGTGTGGATGATGCTTTTCCGAAAGTCAGATGGTATATCGCCAGACTCATACATTCTACACACCAACGTGAATAGTCGTTTTGTTGCCATTTTTGGAGGCTACCACAAAATAAAACACAAAAAGATGTTTAAAAAAATTATTATCTCATTAATATTC
This sequence comes from Schistocerca cancellata, assembly GCF_023864275.1. Taxonomy (NCBI): domain Eukaryota; kingdom Metazoa; phylum Arthropoda; class Insecta; order Orthoptera; family Acrididae; genus Schistocerca; species Schistocerca cancellata. The sequence goes on from NC_064632.1 coordinate 576,966,296, forward strand.
AATGTACACCCTTTCTAATGACACACAATGGTATTACCGATCGTAAAGGCTCTGAGACACCGTAGCAAAATCTTCAACTGGACTGCCGTTAAGAATCGCCTCACACTGCGTTGAATCGATTCTGCATCCTCATATAACAATGAGGAGCTGTTACGCCCACTTGTGCCGTTACGCGTACACGCTGTCACCGGTCCCAGCAGCGTGACTCATCGAGCCACGACAGCGGATTTACATGTAAAACTGGTGTGGTGTGTCGTCACGGCCGGCGTCTAGCCGGCTCCGACCTGCCCACTATGCGGGGCGGCCACAGGACGCCTCTGAGTCATACTGCACGATTAGTCTGACCGGGAGATTCGGCAGGCGACTTCCCGCAATTCCAACGAGACGCGAATCCGAGAAAGGAGACTCTTACGATAGTTGAGGGGACCACACCCTGACTATACAGGGTGATTCAAAAAGAATACCACAACTTTAGGAATTTAAAACTCTGCAACGACAAAAGGCAGACCTAAGCACAATCTGTCGGCGAATTAAGGGAGCTATAAAGTTTCATTTAGTTGTACATTTGTTCGCTTGAGGCGCTGTTGACTAGGCGTCAGCGTCAGTTGATGCTAAGATGGCGACCGCTCAACAGAAAGCTTTTTGTGTTATCGAGTACGGCAGAAGTGAATCGACGACAGTTGTTCAGCGTGCATTTCGAACGAAGTATGGTGTTAAACCTCCTGATAGGTGGTGTATTAAACGTTGGTATAAACAGTTTACAGAGAATGGGTGTTTGTGCAAAGGGAAAAGTTCTGGACGGCCGACAACGAGTGATGAAAATGTAGCACGCATCCAGCAAGCATTTGTTCGCAGCCCAGGAAAATCGACTCGCAGAGCTAGCAGAGAGCTGCAAATTCCACAATCAACTGTATGGAGAGTTCTACGAAAAAGGTTAGTAATGAAACCTGAACGTCAACTACCCGAGGCGATGGATCGGCCGCCAGGCAGCCCGTGACAGAGCACTTCATCACTGGCCTCCAAGAAGCCCTGATCTTACCCCCAGCGATTTTTTCTTATGGGGGTATGTTAAGGATATAGTGTTTCGGCCACCTCTCCCTGCCACCATTGATGATTTGAAACGAGAAACAACAGCAGCTATCCAAACTGTTACGCCTGATATGCTACAGAGAGTGTGGAACGAGTTGGAGCATCGGGTTGATATTGCTCGAGTGTCTGGAGGGGGCCATATTGAACATCTCTGAACTTGTTTTTGAGTGAAAAAAAACCTTTTTAAATACTCTTTGTAATGATGTATAACAGAAGGTTATATTATGTTTCTTTCATTAAATACACATTTTTAAAGTTGTGGTATTCTTTTTGAATCACCCTGTATAACCCATGTTAATTTAGGCAAGTATTTGACCCATTTCTGAAAAAACTATTGAAAGGTCTCTGTTGGATTCCTTTCATGTTTGATTTCTTAAATCTGTTGTCATTTACGGCATAAATTTCCTCTTCTAAATTTACTGCGGCGTTTCTGACTATCTGGGAGGAGACTGAGTAGTGGAACGTGTTACTTTTACACATAAAGAAGAACGATCTCTCACACTACTACACTTTAAAACACAGTTTATATGTAATTTATGTCACACAGTCTCATACGGAACCTACATCCGCTTTCTTTTATATACTGTATATGATAAGATACTGTAATCCCCCTTCCCTTCTGTGTGAGAGGATGAATGAGCATATGTATTTCTAGTTGCATGCTTGAGGGTAGCAGACAAGCCTGTCTGCTAGACAACAGTAGGACCAACGTCGGAACAAGTAGCTACGCTGTCTAAAAGCAAAGAGGTTTTTATCCTTAGTATGGCCCTGTCCGTCCCTTGTCATGTTGGTATAGGAAGCTGCCCCTCTAGCCACTTCCGTTTGTATTTGTGAGCCACCCTCAGGAAGGGACCAGGGCAGTGTGTCCGTGGCGAGCGTCTGAAGTGGTAAGATCTCCGGCTAAGCACGTCTCTGCTAAGTCCATAGGACAATGGATTTCTTAAGTTCAGCCTAACTGAAAATTTAATCACCTTTATTTCAGGTTTAGCTCTAAAATATCTAATGTTATCTTAAATTGCAACGCAGTGTATTTCGAGTGTGAAGTTCAGAATATCTTCCGGTAGTTGCTTTGTCACTACTTTGTGAGTAAAGTGGAACCACGTGTTGATCAGTAACTCTAACTAAGATCATCAATCTTAAATGCGAATGTGCGTGAGATTATAACGTCTCGTCTTGACAGTATTTTTCAATATAGCAATTTTTCTTTATGTTCAACCCACGTGGGGTGTACTTCGTGAGACCAGTACCACGTGCTTATACAATTGTTTGACCCATCAGGTTAATAGTAAGACGATAGTAACCAGTTCGAGGTTTTTGTTTAGTAAAACGCGTTTCGATGTAATTTATTTTAATTATCAAAATTATTGTGGAGTTACACTGTTTGTGTAAACCAAGTTGACCACGTGAAGCATGTGGTGTAAGCATCAAATAGCTCTCAGCTATTCCTTTCGGGAAGATTTCACAGAGAGTTAGTATGAATTTAGTATACCAGTCTGTGGTAATTCCATGACGGACAGGATTGCGCTACGAACGTAACTTCTTTGGGTGAAAATTGAATTGGTTGGTTGTGGTTAAATTCCTCTTGCATATGTTTCAACGTTCTTCGTGTGTTATTTTATCAATGCAGTATTGTATGCAGTCTCCCAATCTTGGTTCCATATTTGATGTGTTCTGTAAGATTACAAACTCACATTTTCCACAATCCTAAATAAGGCACCAGCTTAGTTATGACTCACGTTTAATATGCTGAAATTTCAATGATCAATGTTAAAATAAATTTCCAAATATAAACTGATTTATTTCTTTTAATTTAAATTCTCTTTTATATATATATATATATATATATATATATATATATATATATATATATATATATTAAAAGATATATATTAAAAGATATATATTAAAAGATTATAATTAATGTTAGTCTGGTTGGGAATTTGGTAAGCTAGACTGGATACCTGGTGAAACAGTTGCTCAGTAATGCAAGGTTAACTTCCCCAGACAGCTCACAGTTTTTAAGACGCTTTTATTGGCTATCAGCACCGCTTTCATAGAAAATTAAAGCAACAACGTTACACTATTTGATGCAGGACTTTAATATTTTTATTGTATGTTACACAGTGCTAATAGAGTCAACTGTACTAAAATCTACTTTATCTATTTTATAGTTTTTAAGAAATACTTTTTTTTTAAATTTATTAACAAACATATTAAGTTTTTTCTGCAGAAAATATTTTTTTGTGAACTTCCTAATGGGATAATATTAATGAATGTAGTACCAGAGGTGGCTTTTTATGTTATGCAGAGTCTCTGAAAATTTCATTCATTTATCTATGATAGTTTCTGATATATGGAGCACATGCACTGAAAATTTTAGTTTGCGGTAAATTGACTTTAAAGAAAAAACTTTTGAAATTTGTTACTTACAGTTAATTAAAACTGCCCTGCTGCATATGATGGCCCTCCTTTGGCCTCAAAGCAGGTCTTCCAGCTTCTTTTTCACCTTCCTGGATGTTTGTCTTGCTTTCTTGACCATATTAATGCAGACCTGCATCGACTATCCTCATTTTATCGCAATGTTGCACCCCAGTGATCATATTTTCACCAGGAGTAATTCCCAGCTTTTTCAGTACCCAACACTTTCCAATATTACCGCAACTGAATGTAATAATACCATCATGAACTCCTAGATTCATTGTATGCATGCCTACAAATACAGTTTTAGGAAGACGGTTCCAAATTATGCTGTTGAAACATTCTTTTGGGTTCTGTGTCTGCCCATGCACACATTTCCTTAGAAGGTCAGGATGAGCCACGTCTCCGAAAATAGGTTTAATTGCTGCAATAACAGCAGCAGGAAGAGAACGCTGGTGAGAATAAGATTCTCCATTTGCATGAGCCCTATTGTATTTGCACCACGAATTTTCTGGTGGACACAATGCCTGACATGGCTTATTATCAGTAGAGGACTTACGGAAGAATATGGCCCAAACATCTCTCTTCATTCGTTCCAGATTTTCTTTATTTCTCCTAATTGCCTGTTTCAGTTTTAGTTAACCGACCCTGTCCGGTCAACAATTGCATCCCCATATGGCTTAGAGTTGACAGTGGGTGGATTGACAGTGGGGGACAGAGAAGTGGGCGTGGCACATAAACGCACGTGGTAGGAAAATGCTCTTTAAATGCTCGAAAAAAAAATTTCAGCAAAATCCTTTTCAGAGTGCTTAAATAAAAACTTAATCTATCGAAATATGATGAAAACCGAAAATCGATTTTTTTTCGACCTGAACGACGGTGTGGTCCCCTTAAGGGAGAAACGGCGCCGTCAGGAATATTAGCGAAACCCAGGAATGAGAGACGTTTCTTCATTGTTTTATTGTTTATTTATTTATTACCTATACGCCCGTACTTCGCACGGAAGTTACCAGTCGGCGGTGGTGTCCGAGCGGTTCTAGGCGCTTCAATCCGGAACCGCGCGACTGCTACGGTCACAGGTTCGAATCCTGCCTCGGGCATGGATGTGTGTGATGTCCTTAGGTCAGTTAGGTTTAAGTAGTTCTAAGTTCTAGGGGACTGATGACCACAGATGTTAAGTCCCATAGTGCTCAGCGCCATTTGAACCATTTTTGAAGTTACCATCGCTTTTTGGTATTCCGTATCTGAATTGCTGAAAACGAAACCCTTATAGGATCACATTGCCAATAAATCTTTTTTCCTGGCCAAAATATGTTGCGAGAAGAATTCGATAAATCTCTGAAAGGTGTAAGACGAAACAAGGCCCCAGGAGTAGACGACATTCCGTAAGAACTACTGATAGCGTTGGGAGACAAAACTCTTCCATCTGGTGTGCACGATGTATAACACATGCGAAATACCCTCATACTTCAAGGAGAATGTAGTAATTCCAATTCCAAAGAAAGCAGTTGCTGACAGCTTTGATAATTACTGAGCAATCTCTTTAATAAGGCACTGGTGGCAAAATACTCACACAAATTCTTTACTGAAGAATGTAAAAGTGGTAGAAGCCGACCCTGGGGAAGATCAGTTTGGATTCTGGAGAAATGTAGAAACACGCGAGGCAGTACTGACTCTACGACTTACCTTAGAAGATAGGCTACGTTTCTAGCGTTTGCGGACTTAGAGAAAGCTTTTGACAATGTTGGCTAGAATACTGTCTTTCAAATTCTGAAGGTAGTAGGGTTAATATACAGGGAAGAAAGGCTATTTCGGCTTGTACAGAAAACAGACGGCGGTTATAAGACTCGAAGGGCGTGAGAGGGAAGCAATGGTTGAGAAGGATGTCAGGGTTGTCGCCTGTACCTGATGTTATTCAATATATACATCGAACGAGCAGTAAAGGAAACCAAAGAAAAATTTGGAGTAGGAATTAAAGTTCAGGGAGAAGAAATAAAAAAACTTTAAGGTTTACCGATGACATTGTAAATTTGTCAGAGACAGCAAACAACTTGGAAGAGGAGTTGAACGGAGTGGACAGTGTCTTGGCAGGAGGATATAATATTAACATCAACAAAAGCAAAACAAAAGTAATGGAAGGGAGTCGAATTAAATCTGATGCTAAGGGAATTAGATTAGGAAATTAAACACTTAAAACTGTAGACGACTTGTACTATTTGGACAGCAAAATAAATGATGACGGCCGAAGTAGAGAGGATATAGAATGTAGACGTAATGGCAAGAAAAGCATTTCTGTAGAAGAGAATTTGGCTAACAGTGAATATAGACTTACGTGTTAGGAAGTATTTTGTGAAGGTATTTGTCTGGAGTGTAGCCATGTATGGAAGTAAACCAGAGACAATAAACACTTTTGATAAAAAGGGAACAGAAGCTTTCGAAATGTGGTGCTACAGAAGAAGGTTGAAGACTAGATGGGTTGATCACATAACTAATGAGGAAGTGCTGAATACAACTGGGTAGACAAGAAATCTGTGGCACAACTTGACCAAAAGAAGGGGTTGGTTTGATAAGACATATTCCGAGACATCAAGGGGTCACCAATTTGTTATTGGCGGGGAATTGTAGTGGTGAAAATCGTAGAGGGAGACCAAGAGATGACTACAGATAGCAGAGTCAGAAAGACGTAGGTTGCAGTAGTTGTCTGGAGATGAAGAGGCTCGAACAAGAAAGAGTAGCATGGAGACATGCATCAGACCGGTCCTTGGGCTGAAGACCACAACACAGCCAAGATATCAAACAAAAAGAAATCTATCGAAAAAAGTAAAGCAGCTCGTCAAGTGCGTCCATACAGTAGTTTGAAGGGGCGGGGGGGGGGGGGGGGGGTAGGTCTGGAGGTGTGCTATATTTTTTATGTTTTGGAAAATGAATGACAATTAATGGGCGTATGGCATTGGTGACCGGGAGACCCCTCGCGGGGCGGTTCGGCCGCCGCTCCACAAGTTCTTTAACGCCACTACGGCGACTTGCGAGTGAGTGAGGATGAAATGATGATCAAAGACACACAACACCCAGTCATCTCGAGGCAGAGAAAATCCCCGACCCGGCCGGGAATCGAACCCAGGACCCCGTGCGCGGGAAGTGAGAACGCTACCGCAAGACCACAATGACAGTTAGTAAATGGCCATAAAAATTTTCAGATACAGCTACGCTAAAAACGTGTGTAATATTGATTTTTAAATCGTTTTCCTGAAAGAAATACTCTTGGATACTTCATAGATCTTCCTTTTCCTTGTCCGCAGGTATAGGCAGTCTTGAATTCAGTTAAATCTTTAATACACGATACGAAATCAATATATCCGTATTAGCTCTCCGACTAAATTCAATGTTAGTTTGTATTCGTAAATCTAAGATTGCTGTGCTTAACCCGTTAAACCCCAGCCGTTTGTGCGTCAAACCACCATTTTATTAATTTAATTCTTTGTAAGTAACAGTGTAATTCACTCGAAGCCACCGATGCTATTGCAAGACTGAGATTGCAAGTGTACACTGAAGCGCTTCTAGGAAATGTAGTGCATTGCAGTAGAGCGCTGTCAGCGTTCAAAGCAACAGTCGGAGTGAAACGTCCCCTTTGAAAAATTATACAAGACTGTGCTTAAACTGACACACAATATTTTTTAGCGCAACGCAATCTGACTTTCAGAAATCCCTACAAAGGAATGGCCCTGACTAACATTAACCTGTACCTTTCACAAATCACTTAGCTCACCAAAAATCTTCGTTACTCGAACTACTGCAATACAGCAAGCGCCACTACTGCCAGCTAAATAAAAGATTCAAACTGCTGAAGGCACTAACTACTGATAGGTATAGTTAGCAAATGAAAGATTTTAATAGAGAACAAACAATGTATTTACCTTAATAATCATAATATATATGTCATCCAGTCTTACAAATTTCAAATCTCCGCCATTTCTCTCCCCACATCCACCACTGCTGGCGGCTCACCTCCTACTGCGCAACGTTACGCGCTGTTCACATCCAGCTGCCGCTGCCGTGTTGGCAGACAACAATGCAAACTAGCTACAGACTACACACAGCACAGCCAGTGATTTTCGTACAGAGAGCGCTACGTGGCAGCGGCGTTACCAATATAAGAACCTAAACAGCCTACATATATAGCCTACTTACAGGAGTAGAGCGTTTGCTATGCGACAGTAGGACACATCTGTCTGCAAATTTTTCTTACATTATCTATTTGACGTGTGATCTTTGCATAGTGATCATATTCAGGAGGTCGTTGACAGTGAAAGTAAGTGTATGTAAAGTTATTGTATAGTAAATTTGCCGGCCGCTGTGGCCGAGCGGTTCTAGGCACTTCAGTCTGGACCCGCGCGTCCGCTACTGTCGCAGGTTCGAATCCTGTCTCGGGCATGGATGTGTGTGAAGTCCTTAGGTTAGTTAGGTTTAAGTAGTTCTAAGTTCTAGCGGACTGATGACCTCAGATGTTAAGTCCCATAATGCTCAGAGCCATTTGAACCTTTTTCTATCGTAAATCTGAGTTTGGGCGACAGCCTTTATTAGTTGTTAAATTTATTAAAGTTGAGGCCTGTTTTTGCTTGTTATTTACGACTACAAACTCTTACAGGCATTGGTGGCTTACATCGTATAAAGTAGCAGCTGAGCATGACTTCTCAGAAGAGGTCGGACCAAATGTTAATGTAAGCTATGAATCGCCCATGGAAATGTTCCTGAGCTTGTCGCAGTCGTTCCAAAGTGAAACCACCTCCATAAAACGAACGGCTGTTTAGTTTTTGGCAATTCCTTGTTGCAGTAATTGCCTACGATGACAATGAAGGTTAATATTATGGAAATCTAAAATTACATCTTTTTTCATATGGTTGGCGCTCAACGGGTTAATTCTGCCACTGATATAAACTTCCGAAAATACTTCTATCACTGAGGTGAAGAATCTAACAGCGCCGCCTATTGGTTCTTTGGTATACAACGAACCAAAGAGCTGTATCTGTACTGGGAGAGTGTTGTATATTGCCGCAGACAAAAATTAAAAATCCGTGTTTGTGTGTGTGTGTGTGTGTGTGAGCGGAGTGAAACATATATAATTTTGATGTATTTTTTATGCTTCATTTGTGTAACTATCGGGCAATAATCAGGTAGAAAAGTTAGTGTTAAAATCAGTTCAATCATTAAATCGGAAACTAATTGTCAAAGTTCGATTATTTTTTAAAATGTGAAAATTAATGTTTTAGGTAGATTTCTGGCTAATTCGTAAAATTTGATGATTACAATAAGATACTGTTCCACCAATTAAAGACTCCTGTTAATTATATTTAAATGAGCTGTAGTTGACTAAATGGGTATGTTACATTTTATACATCTCATGTACAGTGTTGGAGCACAAAAGCTGTCTTTTAACATTTGCTGTTCTGTGAAATGTATAACGCATAATACATAAAAGTGTGCTAACGATTACTTCACATAAGGTTCCCAATAGTATGTCCTATCACAGCATGCACCCTAAAATCAATCATAATCCCTTACAAACCGTCACCGGCGTAATAAAGAAAGACATGCAAATTGCAATGGGCACTCCACTACTAGTCACTACGTTTTATAAATCAGTATAAGTTTTATTCTGATTTTCCCTGTTGTCAGCATCAGAATGAGAAATACGTTCTAACTACTGACGAAATCGTCATGCAGCATGCTTGGTGTATTTCACCTTTCGATCTACAAGATCGTAATCAAGCTGCAAAATAACACCTCACCATACCTACGTGACTGGTCATCGAAACTGTAACACCTGAGAGGTGGCATGAGCCCCCTCTCATATTTCTATCTTACGATTCTCCTCTCTAATTGCATGCGGTGGAAAGTTGCTATTCCTTCACACGCGGACTTCCCACGAAGCGTCTCTCATCACCCGGGAGGTCCAGTGACAGGCGGGCTCTGTTGACTTTGAAAGGGTAAGCCGACAGGTGTGAGGGAGTCGAGTAAATGCTTTCCAGACGCCGACATTGTCAAGAGGCACGCCCGCAGGGCCTGAAGTAGCGGCTGGGCTAGAGGTTCCGTTACTTCGCAGAAACTTAGCGAAAACACTTTCTGGCGGGCTGCCAGCGAGGCGTGGGAATGACTTGTGTACCCAGGCAGCTGTGGCGGGAAAATTCCTGCGCTTTCTGCAAAATAGTAACTGTGATTGGCTTGCTCAGGGCATAGCTCCGTGACGTAGCAAGATCGGCGCAGAAATTGGCGCCAAGAATCTCCATTGGTGGAATGGTAGTGTTCTGGCAATGGAGTGGAATTTTCCGCCGGTTTTCGAGTTGCTGATTGGAACGTTTAACCACGGCCACTGTCGTGGGGGCGGGAATGTTCTGTGTTCGGTTTTGTACGGATGCTCTTGTGAGTAGTCAGCTCTCGCCTTTCGGTCGAGGACGTCGAAGCAACCAGCCAACGGCTCCGGTACGCCAGATCGTGTCCTGGCAGTCAAGAAGACAGTTTGGTAATTTATGTCCACAGCACCGGCAGATAGGGATTTTCCTAGGTGATAATCAGAGCTCAGCAGAGCGCACCTGTTCGTCTTTTTTCTAACTTTGTTCTGTCTTGGGTAGCAGCAATTAATGTTGAGTTGGCTATGTGTTTTCTCTAAGATTTGAGTTGCAAGGAATTGGCTGCACATACCACTTCGTCATAATCCTCACAATCTAGTTTAGGGACAACTTCACATTAACAGCGTTTGTTTGAGTATCCAATTTGAGCCAATTTGATGTATTGTAAATGTTTCATGTGTTTTTGTTTATTATTTTGTGTTTAGTCTTAATAAATCATATTGTTATTTTGGACAGAACTTTCATTCTGTTAATCGGTAGAGCAACCCCATCGTTCCTCACTATGTTAATGAAACCTTCGTTTATTTAACTTATTTATCAAATTAAATTATTGCAGGTGCCAAACTCTCTTCTACTCCACTGGCAGGGTTGATGAGAGTCAGTTCGCGTATTTTTTTTATCCTTGTGCAACAGCAAAAGTTGGAGTTAGAATGGGGGGCTTAGAGCATCATGTACATATGTAGATTCTAGAAGAATTGAGTGTTAAATACACTGCTAGCCCCGGCACCTCGCACACCAAGGAGGATAGCTAACAGCAAAGTTTTACTTACTTACATTGTGGCAGAAATAACATGCCACTAGGTTTGTACCTCTTTTGGCGATATGATGATGATGATGATGATGAAGTCCCAAACACTTTGACACAGCGTAGGGGGACGATGCGGGCGACCCTCACCGCCGTACTAGCCAAGGTCCTACTGGAGGTGGTCTGCCATTGCCTTCCTCCGACGGTAATGGGGATGAATGATGATGATGAAGACGACACAACAACATCCAGTCATCTCGAGGCAGGTGAAAATCCCTGACCCCGCCGAGAATCGAACCCGGGACCCCGTGCTCTGGAAGCGAGAACGCTACCGCATGACCACGAGCTGCGGACTTTGGGGATGTACAGAGGCGAAAATTTAGCGCACTCTGTTGCCACCTCCACAAAAAAAATATGATTATTCTGTTACGGCCAAGCATCGAGACAAGTTGAGCTCGGATGACGCATACAGGTACGTCGTTTCATGCCACTTCAGCTCTACGCTTCATCAGTAGACGTGGTTGTCCAGTCGTGGCCTGAAGTCTCTTGGTGATCCACGACTACGTGTTTCCAATGCGTGAGTGATTTGGAAAACGTGCTGGCCTGGGCGTCAGTCCAACACCGTACCTACCGTTCTAGCTTAGCTTTATCACGGGCAATTTGCCGTCTTGCGTAAACTTGCTGACAGATAACGACACAAAAACCTTGAATGCGGATACAGCCACCAGCGCTATCACGTCCCTGCCCGACGGGACTTAAAATTCTAGTCCACTTTCTAGACTTACAAAGCAGCATGTACGAGGGCAGTTCAATAAGTAATGCAACACATTTTTTTTCTGAAACAGGGGTTGTTTTATTCAGCATTGAAATACACCAGGTTATTCCCCAATCTTTTAGCTACAGAACACTATTTTTCAACGTAATCTCCATTCAATGCTACGGCCTGACGCCACCTTGAAATGAGGGCCTGTATGCCTGCACGGTACCATTCCACTGGTCGATGTCGGAGCCAACGTCGTACTGCACCAATAACTTCTTCATCATCCGCGTAATGCCTCCCACGGATTGCGTCCTTCATTGGGCCAAACATATGGAAATCCGGCGGTGCGAGATCAGGGCCGTAGGGTGCATGAGGAAGAACAGTCCACTGAAGTTTTCTGAGCTCCTCTCGGGTGCGAAGACTTGTGTGAGGTCTTGCGTTGTCATGAAGAAGGAGAAGTTCGTTCAGATTTTTGTACCTACGAACACGCTGAAGTCGTTTCTTCAATTTATGAAGAGTAGCACAATACACTTCAGAGTTGATCGTTTGACCATGGGGAAGGACATCGAACAGAATAACCCCTTCAGCGTCCCAGAAGACTGTAACCATGACTTTACCGGCTGAGGGTATGGCTTTAAACTTTTTGTTGGTAGGGGAGTGGGTGTGGCGCCACTCCATTGATTGCCGTTTTGTTTCAGGTTCGAAGTGATGAACCCATGTTTCATCGCCTGTAACAATCTTTGACAAGAAATTGTCACCCTCAGCCACATGACGAGCAAGCAATTCCGCACAGATGGTTCTCCTTTGCTCTTTATGGTGTTCGGTTAGACAACGAGGGACCCAGCGGGAACAAATCTTTGAATATCCCAACTGGTGAACAATTGTGACAGCACTACCAACAGAGATGTCAAGTTGAGCACTGAGTTGTTTGATGGTGATCCGTCGATCATCTCCAACGAGTGTGTTCGCACGCTCCGCCATTGCAGGAGTCACAGCTGTGCACGGCCGGCCCGCACGTGGGAGATCAGACAATCTTGCTTGACCTTGCGGCGATGATGACACACGCTTTGCCCAACGACTCACCGTGCTTTTGTCCACTGCCAGATCACCGTAGACATTCTGCAAGCGCCTATGAATATCTGAGATGCCCTGGTTTTCCGCCAAAAGAAACTCGATCACTGCCCGTTGTTTGCAACGCACGTCCGTTACAGACGCCATTTTAACAGCTCCGTACAGCGCTGCCACCTGTCGGAAGTCAATGAAACTATACGAGACGAAGCGGGAATGTTTGAAAATATTCCACAAGAAGTTTCCGGTTTTTTCAACCAAAATTGGCCGAGAAAAAAAATGTGTTGCATTACTTATTGAACTGCCCTCGTAGTTGAATTCATGCGCTAACATCCTGTCGGGACGTCTGTGTACCTCTGCTGCAGCGCAGGGAATTCTGTGGCTGTGATGGTTCAAAAATCTCTCCTCACAGAGGACAGAAGAAGAAGAGAGACAGCTGCACGGCTGTGTCGTTCGTTTCGACATAAGAGTTTATAGGCCCTGCTGATATGAAACATTGCTGTGATTCATTTCATTTTTATAATCTGGTTTCGTACTGTTTTACTTAATATAAACTGATGTTACCGATGCAATACGTGGGTAACCCCTTTCAGATACGATAAATACAGTCTAAGACAAAACAGGGACGCACCGCGAAGGAATTATCCGAACTGGAGGGAAATCGCTAGATGTGATGTTCATGCACAGACAAATAAATGATTACAATGTCAGAATAACTGGGTGATTTATTCCAGAGAAAGAGCTTCACAAACTGAGCAAGTCGATAACGCATTGATCCACCTGTGGCCCTTATGCAAGTGGTTATTCGGCTTAGCATTGGTTGACAAGAGTTGTTCATTATATCGTGCCACGTTCTGTCCAAGACAGACGCGTTAGATTCTGGAAGCGCGCGACCGCTAAGGTCGCAGGTTCGAATCCTGCCTCGGGCATGGATGTGTGTGTTGTCCTTGGGTTAGTTAGGTTTAAGTAGTCCTAAGTTCTAGGGGACTGATGACCTCTGATGTTAAGTCCCATAGCGCTCAGAGCCATTTGAACCATTTGACGCGTTAGATTGTCAAAATCTCGTTCTGGTTGCAGTGCCCTGCCCGTAATGCTCCAAATGTTCTTAACTGGGGAGAGATCGGTGACCTTGTTGGCGAAGGTAAGGTGTGGCAGGCACGTAGACAAGCAAACGTGCCGTGCGCGGGCCGGTATTGTCTTGCTGAAACGTCAACCCCGTGTAGCTGCACACGAAGGGTAATAAAACGCGGTGTAGAATATCGTCGATGTGGTCCTGTAATGTAAGGGTGCCGCAGATGACAACAAAAGGGTCCTGCGATGAAAAGTTCACCATATAACATAGCAAGTTGGAGCGTCGGACTGGGGTATAGTGTCTTTTCATAGCACGACCCCTTTGGTTGTCATCCGCGGCAGCCTTTTAGCACAGCGATACATCGACGATATTCTACTCCCCGTTTCGTTGTCCTTTGTGGCAAGCCATTCTCGGCCTACATTTCAACAAGATAACACTTGCCCGCACACGGCAAGAGTTTCTACTGCCGCTCTTAGTGCTTACCAAATTCCACTTTGGCCAGGAAGGTCGCCGGTGTCTCCCCAGTTGAGGATGTTCGAAGAATTATGGGTAGGGCCCTACGACTAGCTCGGGATTTCGACGATATAACGCGCCAACTGGGCAGAATTTGGCACGATATCCATCAGGAGAATATGCAGATACTCTCTCAATCAGTGCGAATAACTGCTTGCATAAGGGCCAATCGTGGACCAACGTGCTATTGACATGCTCAATTTTTTCTGAAATTGTACTCATTTGTTTGTCTGTACATGTGCATCACATCTAGCGATTTCTGTTCCATTCGGATAATTCCTTCGTGGTGCGTCGTTCATTTTTTTTTCTTAGAATATGTATCGTGATGTGACACATCAAAAGTCCCACTTTCGTTTCGTACATAAACTGATACAGACATACGTATTACAGTACTATACTTTCTTTTCAGTTGCTTTTGAAATATTCTCCCCAAATATTAAACCTGTAGTACAGCTGTCCGTATTTTGAGCAGGAAAGGGTCACCACGTCACAAATGTAATGCCCACTCCCTAAAATAACCGGCTATTCGAACCATAGGTGATCGTGTTGAGTACCGACATGCGCCCTGTATCACGATGCGAGGTTTTGGGCCAGTCGTCGTCGGCGGCTATGATTCGAAGCATGCATAACTTTTTCCTTCTTACAGTGAGCATTTCAACTCAGTGTATGCATGTGTTTCCGATGACTGGACAGACCAATCCTTGCATGAAATGAAACATGCGCCCACATAAATCCCACTGAAGGTTGGAGTTGGTCGAGCTTTCTCGCTTCTCAGAAAGGTGGAAGGAGTATATAGGGGGTCTATTCAAGAGCGACGTACTTGAGGACAATATTATGGAAATGGAAGAGGATGTAGATGAAGACGAAATGGGATATACGATACTGCCTGAAGAGTTTGACAGAGCACTGAAAGACCTGAGTCAAAACAAGGCCCCGGGAGTAGACAACATTCCATTAGAACTACTGACGGCCTTGGGAGAGCCAGTCTTGACAAAACTCTACCATCTGGTGAGCAATATGTATGAGACAGGCAAAATACCCTCAGACTTCAAGAAGAATATAATAATTCCAATCCCAAAGAAAGCAGGTGTTGACAGATGTGAAAATTACTGAACTATCAGTTTAATAAGTCACGGTTGCAAAATACTAACGCGAATTCTTTACAGACGAATGGGAAAAGTGGTAGAAGCCGACCTCGGGGAAGATCAGTTTGGATTCCGTAGAAATGTTGGAACACGTGAGGCAATACTGACCCTACAGCTCATCTTGGAAGATAGATTAAGGAAAGGCAAACCTACGTTTCTAGTATTTGTAGACTTAGAGAAAGCTTTTGACAATGTTGACTGGAATACTCTCTTTCAAATTCTGAAGGTGGCAGGGGTAAAATACAGGGATCGAAAGGCTATTTACAATTTGTACAGGAACCAGATGGCAGTTATAGGACTCGAGGGTTATGAAAGAGAAGCAGTGGTTGGGGAGGGAGTGAGACAGGGTTGTAGCCTGTCCCCGATGTTATTCAATCTGTATATTGAGCAAGCAGTAAAGGAAACAAAAAGAAAAATGCGGAGTAGACATTAAAATCCATGGAGAAGAAATAAAAACTTTGAGGTTCGCCGATGACATTGTCATTCTGTTAGAGACAGCAAAGGACTTGGATGAGTAGTTGAAAGGAATAGACAGTGTCCTGAAAGTAGGATGTAAGATGAACATCAACAAAAAAAAAAAAACGAGGGTAATGGAACGTAGTCGAATTAAGTCGAGTGGTGCTGAGGAAATGAGACACTTAAAGTAGTAAAGGAGTTTTGCTATTTGGGGAGCAAAATAACTGATGATGGTCGAAGTAGCGGGAAGATAAAATGTAGACTGGCAATGGCAAGGAAAGCGTTTCTGAAGAAGAGAAATTTGTTAACATCAAGTATAGATTATGGTGTCAGAAAGTCGTTTCTCGAAGTATTTGTGTGGAGTGTAGCCATGTATGGAAGTGAAACATGGACGATAAATAGTTTGGACAAGATGAGAATACAAGCTTTTGAAATGTGGTGCTACAGAAGAATGCTGAAGATTAGATGGGTAGATCACATAACTAATGAGGAGGTAATGAATAGAATTAGGGAGAAGAGAAATTTGTGGCACATCTTGATTAGAAGAAGGGATCGGTTGGTAGGACATGTTCTGAGCCATCAAGGGATCAGCAATTTAGTTTTGGAGGGCAGCGTGGAGGTTAAAAATCGTAGAGGGAGACCAAGAGATGAATATACTAAGCAGATTCAGAAGGATGTATGTTGCAGTAGGTACTGGGAGATGAAGAAGCTTGCACAGGATTGAATAGCATGGAGAGCTGCATCAAACCAGTCTCAGGACTGAAGACCACAACAACAACAACATTCTTGCTTGTTGCTCGGCCTCTTCGTATCTGCGGCGTTCTCTTTCAAACAAGTGATAGCGGTGGATTTGGTGCTCCTCCACAGTAAGCGGTCGACTGCTCAATCTTCCCACGTTTGTATGTCTATACTGGTCGTTTTCACCCTGTGTTTCAGCTAGTCGGCTTAAGATGCGCTCCATGACGTTTGCTGGCACAACTGAGTTCACCGTAAAGGACTCGGCGCGGAAGCCTGGTATCACTCACGCGTTGAATTTGGACCAACCAGCTCAGTAGATGAGCAATGTAGCTTGCCTCAATGGTGTTTAGATGCACTTTCTCGAGAACCGGTGTTGATCACTTCATCTTCTACGTGTGTCTCATTCTTTGTTGGTGGAAGCACTCAAGTTTTTTTATATATATGTATATATTTCGTATGGCTAATAGAATACAGCAGTAAGTAAGTAATAACACAAACAACGTATAAAAACAAAGAATGGTCAATATGTTACAGGCAACAAACAATTATTAGATCTAAAAAAGAAAGTGAAACACAAAATACACAAAAATACATAGAAATTATAGTAATAGTATCTAGTAATAGGTTTTTCAGAAGGAAAAGAGTAGACCAGACTCATGGTTGTATGTCCAAGTACCTCAGCCAGCCAGAAGCATCTCCCTCCAGGAGATGCAGCTCCTGCATTGTGCCAGGGAATCTCCTCGTAGGGCAGTCCATTGCGATATGATGTAGAGTTTGTGGATTCCCACAGTCGCAGTTGGGTGAGTCAGTATGTCCCTATTTGTGCTTCCAGTAATTACATCTACCATAGCCTGTTCGGATACGATTTAAAGTTGTCCAAGATTTTCTGGGAAGACCGAAGCCCTCGGGCCGTACGGTTGGGTCCGAGACTAAGTTAAGGTGATCAGGGTTAGACATATCCCATTCCCGACGCCAGGCTTCGTCGATATCATAATTGTCCTCGATCAGCTGTTGCCCTAATCTCCATGATGGCTTACGGGGCTTGAGCCTGTGGCTGGGGTTCTTGCAGTCTTCGTGTAAGGGTAGGTCACGGTTGTTAGCGCACTTTTGGCATTCCCTTTTCAGTGCAGATCTTCGCCTTAGATGGGGTGGGGCTATATTAGCCAGTACCGGGAGCCATTGGTGGGGCGTCGGGTTAATAGTGCCTGAGATGAGCCTCATGGTGTCGTTTAGCTGGGTGTCCACCGTTGCTGTGTGAGTGCTGTTTAGCCAGACCAGAGCGCAGTATTCAGCCACCGAATACACTAGTGCAAGAGCAGATGTTCTGAGAACTGTGGCGATTGCTCCCCAGCTACTTCCAGTGAGTTTGTGTAGGACATTATTTCTGGTTTTGATTTTTGCTGCGCATTTGTATAAGTGCTCCTTGTACGTCAGAGATCGGTCCAATGTAATTCCCAGATACTTTGGGAGGGGACTGTAGTTAAGCAGCTGGCCTCTGAACTCTACGTGGGGTGCATAGTTTGCCTGTCTGTTGTTGAGGTGGAAACAGGAGACTTGGGTTTTAGAAGTATTAGGTCTGAGCCTCCATGTTTCGAAATATTCATCCATTTTGATAAGGTCTTCCTCAATGATTCTTTCGGAATTGTGGAAGTCTTGATGTTGATATGTGAGAGCAATATCGTCTGCATAGATAAACTTCTTAGAAGATGTCTCTGGTAGGTCTGATGTACATATATTAAAAAGTAATGGAGCTAGCACGGATCCTTGGGGCAGGCCATCATTTAACCTATATTTCTTGCTTATCTCTCCATCTAGGTGTACTTCAAAAAATCTATTTGAAAGCATACTGTTGATTAGGGTAGCCGTTTTCTTGCAAGGAATAATGCGTTGGAGTTTAAGAATCATTGCCTCCCTCCACACTGTGTCATATGCTGACGATAGATCTATGAACACGGCGACTGTCTTTTTCTTCCTTTGAAATCCACTCTCAATATGTGTGGTAAGAGATAATACTTGATCACAGCAGCTCCGACCGGGTCTAAATCCGGCTTGTTCAATAGGAATGAAATTCTCAGCAATGGTGGACGGTTTCAAGTGCTTAGGATGCATATTCTCACAGGATGGCAACATAGTGAAAGAACTGGAAGCGAGGTGTAGCAAAGCTAATGCAGTGAGCGCTCAGCTACGATCTACTCTCTTCTGCAAGAAGGAAGTCAGTACCAAGACTAAGTTATCTGTGCACCGTTCGATCTTTCGACCAACTTTGTTGTATGGGAGCGAAAGCTGGGTGGATTCAGGTTACCTTATCAACAAGGTTGAGGTTACGGATATGAAAGTAGCTAGGATGATTGCAGGTACTAGTAGATGGGAACAATGGCAGGAGGGTGTCCACAATGAGGAAATCAAAGAAAAACTGGGAATGAACTCTATAGATGTAGCAGTCAGGGCGGAAAGGCTTAGATGGTGGGGTCATGTTACACGCATGGGAGAAGCAAGGTTACCCAAGAGACTCGTGGATTCAGCAGTAGAGGGTAGGAGGAGTCGGGGCAGACCAAGGAGAAGGTACCTGGATTCGGTTAAGAATGATTTTGAAGTAATAGGTTTAACATCAGAAGAGGCACCAATGTTAGCACTGAATAGGGGATCATGGAGGAACTGTATAAGGGGGGCTATGCTCCAGACTGAACGCGGAAAGGCATAATCAGTCTTAAATGATGATGATGATGATGATGATTCTCAACAATGGGTTTTATTCTGTTGAGAATAAGTCTCTCCAATAGTTTGTAGCGTGCACTTAGAAGAGCTATAGTTCTATAGTCCTCTGGGAGCTTTCCATCTTTGCCAGGCTTAAGAATGGCGACGATCTTGGTTTGTTTAAATAGTGGTGGTAGTGTTTCGATCGTTGGATGTCATTGTAAAACTGAGTTAGCCACAGCAGAGCTCGAGGTCCTAGGTGCCGTAAGAACTCGGGGGGTGCAATGTAGACTAGCCTCCCCGTGGTGCACCCTGGGCAACGTGATTTTTTATCACGGCTAAATAGTCTACAAATCCGGCTGCTGGACCTGTGAGGATTTCCCAGCTTTACAGAATCAGCTCAGACAAGTTTTTTGGTATCACGGTGATACAATGTCCAAGTTCAGCAGCAGTACAGCTCTGTACCTGATGAGTTTGGTGGGAGCATTAGGTTTTTCATGGAGATTCTGTGAGTTAACCGTCGGAATGCGGTGTGGGCAGCCACAATTCCTTTATCAGCGTCGTATTAGCAGATATACCGTTTAAACAAGATGCTTCCAAGTTATGAAAAGTGATCAACCTGTTCCGTTGTTGTCTAAGATCGAGACTCTGAATTGAGAAAGAGTTATTCATGGGGCAGGTTGTGCGAGTACCTCCGTTTCTCCCACATAGATGGTAAGACTACAGCGATGGCATGCTGTTTTAAAGCAGTTTACTGACTGTAGCAGCTCTGCAGGTGTTACAGCCAGAGATGTGGTACCATCAGTATGCTACAGTTCTGTCACGTGGGTAACCTCGGTGCGTCTCTTGACAGACTGAAGAAGAGACCTCCATGAAAAAGAAACTTGAATCTCCATGTTTTGGTTGTTTGCAAAGCATTCATACAGCATGGCAGCCGTGTACAGGGAAAAGATAGTAGGAGCAAGCACACAGCCTTGTTTCAAGCCCTGAGTGATTGGCAACGAATCCGACGCAGAGTTACCACACCAGCTTCTGGTCCCGCAGGATAACGACGAATGCAATCTAGTAACCTTCGTTTTCTTCGGAGCCGATACACAGGGATAGGACCATAGTGACTCGTCCAAATGACGACGTGTTGCTACTCCTACGTCCACTGTTGTCTTTGGATGAATCACTGCTGGAGCACATCTTCCTGCTGCCGCATCATGGAAAAATACGACAATGGATGCTGTGCTAACAATGGTGTGCTGCTGCAGAGGTCGCCGCACTCAAACACTGATGTCTTGTATGGGCTTGAGTAGGATTCTTCTCAATACATAGATTCCATATTCGCGTGACTGGGCTCCCGGCAAATAGTATCAGCAATACTGTGCATTGTTGTACACACAAAGACAAAAGAAACGACACACCACGAAGGAATCATCCGAATGAGACGGAAATCGGTAGACATTTGTATGTCCAGCCTTTTCGCAGGACATCTATGGGACGACGGCCGTTTACTAACGTGAGAAAAAATAAAAACACCTACAGCTGTCCTTATGATTTTATTTTATTTTGTCGCTGCCAGTTTCGACGCTTCATTGCGTCATCTTCAGGCCTGTATGCATAAAACCTTAAAGAGAGCATTATCAACTTATCGGTCAAGTTATATAGAAACAGATTAAAACAGAATGAGAAGAAAGGCAAGACTCTACAAACGAATTTACACCGAACATTTGACAGAAAGAAGATATACGTCCAACTTATCAAGTTATCGGTCAAGGTATATAGAAACAGATTAAAATAGAATGAGAACAAAGGCAAGACTCTACAAATGAATTTACACCGAACATTTGACAGAAAGAAGATTTACATCCATTGTCACATATCTAAAATGTACCATCACGAATTTCCACTCAATACATTGTACAACTATACTATCTATTAAAACTTCTTTAAATTCTATTCACGATTTTTATTTGACAGTCGGACATGAGTTATCTGCACAACCTTGAAATAACTTACTGTAGGAAAAAATAACTGTAAAAGGTGACGAGTGGAAGGAAACAATACCTCACAAAGAAGTAAAAAGGAGGAACATGACCTATGTGTCGTGTCAAAGTATCAAATGCTTATGTGTACACAGATGAGGGACATACACTATGCCATATCTTGTCACGAAATCGGCAGATGTGATGTACGTGTACAGACAAAACAAATAATGACAATTTCAGAAAACTGGATGATTTATTCGAGAGAAATAGCTTCACAAACTGAGTAATTCAATAGCGTGTTGGTCCACCTCTGACCCTTGTGCAAGCAGATATTCGGCTTGGCATTGATTCATGAAGAACTTGCGTGTCCTCCTAGGGTGTATCGTGCCAAACTCTGTGCAACTGGCGCGTTGGATCCTCAAAACCTCGAGAAGGATGGAGGACCCCGCCCTTAATGCTCCAAACGTTCTCAATTAGGGAGAGATTTGGCGACCTTCAAGGCCAAGGTAGGGTTTGGCAAACACGAAGACAACAGTACAAATTCTCACCGTGTGCAGGCGGTCATTACCTTGCTGACATGTAAGCCCAGGGTAGCTTGCCATGAAGGGCAAAAAAACGGGGCGTGTGGTGTGATGGTGCAGCGGATGACAACCAAAAGAAAAACGACACCCCACACCATCACTCCTGGTTTTCCGGCCGTATGGCAGGCGACAGTCAGATCGGTATCCCACCACTGTCCAGGACGTCTCCAGAGTCCAGACACGCTTTTGACTGGAGTATAACAGTCTTCAGTGATGTGCCCACTTCGAAGTGAGCCCCGATGAGCAGCAAAGACGTGTATGGAGACGCCCCTGACAGCGGTGGGGTAACAGCCCAACTGTCGCCTGCCATACGGCCGGAAAACCAGGAGTGATGGTCTGGGGTGCTGTTTCTTTCCGTAGCAGGGACCTTTTGGTTGTCATCTGTGGCACCCTTATGGAACAGCTGTTCGTCGACGATATTCTACACCCCGTTTCGTTGCCCTTCATGGCAAGCCACACTGGGTTTACATCTCAGCAAGATAACCCCGCCTACACACGGCGAGAGTTTCCACTGGTAGTCCGTCCCTTGGCCAACATGGTCGCCGGATCTCTCCCCAATTGAGAACGTTTGGAGCATTATGGGCAGGGCCCTCCAACCATCTCGTAATTTTGGTGATTTAACACGCCAATTGGACAGTATTTAGCACGATACTCGTCAGGAGAAGAGACAACAAGTACGAGGGCAGTTCAATAAGTAATGCAACACATTTTTTTCTGAAACAGGGGTTGTTTTATTCAGCATTGAAATACACCAGGTTATTCCCCAATCTTTTAGCTACACAACACTATTTTTCAACGTAATCTCCATTCAATGCTACGGCCTTACGCCACCTTGAAATGAGGGCCTGTATGCCTGCACGGTACCATTCCACTGGTCGATGTCGGAGCCAACGTCGTACTGCATCAATAACTTCTTCATCATCCGCGTAGTGCCTCCCACGGATTGCGTCCTTCATTGGGCCAAACATATGGAAATCCGACGGTGCGAGATCGGGGCTGTAGGGTGCATGAGGAAGAACAGTCCACTGAAGTTTTGTGAGCTCCTCTCGGGTGCGAATACTTGTGTGAGGTCTTGCGTTGTCATGAAGAAGGAGAAGTTCGTTCAGATTTTTGTGCCTACGAACACGCTGAAGTCGTTTCTTTAATTTCTGAAGAGTAGCACAATACACTTCAGAGTTGATCGTTTGACCATGGGGAAGGACATCGAACAGAATAACCCCTTCAGCGTCCCAGAAGACTGTAACCATGACTTTACCGGCCGAGGGTATGGCTTTATACTTTTTCTTCGTAAGGGAGTGGGTGTGGAGCCACTCCATTGATTGCCGTTTTGTTTCAGGTTCGAAGTGATGAACCCATGTTTCATCGCCTGTAACAATATTTGACAAGAAATTGTCACCCTCAGCCACATGACGAGCAAGCAATTCCGCACAGATGGTTCTCGTTTGCACTTTATGGTGTTCGGTTAGACAACGAGGGACCCAGCGGGAACAAACCTTTGAATATCCCAACTGGTGAACAACTGTGACAGCACTACCAACAGAGATGTCAAGTTGAGCACTGAGTTGTTTGATGGTGATCCGTCGATCATCTCGAACGAGTGTGTTCGCACGCTCCGCCATTGCAGGAGTCACAGCTGTGCACGGCCGGCCCGCACGCGGGAGATCAGACAGTCTTGCTTGACCTTGCGGCGATGATGACACACGCTTTGCCCAACGACTCACCGTGCTTTTGTCCGCTGCCAGATCACCGTAGACATTCTGCAAGCGCCTATGAATATCTGAGATGCCCTGGTTTTCCGCCAAAAGAAACTCGATCACTGCCCGTTGTTTGCAACTTACATCCGTTACAGACGCCATTTTAACAGCTCCGTACAGCGCTGCCACCTGTCGGAAATCAATGAAACTATACGAGACGAAGCGGGAATGTTTGAAAATATTCCACAAGAAATTTCCGGTTTTTTCAACCAAAATTGGCCGAGAAAAAAAATGTGTTGCATTACTTATTGAACTGCCCTCGTATTTCAATCATTACCAAGGTGAATAACTGCTTGCATAAGATCCATAGGCGGGCCGAAGCTTTTGAAGCTTACCGCAGAACGATCCTACTGCCGGCAACATGCGTTTCGCATAAGGACCGCGAAGATAAGATACGAAAAGTTAGCAGCGCGGGATTAGCCGAGCGCTCTGGGGCGCTGCAGTCATAGACTGTGCGGCTGGTCCCGGCGGAGGTTCGTGTCCTCCCTCGGGAATGGGTGTGTGTGTTTGTCCTTAGGATAATTTCGGTTAAGTAGTGTGTAAGCTTAGGGACTGATGACCTTAGCAGTTAAGTCCCATAAGATTTCACACACGAAAAGTTAGGGCTCATACGGAGTCATATAGATAGTCGTTTTTCCCTTGCTCTACCTGTGAGTGGGGCAGGAAAGCAAACAAGTAATAGTCGTACAGGGTACCCTCGGCCATGCACTATACGGTGGCTTCCGACGTATGTATGTCAATGTAGATATGCTGACTTGGTCAATCTGTTAAACTCTTCGTCTTGAATAAATCATTCAACTTTTCTGAAACTGTTATCATTTGTTTGTCTGTACATACACGTCTCATCTACCGATTTCCGTCCGTGCTGAGATACTTCCTTCCTTCTCTTCTTTTGTTTTTGTTTTTTCTTAAGTGTATTTCATGGCACTTGGCGCATTTACGGCATTTTCACAGTCTGTTTGTCTAGCGCCTTAGAATGTCGCCCTTTCGGACTTTATATATTGATTGTGTTGTAAGTTCCTTCTGAGGCAGCACATTTAAAATGCCTTCACAATCTTCTTCACGGTCCACGTTTCAGTTCCAGACCCCACTGACGTCCATATCTTGTTGAAGTTAGAGACCTCATGCTGCAGTTTCCGTGTTTGTGAATTACATTTCATTTCTAGAAAACTTCACCTTTTCCAAAACGTACAGCGTTCTTTTCTTATTAGTTACCCAATAAATAACAATAAATAACCAACGAGAAGAAAGAAAACATTGTTTTAAGCGGAATACGGAATTAAAAAGGATATAATTCCATACTAAAAGCTGATATGAGGAGAAACCTTTCTTTGGAGGTGCTTGAAATCATTGTATATTTCAGTAATGGTGCTAAATGTTAATAAGTTAATTGTTAACGAAGTATTTCGACCACTGAGAGTGAACAGAAGGCCAGTGTAAGCGTTGAATAGTAAATTAAATTTGCTTTTTTGTTATCCTACATTTGGAATTGGGGTTTCTTTTTTATTAAGAGAGTTAAACAACAACATTGCACAGAAGCGGAATTTAGGTCAACACTGCAAACATGGTCAATTGTACTTTTAAAAATTACACTACTGGCCATTAAAACTGATACACCACGAAGATGACGTGCTACAGACGCGAAATTTAACCGATAGGAAGAAGATGCTGTGATATGAAAATGATTAGTTTTTCAGAGCATTCACACAAGTTTGACGCCGGTGGCGACACCTACAACGTGCTGACATGAGCAAAGTTTCCAGCCGGTTTCTCATACACAAACAGCAGTTGACGGGCGTTGCCTGGTGAAACGTTGTTGTGATGCCTCATGTAAGGAGGAGAAATGCGTACCATCACGTTTCCGACTTTGATAAAGGTCGGATTGTAGCCTATCGCGATTGCGGTTTATCGTATCGCGACATTGCTGCTCGCGTTGGTCGAGATCCAATGACTGTTAGCAGAATATGGAATCGGTGAGTTCAGGAGGGTAATACGAAACGCCGTGCTGGATCCCAACGGTCTCGTATCACTAGCAGTCGAGATGACAGGCATCTTATCCGCACGGCTGTAACGGATCGTGCAGCCATGTCTCGATCCCTGAGTTAGCAGATGGGGACGTTTGCAAGAAAACAACCATCTGCACGAACAGTTCGACGACGTTTGCAGCAGCATAGACTATCAGCTCGGAGACCATGGCTGCGATTACCGTTGACGCTGCATCACAGACAAGAGCGCCTATGATAGTGTACTCAACGACCAACCTGGGCGCACGAATGGCAAAACGTCATTTTTTCGGATGAATCCAGGTTATGTTTACAGCGTGATGGTCGCATCCGTGTTTGGCGACATCGCGGTGAACGCACATTGGAAGCGTGTATTCGTCATCGCCATACTGGCGTATCACCAGGCGTGATGGTATGGGGTGCCATTGGTTACACGTCTCGCTCACCTCTTGTTCTCATTGACGGCACTTTGAACAGTGGACGTTACATTTCAGATGTGTTACGATCCGTCTACCCTTCATTCGATCCCTGCGAAACCCTACATTTCAGCAGGATAATGCACGACCGCATGTTGCAGGTCCTGTACGGGCCTTTCTGGATACAGATAATGTTCGAATGCTGCCCTGGCCAGCACATTCTCCAGGTCTCTCACAATTAAAAACGTCTGATCAATGGTGGCCGAGCAACTGGCTCGTCACAATACGCCAGTCACTACTCTTGACGAACTGTGGTATCGTGTTGAAGCTGCATGGGCAGCTATACCTATACACGCCATCCAAGCTCTGTTTTGACTCAATGCCGAGGCGTATCAAGGCCGTTATTACGGCCAGAGGTGGTTGTTCTGGGTACTGATGTCTCAGGATCTGTGCACCCAAATTGTGTGAAAATGTAATCACATGTCAGTTCTGGTATAGTATATTTGTCCAATTAATACCCGTTTATCATCTGCATTTCTTCTTGGTGTAGCAATTTTAGTGGTCAGTAGTGTAGTTTGGCCAACCCGTATTCCAGAATGAGATTTTCACCTCTACAGCGAAGTGTGCGCTGATATGAAACTTCCTAGCAGATTAAAACTGTGTGCCCGACCGAGACTCGAACTCGGGACCTTTGCCTTTCGCGGGCAAGTGCTCTACCATCTGAGCACGACTCACGCCCGGTCCTCACAGGTTTACTTCTGCCAGTATCTCGTCTCCTACCTTCCAAACTTTACAGAAGCTCTCCTGCGAACCATGCAGGACTAGCACTCCTGAAAGAAAGGATATTGCGGAGACAGTGCTTCTGTAAAGTTTGGAAGGTAGGAGACGAGATACTGGCAGAAGTTAAACTGTGAGGACCGGGCGTGAGTCGTGCTTCGGTAGCTCAGTTGGTAGAGCACTTGCCCGCGAAAGGGAAAGGTCCCGAGTTCGAGTCTCGGTCGGGCACACAGTTTTAATCTGCCAGGAAGTTTCAACCCGTATTGTTACAAATTCTGTATCATTCGACAAATCTGCCGTCATTCTTACTACCTGGGCACTGTAATTTGTTCCACTTGCGATTTTAATCCTCTTCGTAATTTTTTCTAGCGTTTTACCACAACGAGTGTAACACTGGTCGGAGAAACAGTTTCGTCACAAACTACAAGAATTAGTGGCATCAGCGGAAGGTTAGTAAGCCGATTTCCAGCCAGCTGTCGGCGTCCTTTGTCCTTCTGCGAAGGAACTGCGACACTGGAGCGATGCTGTCGACACGAGGCTGCCACAACAGAATGTCGCGCCTCTTCCCAGTACGGCGTGTCGCTGGAATGGATAATGACACTTCCGCCACAACACAGCGTTCTGAGTCACCTGCTGCCCGTTCCTTGTTCGAAGGAAGTCGTCGTTCAAGGATCAGGCTCGACGTAGCGATGATCTCATAATGTGTGTTCAGCAAATCGCTGTGGCTACACAGTTCACTGTGAGCCTTCCACCCCTCTACAGCCCATTTCCTGCAGACCCTCCACGTCGGTCTCTTTGATCCCGTGCCTTTCCATATAACATCCTTTTAGCTACTACCCGCCGGTTTCAATCTGACTCGTATGAGTATCCTTCTAATCGGTCAATCTTCATACACTGACGGAAAAAAAAATGTAGCACCAAGAAGGAGTTGTACGACATAAACGAAACTTGGTAAGCGTGTTTATGAAAGAGATCAACTAAAGCAGTCAGCAACTACGTATAGCTCATTAATGCCTTTCGTGGCAGATTTATTTTTAAGATTAAGATACGAAATTCAACATAACGAGAACTGACAATGATATTCAACGTAATGACTACTTACAATGAAATTGAACATCTCTTTTAATACTTCGATGATGCAAACAACGGGAGGTAACTAAGTAAGAAACCTATTTCTTATGACTGTTGAAGCCTTTTGATGACTGGAACGAGATTTAAATTGGCAAATTTATATTTCGTTATCGTTTTATTTAAACATTAAACATAAAAACACCGAATGTCAATGATTGCTTACTTTGCTTTTTACTGAGGATGAATGTCTGGTATCACCTTTTTAAGTAATGCTAATTCGTAGACAAGCTCTTAAAGCTGAAGTCTGCCAGTGAGCCTCTGTGAATGTACATATAAGTGTAAACATCGACATGACCTTAACGGCAGATTTATAAAGCCGTGAAAATTAACATTGAGGAAACACAAGTCTACCAGACTAATTTTGCTTCGAAACTAATCACACATACGTCGCACTGTAGCTGTGTAAGTTCTAGCTCTAGCCGAGTTTTCCGCACTGTCAACATAACCTGGAAGTCAGTGAAACTGCGCAACTATTTTCCAGCTGAAACTCGGTACGGCAATTTGATCTAACCGCAGATTCATTCCTTGAGTGCTCCTCCTGAAAATAAAAATGTATTTTCGTAGAGAAGATGTTGGGAAAATTATTGAGACATTTATGTCTCTACTCCTACGTGATGCATAATTTCTTCAGTCTCATCGCTTAAAAGAGATTATTTTTTAAATTTTTTCTATAATACACTCCTGGAAATTGAAATAAGAACACCGTGAATTCATTGTCCCAGGAAGGGGAAACTTTATTGACACATTCCTGGGGTCACATACATCACATGATCACACTGACAGAACCACAGGCACATAGACACAGACAACAGAGCATGCACAATGTCGGCACTAGTACAGTGTATATCCACCTTTCGCAGCAATGCAGGCTGCTATTCTCCCATGGAGACGATCGTAGAGATGCTGGATGTAGTCCTGTGGAACAGCTTGCCATGCCATTTCCACCTATGCCATTTCCACCTGGCGCCTCAGTTGGACCAGCGTTCGTGCTGGACGTGCAGACCGCGTCAGACGACGCTTCATCCAGTCCCAAACATGCTCAATGGGGGACAGATCCGGAGATCTTGCTGGCCAGGGTAGTTGACTTACACCTTCTAGAGCACGTTGGGTGGCACGGGATACATGCGGACGTGCATTGTCCTGTTGGAACAGCAAGTTCCCTTGCCGGTCTAGGAATGGTAGAACGATGGGCTCGATGACGGTTTGGAAGTACCGTGCACTATTCAGTGTCCCCTCGACGATCACCAGTGGTGTACGGCCAGTGTAGGAGATCGCTCCCCACACCATGATGCCGGGTGTTGGCACTGTGTGCCTCGGTCGTATGCAGTCCTGATTGTGGCGCTCACCTGCACGGCGCCAAACACGCATACGACCATCATTGGCACCAAGGCAGAAGCGACTCTCATCGCTGAAGACGACACGTCTCCATTCGTCCCTCCATTCACGCCTGTCGCGACACCACTGGAGGCGGGCTGCACGATGTTGGGGCGTGAGCGGAAGACGGCCTAACGGTGTGCGGGACCGTAGCCCAGCTTCATGGAGACGGTTGCGAATGGTCCTCGCCGATACCCCAGGAGCAACAGTGTCCCTAATTTGCTGGGAAGTGGCGGTGCGGTCCCCTACGGCACTGCGTAGGATCCTACGGTCTTGGCATGCATCCGTGCGTCGCTGCGGTCCGGTCCCAGGTCGACGGGCACGTGCACCTTCCGCCGACCACTGGCGACAACATCGATGTACTGTGGAGACCTCACGCCCCACGTGTTGAGCAATTCGGCGGTACGTCCACCCGGCCTCCCGCAAGCCCACTATACGCCCTCGCTCAAAGTCCATCAACTGCACATACGGTTCACGTCCACGCTGTCGCGGCATGCTACCAGTGTTAAAGACTGCGATGGAGCTCCGTATGTCACGGCAAACTGGCTGACACTGACGGCGGCGGTGCACAAATGCTGCGCAGCTAGCGCCATTCGACGGCCAACACCGCGGTTCCTGGTGTGTCCGCTGTGCCGTGCGTGTGATCATTGCTTGTACAGCCCTCTCGCAGTGTCCGGAGCAAGTATGGTGGGTCTGACACACCGGTGTCAATGTGTTCTTTTTTCCATTTCCAGGAGTGTATTTTGCATGGGATGTATTGTAACGTTGTTTTAAAGTGAATTTTTCGTTGTGTTTAACAAGTTTTGAAGCACATTAGAAAAACACCAAGCATGTCAAGACACCATCGCATACAACAAACATATAGGCTTGGCATCCTGCACTGCTACGTTGATGATGATGTGTCTGACCACTCTAGACTTCCTAACCTGATCAATATGCTACTTTCCACGCCTTTTAAGAACAGCTACTATCCATTTTAAGGGAACACCCCGTCACAAAACTTAAATTTCTTTCAAAAAGAATTAATGTCTACACATCATCTTTGAAGTCTTTATTCTTAGATCCCAAAACGGTTTGGCTATATTCGGATTAAAAGATATTTGAAATACGGACTGCGTAAGGGTCTGTGCCAAACCGAAAGATGCCAAACATAATGTTTGATTTCTATCATCATCAAACAGAACCGTCTATACTCCGAACTTGGCATAAACTCAAACTGGGGAAACAAGCTGGAAGATTTCCAAGAAAACCGAAGCGAAATAATTGGCAGCCAGTCGTTGGAAATGAATTAATTTGCCTGTTGACTATGTAAATATAAATTTAGAGAATACACGGAAGTGTATTCTGAAGGTGCCTACAAAATCTGACACTTGAGAATTTTATTGTGAGTACCAAAAGCTGGTTTTCAACAATACCACTACAGTCTTATTAAAATTGAAAACTCGAAAACCAATGAAATTGTGGGCTTCTAAACATTGATACAGCTTCAGCTTTACATAATAGACACGATTTTAAAATCTGGTTGCTACTGGCAACATAGAAGAAATTGTAAGTAGGCTGTTTATATTATCTTATTGGCAACGTTACGTAGCGCTCTGTATGAAAATCACTGGCTGTGCTGTGTGCAGTCTGTGGCTAGTTTGCATTGTTGTCTGCCATTGTAGTGTTGGGCAGCGGCAGCTGGATGTGAACAGCGCGTAGCGTTGCGCAGTTGGAGGTGAGCCGCCAGCAGTGGTAATACCATACTCTCTACCAGGACTACAGTGTGTCTACTCTGTGATGACCAAACTACCAATATTTTTCAAAACTTCGACTGACTCTGCTGTGGGTTTGCTCTGTGTGGCCCATTACCTGTCTGCATGTCAAGAGTCAGCACTGTCTTTCCATTGGAAGGACAACAGTACGTGTTCAAGACTGCATGGAAATCCACTATTTCTGTGTGCATTTTCTTTTACTGCTCAGACTTTGAGAAAAACACTGCAATTTTACTGTGATGAACGATCAGGACTGTCTTTATGGACTGTGAGAAAATTTTAGCCTTTGACCAACATTGTATTGATAAGTGTGTGCATTTGATTTCTTTGTTGTTGTAATTATGAAAAATTTTTTCAAACCTGTGTTGGCCACTGCCCAAAACAATTTGTAAAATTTTTTGTGGGGAGCATGGGGGCTATGTAAGTAGGCTGTCTATGTTTTCTTATTGGCAACGTTACGTAGCGCTCTGTATGAAAATCTCTGGCTGTGCTGTGTGCAGTCTGTGGCTAGTTTGCATTGTTGTCTGTCATTGTAGTGTTGGGCAGCTGGATGTGAACAGCGCGTAGCGTTGCGCAGTTGGAGGTGAGCCGCCAGCAGTGGTGGATGTGGAGAGAGAGAGATGGCGGAGTTTTGAAATTTGTAAGACTGGATGTCATGAACTGCTATATATATTATGACTATTAAGGTAAATACATTGTTTGTTCTCTATCAAAATCTTTCATTTGCTAACTATGCCTATCAGTAGTTAGTGCCTCCAGTAGTTTGAATCTTTTATTTAGCTAGCTGTAGTGGCGCTCGCTGTATTGCAGTAGTTCGAGTAACGAAGATTTTTGGTGAGGTAAGTGATTTGCGAAAGGTATAGGTCAATGTTAGTCAGGGCCATTCTTTTGTAGGGATTTTTGAAAGTCAGATTGCGTTGCGCTAAAAAATATTGTGTGCCAGTTTAAGGACAGTCATGTAGAATTTTTCCAAGGGGACGTTTCAAAATGTTAAAGTTTTGGGTGGAGTCTCCCCTTAAGGACTGCGCCGTATGCACAGTATGTTCGTATCTAAAGCTACTTCGAAGTAGTTATGGTAATTCGTCTGAGGGCAGCACACAGTTTGCACTTCTCCTGTGCTGCCAGTCGGTCGGCCGTGCTGCGTTAAGTGACATTCCCGGCGGGGTCAGGGATTTTCTCTGCCTCGTGATGACTGGGTGTTATGTGCTGTCCTTAGGTTAGTTAGGTTTAAGTAGTTCTAAGTTCTAGGGGACTGATGACCATAGATGTTAAGTCCCATAGTGCTCAGAGCCATTTGAACCGTTAAGTGACGACGTCTGACCGTCCCAACTAACCGCGAGCGCTCACAACGTAGGCGGCGGGCGACTGTGAGTGCTCTTGGTCGGGTAGCCGCATCCTCGACAGGCCTGCTGCAGTCTGCGACACGTGATACTAGAAATTAGTTTTAACATGTTCTGAAAGGTTGCAAAATTGGGACCAGTTACTCTTTTATGATAATTTATTTTGTCTTTACATGTCCCATGTTGGTTGGCTCATCTCCTAACGCAGAGAGAAAGTACGGATTTACTTGCATGTCATTTCCCGATGCAAAGATTTTGTATTCTCTGACCGTCCATATAGATTTTCTTCCTAACAACCTCTCAAGACGAATGCTGCGATTATTCCCTAGAAGAGGCTTTGCCTTTGAGATAGTCTTGTCAGTCTCACATTCAGCAGACTTTGTGTCGTTTCCAGGAAACATCTCTTTTCGTGCTCAGTGAAAGCTACACTACTGGCCATTAAAATTGCTACACCAAGAAGAAATGCAGATGATAAACGGGTATTCATTGGACAAATATATTATACTAGAACTGACATGTGATTTCATTTACACGCAAACTGGGTCCATACATCCTGAGAAATCAGTACGCAGAACAACCACCTCTGGCCGTAATAACGGCCTTGATACTCCTGGGCATTGAGTCAAACAGAGCTTGGATGGCGTGTACAGGTACAGCTGCCCATGCAGCTTCAACGCGACACCACAGTTCACCAAGAGTAGTGACTGGCGTATTGTGACGAGCCAGTTGCTCGGCCACCATTGACCAGACGTTTTCAATTGGTGAGAGATCTGGACAATGTGCTGGCCAGGGCAGCAGTCGAACATTTTCTAAATCCAGAAATGCCCGTACAGGACCTGCAAAATGCGGTCGTGCATTATCCTGCTGAAATGTAAGCCATGGGTCGTAACACATCTGAAAGGTAACGTCCACTGTTCAAAGTGCTGTCAATGCGAACAAGAGGTGACCGAGACGTGTAACCAATGGCATCCCATACCATAATGCCGGGTGATACGCCAGTATGGCGATGACGAATACACGCTTCCAATGTGTGTTCACCGCGATGTCGCCAAACACGGATACGACCATCATGATGCTGTAAACAGAACTTGGATTCATCCGAAAATATGATGTTTTGCCATTCGTGCACTCAGGTTGGTCGTTGAGGCGCAGGCACTCTTGTCTGTGATGCAGCGTCAACGGTAATCACAGCCATGGTCTCCGAGCTGATAGTCTATGCTGCTGCAAACGTCGTCGATCTGTTCGTGCAGATGGTTGTTGTCTTGCAAACGTCCCCATCAGTTGACTCAGGGATCGAGACGTGGCTGCACAATCCGTTACAGCCATGCGGATAAGATGCTTATCATCTCGACTGCTAGTGATACGAGGCCATTGGGATCCAGCACGGCGTTCCGTATTACCCTCCTGAACCCACCGATTCCATATTCTGCTAACAGTCATTGGATCTCGACCAACGCGAGCAGCATGTCGCGATACGATAAACCGCAATCGCGATAGGCTACAATCCGACCTTTATCAAAGTGGGAAACGTGATGGTACGCATTTCTCCTCCTTACACGAGGCATCACAACAACGTTTCACCAGGAAACGCCAGTCAACTGCTGTTTGTGTATGAGAAATTGGTTGGAAACTTTCCTCATGTCAGTACGTTGTAGCTGTCGCCACCGACGCCAACCTTGAGTGAATGCTCTGAAAAGCTCATCAATTGCATATTACAGCATCTTCTTCCTGTCGGTTAAATTTCGCGTCTGTAGCCCGTCACCTTCGTGGTGTAGCAATTTTAATGGCCAGTAGTGTATATATCACAACGCATGCTTGTTTGGCGGTTACACCGGTTATTAACGTACCAGCATTTCACATTTTCAATGGTTTATCTCGCGCTT
Source organism: Schistocerca cancellata (assembly GCF_023864275.1). Classification (NCBI taxonomy): domain Eukaryota; kingdom Metazoa; phylum Arthropoda; class Insecta; order Orthoptera; family Acrididae; genus Schistocerca; species Schistocerca cancellata. The sequence continues at coordinate 577,000,384 of NC_064632.1, forward strand.
ACGTTAACCTGTGATACTACAATGATAATCACTTAAATATGACGGGGTTAATGCCGAAGTGGTGTAAGTCACGTTTTTAAAATTATTCGCTTAAGTGCTGCAATACAATTTTGAAATATAGATCTGTTAAATGGAAGAATGGTGTAACTCACAGTTTTGTTCTTATCCCCATAGATGGCGTTAGCAGTTTCACTTGTGAATGAAACGGCCGCTTTGTTTACAGGCATTGCGGTGCAAGTCTGACTTAACGCCATTATTCCTCTAAGTGCTTGTAAGGTGTGCTTTCGTACTTTGTAGTTTACGTGTTTTTGTGAAGATGGGTCCTCAATTTGATGAAGACACAAGTAGTGAACCCAGTATATTGCGAAATGCAGGATGTAGTGATCATTATGATCCTTCAGAGAATGAAATGTTTGGTTCTTCAGGTAAGTTTAACTCACGTAGTCTATCATTTGGTCAATTACGTTAGTAACACATTATCATGTTTTTGAAGTTTAACAATGACTGGCCTATAAACGTAATTTTACAGAAAATAATAGCAAACGTGGTGCGCGAGCTAAACGATGTAGCATAATTTCTGCCAAACAATTCGTAAAAATAATAACAGTCTTGGTACACAACCTCAAAACGTCGTAGCATAACATTCGGAAAATAATTATGCGTGTTTGTTTGGTTGCAGAGGAAGAAGTGGAAATTACGCAACATGAATTTTACTTAGTAAACGTAAACTTCGTAATATAAAGGTTTTTTTTAATCTAAAATAAATATATAAGCAGGAACAACGTTTATCATATAGTAGAATTAGTTGCCTTAATCACTCATTTATGTTTAGGTTGTAATATATATGTTAAAGCCCATTAAGAGATCCTAAGAGCTGCTTCAGGGGGTAATCAGACGGGGCCAAATCTTCATTTTAGAGTTTATTATTTTCCGTTGCGCACATTCATTTAACACCCGCCTGGAGTAGCATCTTGGACGGTTAGCCGTTTCTCAGCTTACAGGATCCTCGGCCAGGCCTTGGAACGTTCATCATTTCCCACGAATTCGGCGATATTTCTTGGGTAGAATCCTTCAGCCTAAATTTTGTCTGTCGTGGCTTCTTCTGTACTGAAGTTATGGGGCAATCCGTTTCTTTCTGCTATGTCGAAAGGAAGTTTTCTTCATTCTGACAAGCATAAAATGACCCTCATGTAAGAATTCGTCCTCCAAATCGTATGCAGCTCTGTTAGAAAACACTTTACTGGGGTGCGATTACTAGCGAGGGGTGCAAAGCGGATTGCTATTGAAACTTTAGAGAAAACAGAAAATACGACAAAGGTAGGTAGATATGCATTAACGAAGTTGCAGAGGCGCGTGAAACAAGTAGAAATAACGCAGCTGCAAAAGACGAAAATTGCACCAAATAAGGCATTGACCGAGGAGCTCTCCCAGTTTAAACAGAACATAGAGAGAGACATTAAGCAATTATCTCAGGAAGTCAGGTCGCAACCAAGGCAAAAATCACCTCTCAGAAAAGAAGTAGTAGGCGATTTGGAAACAATGGAAACCGAAAGAGCCAGTTCAAACCCTACACAATCATGTGTAAGAGTTACTCGTCAAGACTGAAAGCGTATTTGCATAGCAACGAATACCGCTAGAGATATGGTCCCCGCGTCTACAAAGGGAACGACTGGATCGCAAACTGTGAATACGAACAGCAATGAAATATTTCATATGCATAATTGTTTTCCGATAATGCGCACCACGGAACATTTTTTCCAGTGAGGAAAACGTGACAGGGAATACAAGAGGTGATGCCCAAGGTAATGGTAGACAGGAAACGTTAGCGCCAAGTAAGAATGTGATAGGCCGAACGGGAAGAAACTCTAATGAAACTTTCGATTTTAAGCATTTCATCTCTGTACGAAAATTTCAACTTTACAAAGACGAGGGTAATGTTTTACACGCGAAAACTGTTATTGGTCAGTTTGGTTTATCATTACCTCCTTACTGGCCTCTGATGGACAAACTGGACTTCGTACGTTCACATAACGAGGGAACAACGGCCGAATGCATGCGGAACATTGCCAAAATGTGCACGTTATACGAAGAGTTTCGTGACGCATTTTTAAACAAATACTGGTCCAAGAAGACACAGGACAGGATCAAACTGGAAATAAGGATGAGTAGGGACTTCGAGAGTTGAGGGTTCCGTAGTCCGGTGAAGTTCTTCGAAAACTTGACCAAGAAAAATCAGTATTTGGACGACCCGTGCACACCGGCTGAGATCATAAGATTATGGTACATAAAGCTGCCAATTTTCTGCCAGCAAACAGTCGTCGGCCGACGTGGAAGTGATGTAGAAGGGTTCAAAAGTATCCTAAGAGAGTTGGAGTTCGCTTACAACGAGCAGCAGGCGCGGGAAAAACGTAGGCAGAGAGACGTACAAGGTGAAAGAAGGGAGAACAAGGGAGGGAATAATAGAGACCATAATTGGCAAAACAACGTAAATTGTCCGCCTCACCAAAATATGGACCAGAGATATCGTAGTGGGAATAATGGACAGGGGAGGAACTATGGCACAGAATATAGGCAACAAAATGTCCGTAGATGGGAGCCACAAAATAATGTCGCACATGGGGCAACAATAGAGAAACTCGCCAACGGTCTGACCAAGGATGGGGTAGAATGAATAGCAACAGGAATCGGGAACAATCAATTGAAATTAGGCCACCTAATCCTGGAAGAGTACGGCAAAATGACACAGAATAAGTAGGAAGAATTAAAGTGAGCTTGTTCGGCAAAAGTATAGTATTAAATATAGTTAGCAATTAAGTTAAGTATTACACTGAAGGCATCTGTAGATTTATCAAATTTTCTATAATATTATCATGTTGAAAGAGGTAGTTCAGTACATAAAAGGGCAGAAGGGCAGGATGTCGTGGGTAGGAAAACTAGGGTATGTTTCTTTGTGTAGGCTGGGTAGGAAAATTAGGGTATGTTTCTTTGTGTAGGCTATAACTATGTGCACAGCAGGCTGAGCGTACAATTTCAGAAGGTGTTTAGAGTGTAAGTAGTGCTATCTGTCCTTGAAGGACTAAAGTGAAACTGAGAGACATGTGATACTGCAAAATGTTGAAAAGATGTGTGAGTAGACAAAAAAAATTGTTAACCAATTGATGTGGAACGAATTAGGAGAGAATGTCAGTAAAAAAAATTAGAAATGAGTGTCAATTTTACATGCTTAGCAATAGGATCATAAATGAGTGACTTGCTGATAGGGTTTGCGGTGACACGCAGGTGTGTCGTCCAAGTATGATTTGTCTCCATTCAGAGAAACGGGAGTTCAGTAGGTGGCCAGCACCACGTGTCTAAGCGGGAGTGCACCGTTATTTGTGTGGGAAAGTTGTATTTATGCTGTCCAAAGAGAATGAATAATCGTGTACATGGTGGCGGAATTTCATATGAGCGCACCGAAATATTATTTGAGTGTTAAAATTGTTCAATCAATGGAGACTATTCTACAAAAGAACATCAAAGAAGGGACAACAGAAGCACGTCAGTCTCCTGCAGGGAAAGGTCAGTGCCATATTTGTGTAAGAAAAGCTAAAACAAAGAAGCAGAAGTACAACAATCTAAGTAAACCAAAGCATGGAGGTGTAATGAGGGGATATAGACACGTAAAATGTAATAAAGGAAAATTGGAAGTGACATACAGGGTAATACATAAGGACATGGCAGTCGTGTTGATGAGCAGTGATTTTATATAATGTACTAAAATCTTTATATCCCCAGGTACCACTAATAAAATAACTTTATTAAGATGAAAAGAAGAGCCCGCCAGAGAAAGGTAAAAGCAGCAGATCCGCAAAAAGGAGACAGAGGAGAGAAAGTACGAGGCGTGTTTTTTAAGTAAGTACCGTTTTGAAATTAAAAAAAGACGTGCTAAGATATCTCAATAATTTTATTTTTACATGAAAGCCTGTACCTTAATCTACTTTTCAACATAATTTCCTTCAATATTGAGGCACTTGTCATAACGTTGTACCAGTTTTTGAATACCCTCCTGATAGAAGTCTGACTTGTTAACCATTGCATCACCACTGTTTTGACTTCGTCATCGTATTGAAGACGCTGACCGCCCAGGTGTTTCTTCAAGTGCAGGAACAGATGGCAGTCACTGGGCGCATGATCGGGGCTGTACGGAGGATGATCTAGAGTTTCCCATCGAAAAGATGTGCTGAGATCTTTGGTGTGATTCACCACATGCTGAATGGCATTGTCTTGCAGCAAAACGATGCCCTTGCTCAACTTCCATGCACTGTTGCTTTGATTCTGGTGTGACGTAGGCCACCCATGTTTCATCACCCGTAACAATTTGGCTTAAGAAATCATCACCGTCGTTGTGCTACAGCTCAGGGAAAGTCAATGCACTGTCTAAACGTTTAGTTTTGTGCACATCCGTCAACATTTTCGGTACGCAACGTGCGCACAATTTTCGGTAATTCAAGTGCTCGGTCACAATGCCGTACAAAACACTAGGAGAAACATTATGATAGTCATCCCGCAAGGAGGAGATCGTAAAGCGTTTGTTTTCTCTCACCTTATTGTCCACTTCCTGCACCAAACTTTCATTAACAACCGAAGGACGCCCACTCCGTTGTTCATCATGAACATTTGTGCGGCTATCTTTAAGTAGTGTCACCCACTTTCTTATCATTCCATCACGCATAATGTTTTCTCCGTAAACTACACAGATATTACGGTGAATATCGATCGCTTTTAGGCCTTTAGCACTAAGAAATCTTATAACAGCCAGTACTTCACAGTCGGCGGGACTCACGATTATCGGAGGCCTCTTAACCTTCTAACGGTAAGGTGAAGTTTCCTGACATAAACGGTAAGGTGGGGTTGGAGCAGACCCCACCCTCCAAATATCGATTTTTCGGGGTAAAATAAAAAGTGAATAATGGGAAAAAGTTTTATTATCAATACCGGAGGTCCATAGGTTGCTGAGAACATCTCATCTACACTGAGCATAGAATTTTTTAGGACATCACTCATGAAGAGAAGGAAGAGAAGGCCCATCAACCCTTTTATTTCAACGCTCTCTGTTGGTGAATGAAACCAGTGGACCGTATTGTACTTTTGCCTAGATTTCTCGATTTCAAGATTTGTGTACAACACAATTTTTTCTATAATTTTTGAATCTATAAATAATAAAAATATTTCCAATTCGCTAGTGACCCCCCTTGCTTCCCCACGTGGACCAGGGAGATGAGTAATAATATTTGACGCTGGTGTCGTAGAAAATTTTGAATGGATGGGTTTGTTGGTCCACATTGTCTCTATGTCTTTACCCAGCTCAAAATTTCTCTCATCATCTACATCTGACTGAGAATTATCAAACTCGACTGCTCCTGCCGCGCAATGAAATACATCATCCTTGTCATCAGTATTAGATAATACATCATCCTCGGTTTCTGAACAGTTTTCTGCATCGATATTGTCGCCATCCTGTGACGCAGCCTCCTGTCGGAGAAACTCGTTATATATCTCCTCAGGAGTTGTAAGGAGTTGATGCGCCATTTTAGTAAGATACTAGAAGAGAAAACAAAACTTAGATATAATACAAACATCAATATGGGGTTGAATCCTCCCCACAAAAGAAACTAATAAGTGTGATGTAAACACAAGGTGGTGTCGGATCCAACCCGAGCGCGGGTAATGTAGGTTTCGGATAGAGAGGGTAGCTGCGGGTCACTCACCAGACTGACGTGGCCTCCTCGGCGTTCTCGGGACGACTGGCTGGTAGGGTAGCTGGAACCACAGCGCTCTCAGAAAAGGGAGTGGGGAGTTATAAACAAAACAGACTGGCTGGGGTCGGATCCAACCCAAACCTTACCGTTAGAGGGTTAAACACTCAGTACGAGATGCATTCAAGTTCTAAGGCCTCCGATTTTTTTATAATTAACTACTCACCCGAAATCGATGAAACTGGCGTTACGTCTCGACGTAATCGCCCTGCAGACGTACACATTTTTCACAACGCTGACGCCATGATTCCATGGCAGCGGCGAAGGCTTCTTTAGGAGTCTGGTTTGACCACTGGAAAATCGCTGAGGCAATAGCAGCACGGCTGGTGAATGTGCGGCCACGGAGAGTGTCTTTCATTGTCGGAAAAAGCCAAAAGTCACTAGGAGCCAGGTCAGGTGAGTAGGGAGCATGAGGAATCACTTCAAAGTTGTTATCACGAAGAAACTGTTGCGTAACGTTAGCTCGATGTGCGGGTGCGTTGTCTTGGTGAAACAGCAGACGCGCAGCCCTTCCCGGACGTTTTTGTTGCGGTGCAGGAAGGAATTTGTTCTTCAAAACATTTTCGTAGGATGCACCTGTTACCGTAGTGCCCCTTGGAACGCAATGGGTAAGGATTACGCCCTCGCTGTCCCAGAACATGGACACCATCATTTTTTCAGCACTGGCGGTTACCCGAAATTTTTTTGGTGGCGGTGAATCTGTGTGCTTCCATTGAGCTGACTGGCGCTTTGTTTCTGGATTGAAAAATGGCATCCACGTCTCATCTATTGTCACAACCGACGAAAAGAATGTCCCATTCATGCTGTCGTTGCGCGTCAACATTGCTAGGCAACATGCCACACGGGCAGCCGTGTGGTCGTCCGTCAGCATTCGTGGCACCCACCTGGATGACACTTTTCGCATTTTCAGGTCGTCATGCAGGATTGTGTGTACAGAACCCACAGAAATGCCAACTCTGGAGACGATCTGTTCAACAGTCATTCGGCGATCCTCTCCACTTTCTCGATCATGTCGTCAGACCGGCTTGTGTGAGTGCGAGGTTGTTTAGGTTTGTTGTCACACGATGTTCTGCCTTCATTAAACTGTCGCACCCACGAACGCACTTTCGACACATCCATAACTCCGTCACCACATGTCTCCTTCAACTGTCGATGAATTTCAATTGGTTTCACACCACGCAAATTCAGGAAACGAGTGATTGCACGCTGTTCAAGTAAGGAAAACGTCGCCATTTTAAGTATTTAAAACAGTTCTCATTTTCGCCGCTGGCGGTAAAATTCCATCTGCCATACGGTGCTGCCATCTCTGGGACGTATTGACAATGAACGCGGCCTCATTTTAAAACAATGCGCATGTTTCTATCTCTTTCCAGTCCGGAGAAAAAAAATCGGAGGCCTTAGAACTTGAATGCACCTCGTACAGAACGTAAACAAGGAAGAATAAGACTGTAATGGCGTCAGTGCGTAGATTAAGGTACAGGCTTTCATGTAAAAATAAAATTATTGACATATCGTAGCATGTCTTTTTTTAATTTCAAAACGGTACTTACTTAAAAAAAACATGCCTCGTATTACTGACTAAAACCAGGAGAAAAGGAACGTGAAAGCGTGATTAAAACAAAAGATATCAGTAATTGCACTAAACTTGCTATGTAGTATGATTGTCCACAGGAAGCACTCCAGGAGCATGAAATGAAGAAATAACCCACCTAATCATTCATTTGAGTATGTTTGTGTGTGCAGACGTGCACTTTACTGTTCGCAGATGTTCACGACGACAGCCACGACGGAACCAACAGCCATGAGCTCGGACGATCTTGTGATACGCACGACAGTGCAGTAGTTAGACTAACATAAATATCCTACTGGCCAGTAGTTTAACAAGTAGTGTAACAAATAGTTTAACAAGGAGGATTTGCATCTATTAACATTGGGATTTGGTTAGGATTGATTCCAGTATTGTATGAATAACTAAGGTGCCGACAGATATTTAATAATACATTCACATAGGTAGAGGTGTAGTACCATATAAGTATCATTAACTTTGTACGTAAAATTTTTTTATCAAAGTAATTATAGTAAATGAGTGAGTGTCTTGGCTAATTATACAGGGTGAGTCACCTAACATTACCGCTGGATATATTTCGTAAACCATATCAAATACTGACGATTCGATTCCACAGACCGAACGTGAGGAGAGGGGCTAGTGTAATTGGTTACTACAAGCCATAAAAAAATGCACGGAAGTACTGATGGCCTCGGGAGAGCCAGTCATGACAAAACTCTACCATCTGGTGAGTACGATGTATGAGACAGGCGAAATACCCTCAGACTTCAAGAAGAATATAATAATTCCAATCCCAAAGAAAGCAGGTGTTGACAGATGTGAAAATTACCGAACTATCAGTTTAATAAGTCACAGCTGTAAAATACTAACGCGAATTCTTTACAGACGAATGGAAAAACTGGTAGAAGCCGACCTCGGGGAAGATCAGTTTGGATTCCGTAGAATTGTTGGAACACGTGAGGCAATACTGACCTTACGACTTATCTTAGAAGAAAGATTAAGAAAAGGCAAAGCTACGTTTCTAGCATTTGTAGACTTAGAGAAAGCTTTTGACAATGTTAACTGGAATACTCTCTTTCAAATTCTGAAGGTGGCAGGGGTAAAATACAGGGAGCGAAAGGCTATTTACAGTTTGTACAGAAACCAGATGGCAATTATAAGAGTCGAGGGGCATGAAAGGGAAACAGTGGTTGGGAAAGGAGTAAGACAGGGTTGTAGCCTCTCCCCGATGTTATTCAATCTGTATATTGAGCAAGCAGTAAAGGAAACAAAAGAAAAATTCGGAGTAGGTATTAAAATTCATGGAGAAGAAGTAAAAACTTTGAGGTTCGCCGATGACATTGTAATTCTGTCAGAGACAGCAAAGGACTTGGAAGAACAGTTGAATGGAATGGACAGTGTCTTGAAAGGAGGATATAAGATGAACATCAACAAAAGCAAAACGAGGATAATGGAATGTAGTAAAATTAAGTCGGGTGATGCTGAGGGAATTAGATTAGGAAATGAGACACTTAAAGTAGTAAAGGAGTTTTGCTATTTAGGGAGTAAAATAACCGATGATGGTCGAAGTAGAGAGGATATAAAATGTAGACTGGCAATGGCAAGGAAAGCGTTTCTCAAGAAGAGGAATTTGTTAACATCGAGTATAGATTTAAGTGTCAGGAAGTCGTTTCTGAAAGTATTTGTATGGAGTGTAGCCATGTATGGAAGTGAAACATGGACGATAACTAGTTTGGACAAGAAGAGAATAGAAGCTTTCGAAATGTGGTGCTACAGAAGAATGCTGAAGATAAGGTGGGTAGATCACGTAACTAATGAGGAGGTATTGAATAGGATTGGGGAGAAGAGAAGTTTGTGGCACAACTTGACTAGAAGAAGGGATCGGTTGGTAGGACATGTTTTGAGGCATCAAGGGATCACAAATTTAGCATTGGAGGGCAGTGTGGAGGGTAAAAATCGTAGAGGGAGACCAAGAGATGAATACACTAAGCAGATTCAGAAGGATGTAGGTTGCAGTAGATACTGGGAGATGAAGAAGCTTGCACAGGATAGAGTAGCATGGAGAGCTGCATCAAACCAGTCTCGGGACTGAAGACCACAACAACAACAGTATGTTTTTTAACACAAACCTACGTTTTTGTAAAATGGAACCCCGTTAGTTTTGTTAGCACATCTGAACATATAAACAAATACGTAATCAGTGCCGTTTGTTGCATTGTAAAATGTTAATTACATCCGGAGATATTGTAACCTAAAGTTGACGCTTGAGTACCACTCCTCCGCTGTTCGATCGTGTGTATCGGAGAGCACCGAATTACGTAGGGATCCAAAGGGAACGGTGATGGACCTTAGGTACAGAAGAGACTGGAACAGCACATTACGTCCACATGCTAACACCTTTTTATTGGTCTTTTTCACTGACGCACATGTACATTACTATGAGGGGTGAGGTACACGTACACACGTGGTTTCCGTTTTCAATTACGGAGTGGAATAGAGTGTGTCTCGACATGTCAGGCCAATAGATGTTCAATGTGGTGGCCATCATTTGCTGCACACAATTGCAATCTCTGGCGTAATGAATATCGTACACGCCGCAGTACATGTGGTGTAATGTCGCCGCAGGCTGCCACAAAACGTTGTTTCATATCCTCTGGGGTTGTAGGCACACAGCGGTACACATTCTCCTTTAACGTACCCCACAGAAAGGAGTCCAGAGGTGTAAGATCAGGAGAACGGGATGGCCAATTTATGCGTCCTCCACGTCCTATGAAACGCCCGTCGAACATCCTGTCAAGGGTCAGCCTAGTGTTAATTGCGGAATGTGCAGGTGAACCATCATGCTGATACCACATACGTCGACGCGTTTCCAGTGGGACATTTTCGAGCAACGTTGGCAGATCATTCTGTAGAAACGCGATGTATGTTGCAGCTGTTTGGGCCCCTGCAATGAAGTGAGGACAATGTTTCAAGCGTCAACCTTAGGTTACAATATCTCCGGATGTGATTAACATTTTACAGTGCAACAAACGGCACTGATTACGTATTTGTTTATATGTTCAGATGTGCTAACAAAACTAACGTGGTTCCATTTAAAAAAACGTAGGTTTGTGTTAAAAAACACACTTCCGTGCATTTTTGTATGATTTGTATTAAACAATAACACTAGCCCCTCTCCTCACGTTCGGTCTGTGGAATCGATTCGTCAGTATTTGATGTGGTTTACGAAATATATCCAGCGGTAATGTTAGGTGACTTACCCTGTATAAGTAGAACAATAACAAATGTAAAGGTAAATGACCTCACTAGTGAATCCATCTTAAAATTTTATATTTCGTAAGTGTCAATAAACTGTGTTATGTGTTGTATAGTATTTGTTGTAAATCGGAAACTAATTGTGGGCATTAGTGAGCATAGGACGCAAAAAACTTTGCGAGACACATTGGCAGCCGCATGATGTGCGGATGGAAAGGGAGGCTAACGGGACGCAGTCTGTAAACTAGTGCCCGGTCGCGGATGTGGGCAAACATCTGGGCTATTCATCGGCGACCTGAAGGGCTCCCGTAGCAGACAATGACGGCGCAAGTAACAGGCGGCAGCCGCAACAGCCCTGCTCGTTCGGGGCAACATTGGTATTTAAACGGCCACTGTTGTACTACACGATGGAGACGAGATAAGCCCCTTGTACACATAATACAGTCAAGTAAGCTTACAGCAACTCCTAATAGCTGTACGAAACTGCCAACTGTGTTTGCTTTCTTCTGCGGTCCTCCGCCGTCTTCTGCAGTCACCTGGCATTGACTTCTGAGGAATCTGAGTCACACACAACGACTCAAGTTCCATGTATAGTGTCACCAAACAGATAACCTACCTGTCCACAATTACCGGTATCCTTATCCAAAATACCATAGTTATATCAAGAGAAAGAAGCGACATGAAGATCAGAAGAGTAGCAACACAAACATAGTAAAAGAAGAAACACGAAGAACTTGGCTGTATAATCCGAGGATCCTTCCAGATCATTAATTCTGCGAGAGACTGGTAACCAGACGGGATCAACAAACGGCTGAGGCTCCGAAGACTGACTTGTAAAGGTGGCTTGTCCGATCTCGAACAATCTTCGACTCTTAAACTTCACAAAAAACTGCAGCTTTCATCCCCGTACACAAATGAAGACGAAAGTGTTTTGTGAAATCCGAAGAAGTGTGTGAATCTTGATAAAAAAATGGAGCATAATGTAGTGAACACTGAACAGTTACACCCACAAACTAACAGTTTCCAATATCTACCATATGTGTAAACATTTTGTACTTATTTTTCAGGGTAGTCTTAAGGAAATATTTGTGTTTGTATTCGTGTAAAATATTCTTTGACATTCTCTTTGATAATGATGCGACGTCCTTCACTGTTTTTATATATTTGCGTATTTCCATAATTTTATTTTTGTATGTATTTATGTAAAATTATTGTTTGACATTTCTTTGTTAATGATGCTATGGGTTGTTAATCTTTTTATGTATTACATTTAACACTCTGTGTGAAAATGATCGCAATTTCGCGCCATGGAACAGTTTGGCAAAAGGTCGAGAACATTTTTAAACCGTACTATGTTAAAATAGCCATCAGGACAAATAATCTAGTGAGAAAATGGTTCACATGGCTCTGAGCGCTATGGGACTTAACATCTGAGGTCCTCAGTTCCCTAGAACTTAGAACTACTTAAATCTAACTAACCTAAGGACATCACACACATCCATGCCCGAGGCAGGATTCAAATCTGCGACCGTAGCGGTCGCGCGGTTCCAGACTGAAGCACCTCGAACCGTTCGGCCACAGCAGCCGGCTAGTCTAGTGAGGTATAGCGAAAAATATACTGGACAGAAAGGAAAAACATTTTCCATCAGGGACAATAAACAATGAACATGATGATGTACTGAGAGTAATTAAATACTGGAAATCAGCTATTGTGAATCAAATATACGAAACAGGCCATGCCCTTAAGGGAATAGAAGAAGAATTCAGATGTTGCACGTAGAAAAGAAAATTTCGAACAAGAATTGAAGATGACCATTCTTGAAAAAAAAATGGCAATATTCTGTAACGCAAAAGTGAAAGACAACGAAATAAGAGTTTTCTTCGCGGCTTTGTATAATTATTTCAGGGCGGATATATGATTATAAGTTTGTAATACCTCTTTGATGGAACTGCAAGACGCTGAGTACCGTACACTTAGAAATGAGGGAAAGTAGGCGACCAACAGACATGGCACTTCACAGCAACCCTGGACGTCCACAAAAGCGTCGACATGAATGTCTTTCATTCGGGAAGACGACGGTTCAATCCCGCATCCGGCCGTCCTGATTTAGGTTTTCCGTGATTTCCCTAAATCGCTCCAGGCAAATGCCGGGATGGTTCCTTTGAGAGGGCACGGCCGACTTCATTCCACGTCCTTCCTTAATCCGATGAGACCGATGACCTCGCTGTCTGTTCTCCTCCACGAAACAACCTCCAACAACCCTTTGAAAGTCTTGCACCCCTCAGCAGAGTAGCAGGACACGGCCTGGTGTGACATGGGACGGCCACCGACAGTTGTCAACGTTCGTAGTGCAAGATGAGCACCTACACTCCAATGCGCTTTTATTCTATTTTATCTCACGATTTTTTCAATTTTTTAACTTCGTGAGCCAAGTTTTACTACGTGAAGAGAGCACTCACTGTCTCTTGAAACGCGTTGTTGAGCTGTGGATAAGGCAGAAATACAGTTTTTTACACTTTATGTTATATCGGTCAGTGCCATGCAATGTTAAATTATTATGAGAACTCTATTACGTCCTGATCTGCACTTCCCCCTCCCTCTGTTCATCTCCTCCTTTCCCCTATGTCCATCACCCCCCCCCCCCTATGACCATTTCCTCTCCTCCCTTCCCCCTCTCTTGAGTCTTGCTTACTGTTATAACCGTGCAGTCCTAAAGCAACGATTGCACACCAAACAGCGCGCCGCCGAGAAACGACATCAAGAAGGCGGTGATCCGCGCGCCAATGGAAGCAGCGGGCAGCGCCACATCTCCAGGGTGACACCCTGCCAACGATGACTTAACCAACCGCCCATCGTCGGTTGGGCCCAGTTCGGTCGCAGTCTTTGAGAGCATGAGCACTCAGTAATTGGAAGACGATACTTAGCCTGCTTTCTGCGAGTAGTAATAGAGTATAAATATAATTTCATGTAGGAGGCACAGGAAGCACATCAAGCCACTTCATAACAAAAGTTAACTTGCATTTCTTTTACGTTAACCTGCAAGTGTATGTACTGATCATTTTGCATTCCTGCCACCCTTCCACTCCTTCCTTGTTTGTGTCAGTGGGACTCCCACAGTTGTTGTTGTTGTTGTGGTCTTCAGTCCTGAGACTGGTTTGATGCAGCTCTCCATGCTACTCTATCCTGTGCAAGCGTCTTCATCCCCCAGTACCTACTGCAGCTTACATCAGCCGTCCACAATACGAGCACGAAGAGTCTCTACATTTGGTACCGGGGTTGCGTAGGCAAGAGCTTTCAAATGTCCCCATAAATGAAAGTCAAGAGGGTTGAGGTCAGGAGACCGTGGAGGCCATGGAATTAGTCCGCCTCTACCAATCCGTCGGTCACCGAATCTGTTGTTGAGAAGCGTACGAACACTTCGACTGAAATGTCCAGGAGCTCCATCATGCATGGACCACATGTTGTGTCGTACTTGTTCAGAAAGGCACATGTTCTAGCAGCACAGGTAGAGTATCCCGTATGAAATCATGATAACGTGCTCCATTGAGCGTAGGTGGAAGAACATGGGGCCCAATCAAGATATCACCAACAATGCCTGCCCAAACGTTCACAGAAAATCCGTGTTGATGACGTGATTGCATAATTGCGTGCGGATTCTCGTCAGCCCACACATGTTGATTGTGAAAATTTACAATTTGATCACGTTGGAATCAAGCCTCATCCGTAAAGAGAACATTTGCATTGAAATGAGGATTGACACATTGTTGGATGAACCACTCGCAGAAGTGCTGCTGATAGTGCCTGCACACGCTGTACATGGTACGGAAACAACTGGTTCTCCCGTAGCACTCTCCATACAGTGACGTGGTCAACGTTACCTTGTACAGCAGTAACTTCTCTGACGCTGACATTAGGGTTATCGTCAACTGCACGAAGAATTGCCTCGTCCATTGCAGGTGTCCTCGTCGTTCTAGGTCTTGCCCAGTCGCGAGTTATAGGCTGGAATATTCCGTGTTCCCTAGGACGCCGATCAATTGCTTCGAACGTCTTCCTGTCGGGACACCTTCGTTCTAGAAATCTGTCTCAATACAAACGTACCGCGCCATGGCTATTGCCCCGTGCTAATTCGTACATCAAATGGGCATCTACCAACTCCGCATTTGTAAACATTGCACTGACTGCTAAACCACGTTCGTGATGAACACTAACCTGTTGATGCTACGTACTGATGTGCTTGATGCTAGTACTGTGGAGCAATGAGTCGCATGTCAACACAAGCACCGAAGTCAACGTTACCTTCCTCCAATTGAGCCAACTGGCGGTGAATCGAGGAAGTACAGTACATACTGACGAAACTAAAATGAGCTCCAACATGGAAATTAAGCGTTTCCGGACACATGTCCACATAACATCTTTTCTTTATTTGTCTGTGAGAAATGTTTCCTGAAAGTTTGGCCGTACCTTTTTGTAACACCCTGTATACTCCTTCTACCTTTCTGCTTTCCCTTCTTTGCTTAGAACTGGGTTTCCATCTGAGCTCTTGATATTCATACAAGTGGTTCTCTTTTCTCCAAAGGTCTCTTCAATTTTTCTGTAGGCAGTATCTATCTTACCCCTAGTGCAGGGTGCGATTTGTGCTTTTACCAGTGGGGGGGGGGGGGGGGGATGTCTTAGAGGGTTAGTATAACTATATACGTTACTAGCTTGGACCGTGGCGTTACCCATGGTTAAACAGTTATTTATAAATAGATGTTAATGCCGAAACTCACTATTCACGCGTATGCACTATCAGAAAAGCCATCCCTGGTTATATCTATAAAAGTACGTTATAGGTAAAGCTTATTTACAAAATCATCTACATTCAGGTATACGAGGGGAATTCAAAAAGTAAAGGCACATTTGTGAAAAGCTGTACTTATTCTGATGATAGAAAACTGATACATGCGTTATTTTTCTACGTAACCTCCCTGGACTTGAATGCAGTTTTCCCGACGTTTTACGAGTTTGTTTATTTCGTCATACGTTTATCGGTTGCATCTGTTACAAATTTTGCACCGCAGCAATGTCGTCTCCATCACTTTCAAATCTTCTTCCCTGTAGTGATTCCGTTAAGGGTCCAAACATGTGAAAATCGCTTGGAGCCAGGTCTGGACTGTATGGTGGATGTTCCAGCAGCTCGAATCTCAACTCCTTTATTGCGTCAGCTGTCCGTTTGGCAGAATGTGGGCGAGCGTTATCTTGCTGCAGGATGACACCTCTTCACAGTTTTCCACGACGTTTGGATCTGATTGCAGGTTTTAGTTTCGTACGCAACACATCACATCCACCATACAATACAAACCTGGCTGTAAATCCTCGCTTACGCTGGGGCGACGTCTTGCAACATTGTGACATGCTACGGAAATGTGGCGTGCCTCGTCTTGTCATTTAGTTCTAAATGTTTTGAAATGCTTACCTACTACATAACACTTTTTCAAAATTAATAAGCAATCATATTAATAGTAAGACTGTATTAAAAACTTTCAGTGTTTGGCTCCACAGATTTAAATTACACTCCTGGAAATTGAAATAAGAACACCGTGAATTCATTGTCCCAGGAAGGGGAAACTTTATTGACACATTCCTGGGGTCAGATACATCACATGATCACACTGACAGAACCACAGGCACATAGACACAGGCAACAGAGCATGCACAATGTCGGCACTAGTACAGTGTATATCCACCTTTCGCAGCAATGTAGGCTGCTACTCTCCCATGGAGACGATCGTAGAGATGCTGGATGTAGTCCTGTGGAACGGCTTGCCATGCCATTTCCACCTGGCGCCTCAGTTGGATCAGCGTTCGTGCTGGACGTGCAGACCGCGTGAGACGACGCTTCATCCAGTCCCAAACATGCTCAATGGGGGACAGATCCGGAGATCTTGCTGGCCAGGGTAGTTGACTTACACCTTCTAGAGCACGTTGGGTGGCACGGGATACATGCGGACGTGCATTGTCCTGTTGGAACAGCAAGTTCCCTTGGCGGTCTAGGAATGGTAGAACGATGGGTTCGATGACGGTTTGGATGTACCGTGCACTATTCAGTGTCCCCTCGACGATCACCAGTGGTGTACGGCCAGTGTAGGAGATCGCTCCCCACACCATGATGCCGGGTGTTGGCCCTGTGTGCCTCGGTCGTATGCAGTCCTGATTGTGGCGCTCACCTGCACGGCGCCAAACACGCATACGACCATCATTGGCACCAAGGCAGAAGCGACTCTCATCGCTGAAGACGACACGTCTCCATTCGTCCCTCCATTCACGCCTGTCGCGACACCACTGGAGGCGGGCCGCACGATGTTGGGGCGTGAGCGGAAGATGGCCTAACGGTGTGCGGGACCGTAGCCCAGCTTCATGGAGACGGTTGCGAATGGTCCTCGTCGATACCCCAGGAGCAACAGTGTCCCTAATTTGCTGGGAAGTGGCGGTGCGGTCCCCTACGGCACTGCGTAGGATCCTACAGTCTTGGCGTGCATCCGTGCGTCGCTGCGGTCCGGTCCCAGGTCGACGGGCACGTGCACCTTCCGCCGACCACTGGCGACAACATCGATGTACTGTGGAGACCTCACGCCCCACGTGTTGAGCAATTCGGCGGTACGTCCACCCGGCCTCCCGCATGCCCACTATACGCCCTCGCTCAAAGTCCGTCAACTGCACATACGGTTCACGTCCACGCTGTCGCGGCATGCTACCAGTGTTAAAGACTGCGATGGAGCTCCGTATGCCACGGCAAACTGGCTGACACTGACGGCGGCGGTGCACAAATGCTGCGCAGCTAGCGCCATTCGACGGCCAACACCGCGGTTCCTGGTGTGTCCGCTGTGCCGTGCGTGTGATCATTGCTTGTACAGCCCTCTCTCAGTGTCCGGAGCAAGTATGGTGGGTCTGACACACCGGTGTCAATGTGTTCTTTTTTCCATTTCCAGGAGTGTATATGTAAAGTTTTACTCCAATGCATGGGAAATAAACATCCCAGGTTGGGATGCATATACTAAAACCCGAGGAGGGTATGGTCTGATGCAGAGGGGGGGAAGTCCCCCCCCTCATCCCCCCCCCCCTGCAAATCGCACACTGCTCTAGTGAGATAAGTCTCTACATCCTTACATTTTTCCTCTAGCCATCCCTGCTTAGCCATTTTGCACTTTCTGGCTTCTGCGAGTAGTAATAGAGTATAAATGTAATGTCATGTAGGAGCTCGTCAAGCCACTTCATAACAAAAAGTTTAAGTTACATTTCTTTTATGTTAACCTGCAAGTGTATGTACTGATCATTTTCCATTCCTGCCACCCTGCCCTCATTCCTTGTTTTTGTCAGTGTTGACTCCCACAGTAGCCAACACAATAATAGCCTATGAAGCATTTATTGAAATCTACTGAAATAAATGGGTAAACCAGATGCGATCACTAGTGAAGGGGTAAGGAAAGACCTTTTGTGCTGCTAGATCTGTGAGGACAGTACAATCAATGACAGTGTCTCGTATAGATTTAATCTGCAAACTGTTATTATTACAAAACTACAGGCAATTCAGATGCGTAGTAGTACTGATGTGTTGGCAAATGTGCCAACACCTTGTAGATAGCGGAGGCCGAAATGCACGCTATAATCTAACGCAGACGGGCGTGAGGTCTGGAACAGGATACTTAATGAATGCTATAAAGAAAAGTACGTAGCTGCTGAAATACTTAACTTTTAATCCATCATTTGTATACAGCATTCTTGATGATACAAGTGAGACTATCTATAGAAATGGTTAATGGCGCCTTGCTAGGTCGTAGCCATGGACTTAGCTGAAGGCTATTCTAACTATCTCTCGGCAAATGAGAGAAAGGCTTCGTCAGTGTGGTCGCTAGCAAAGTCGTCGTACAACTGAGGCGAGTGCTAGTACGTCTCTCTAGACCTGCCGTGTGGATGGCGCTCGGTCTGCAATTACTGACAGTGGCGACACGCGGGTCCGACATGTACTAATGGACCGCGGCCGATTTAAAGCTACCACCTAGCAAGTGTGGTGTCTGGCGGTGACACCACAAGTTCTTTAACCATAAGCTGAGAAGCCGTAAAGACAAGTTTCCTGTTCTCTGTTAAAACCGACTGAGAGCAAGAAAACAAAATAGTACATAGTTGTGTATTTTTTTGTTTAGACAATGTAGGAAAAGACAGATTGCTACTTACCGTAAAGAAGACACGTCAATTTGCAG
Source organism: Schistocerca cancellata (assembly GCF_023864275.1). Taxonomy (NCBI): domain Eukaryota; kingdom Metazoa; phylum Arthropoda; class Insecta; order Orthoptera; family Acrididae; genus Schistocerca; species Schistocerca cancellata. The sequence goes on from NC_064632.1 coordinate 577,019,239, forward strand.
ACAGGCACAATTAGGCAATAGAGTTGCATCAGATCGCAGTTATCTGCTAATCAGATCAGTGATTATCTCGTAGACAACTGCCTCAATGTGGGATTATGTTCCTAGTTCGTAACTGGGGTCATTTTTTTTACAAGGATCGTAAATTTTTTCTCGCGTAGCTCGCTTTGTATTTTCTACTACTGCTGCTCACTTGGGCGTATGCTGTGTTACCTGAAGCAATAATGAAGAAACAGGTATGGGTCTGCACTTGTGAAACAAAAATGGAACCGCGGAAAATCAATTTATTTTTGGTTGGTGCACTTTATACACAGGCACGCACGTTCGAGGGTTAAAAGACACCCACATACAGCTTTTGGCTACAGCCTTCGTCAGTAAAAGAGACATATACATGCATCATTCACACACACACAAGCAAGCACCTCTCACGCACAGCCGACGGCCAACTCCATATCTCCGGCCGGAATGCCTTTTAATCTGGGGCATTCGATGATCAACATCAGCGCGGTAACGAAGTCTGCGTTGCGCGCGGACGATCGTTGATACAGTGTGGCTCGGAAATAGATACGGTTTGGAAGGCGGTGAATAAACGCAGGAAAGGAGAGAAAGAAGGGACGCTATAGAGAAGAGTAACAAAGGAAAACTTCACAGGGTTTTAGGAAGGACTGACCAATGCTGTGGCTGAAAGCTACACTCCTGGAAATGGAAAAAAGAACACATTGACACCGGTGTGTCAGACCCACCATACTTGCTCCGGACACTGCGAGAGGGCTGTACAACCAATGATCACACGCACGGCACAGCGGACACACCAGGAACCGCGGTGTTGGCCGTCGAATGGCGCTAGCTGCGCAGCATTTGTGCACCGCCGCCGTCAGTGTCAGCCAGTTTGCCGTGGCATACGGAGCTCCATCGCAGTCTTTAACACTGGTAGCATGCCGCGACAGCGTGGACGTGAACCGTATGTGCAGTTGACGGACTTTGAGCGAGGGCGTATAGTGGGCATGCGGGAGGCCGGGTGGACGTACCGCCGAATTGCTCAACACGTGGGGCGTGAGGTCTCCACAGTACATCGATGTTGTCGCCAGTGGTCGGCGGAAGGTGCACGTGCCCGTCGACCTGGGATCGGACCGCAGCGACGCACGGATGCACGCCAAGACCGTAGGATCGTACGCAGTGCCGTAGGGGACCGCACCGCCACTTCCCAGCAAATTAGGGACACTGTTGCTCCTGGGGTATCGGCGAGGACCATTCGCAACCGTCTCCATGAAGCTGGGCTACGGTCCCGCACTCCGTTAGGCCGTCTTCCGCTCACGCCCCAACATCGTGCAGCCCGCCTCCAGTGGTGTCGCGACAGGCGTGAATGGAGGGACGAATGGAGACGTGTCTTCTTCAGCGATGAGAGTCGCTTCTGCCTTGGTGCCAATGATGGTCGTATGCGTGTTTGGCGCCGTGCAGGTGAGCGCCACAATCAGGACTGCATACGACCGAGGCACACAGGGCCAACACCCGGCATCATGGTGTGGGGAGCGATCTCCTACACTGGCCGTACACCACTGGTGATCGTCGAGGGGACACTGAATAGTGCACGGTACATCCAAACCGTCATCGAACCCATCGTTCTACCATTCCTAGACCGCCAAGGGAACTTGCTGTTCCAACAGGACAATGCACGTCCGCATGTATCCCGTGCCACCCAACGTGCTCTAGAAGGTGTAAGTCAACTACCCTGGCCAGCAAGATCTCCGGATCTGTCCCCCATTGAGCATGTTTGGGACTGGATGAAGCGTCGTCTCACGCGGTCTGCACGTCCAGCACGAACGCTGGTCCAACTGAGGCGCCAGGTGGAAATGGCATGGCAAGCCGTTCCACAGGACTACATCCAGCATCTCTACGATCGTCTCCATGGGAGAATAGCAGCCTGCATTGCTGCGAAAGGTGGATATACACTGTACTAGTGCCGACATTGTGCATGCTCTGTTGCCTGTGTCTATGTGCCTGTGGTTCTGTCAGTGTGATCATGTGATGTATCTGACCCCAGGAATGTGTCAATAAAGTTTCCCCTTCCTGGGACAATGAATTCACGGTGTTCTTATTTCAATTTCCAGGAGTGTAATTAGCTTCTAAATCTGGAAATATGCTTTCAATCAAAGCATCTTCCGTATTTACCATGTTGCAGAAATTGTCTGGCAATTTGTTCCGTTGTGCGTCTCCATGCAATGGTATTGTTCCATTTCCAATGTTGAGGAATTGCTCGGAGAATGAGAGGGCCAATGGATCGTTTTGCAGTTGATTCAAAGTTTCAAATGGCTCTGAGCACTATGGGACTTAACAACTGAGATCATCAGTCCCCTAGAACTTAGATCTACGTAACCTAACTAACCTAAGGACATCACACACACCATGCCCGAGGCAGGATTCGAACCTGCGACCGTAGCAGTCGCGCGGTTCCGGACTGAAGCGCCTAGAACAGCTCGGCCACATCGGCTGGCTTTGCAGTTGAACACGTATATTTGTGTTAAGACGTAACGTATTGACATTTTGCCATAGATAAGATTGTTTTATACATTCATCCGCATATGTAGTGCGTGCAATGACCGGCAATGTCTGTTTAAAATCACGACAGCAGCAGTAAGGCACCACCGAAAAGCCTGGTGTTATTATTTAGATCTTTCATCATTCTATCGAGAGCTTCAAGTGAATGCTTGTGGGCCATAGTGAATTCATCCCAGATAATAATTTTGCATTTTTGCAAAACTTTATCCATACCGGAATGCTTTTTTTATGTTGCACACTGCACCTGGATTTGTGTGAATGTTCAACGGCAACTTGAGTGCTGAACGTGCAGTCCGTCCGCCATCAAGCAAAGTGGCTGCAATACCTGACGAAGCAATTGCTAACGCAGTATGATTTTGTGATCGAATGCGCGCAAGTATTAGTGAGATGAGAAACGTTTTTCCAGTCCCACTCATATACATTCTTTTGTTCATCAGTGAGTAGTTGTTCATTATTTTCAACGAAAGTCGTTAAAGAGACCGTATTGAACTGTTGTTCGCGCTGAATCTCGCTGTTAATGATGTCTGTTGCTGGGCGGTTAGGTGAGGACATACCAATATAAATGAGTGGCATATTCGAAATCAGAATGCAAATATCTTCAATCTTTATTAGCGCCTCGTTATATATTTCCAGCGCAAAATCGATAATGGGATATTGATCAGCGATCCGAATGCGATGCAGAATGTCGTCACTCATGGAATCTTTATATTTGTCCCAGAGGACAGAAGCTTGAGATGGAAAACATTTCGTCAATAATATGGCGAATTTGATGAGGAGAGGAACTCAATGCTGCATCTGCAAATGTTATATCTCAATGGTTGTCGTCTTCCAGCAAATGTAATTCGCGACACGCATCGTGATATGTGTCGTACAAAATGCCATTGACTGTTCGCAAGTATTGGAAGGACGTCGGTCCACGAATATTAACCAACAATAAACGCAAGAAGAAACATTCGTGTTGCTTTGGATGGACTGTGTATAATCGGCCTAATTTATTTCCCATAAATATGCCGTTGTATCCTTCAACAGGAACACCTTGCTTTCGTGGTTCTCACTTTTTTGACTGTTTGTTCCATGTGAAATATCGTGGCACATCAGTATACATTAATGTCTTTGTGAATTGACCGGGAATACCTGGTCGGTTGTATAGTTCGAAAAACTCAGTTAATGTGGTTTTTGCGGCAATTGATGCACGTTGTTGAGCAGTCTCTTCCGTGAAATAAAGACGCTGACCATTTTCAAGGTGCACGGCCAAATGTATAACAGCAGGGTCTCTTTCGTGTATCGGAAAACCCAAAATAGGCCAAACTGCTGCATTGCTGCTGATGTTGGTTCAAATGGCTCTGAGCACTGTGGTACTTAACGTCTGAGGTCATCAGTCCCCTAGAACTTAGAACTACTTAAACCTAACTAACCTAAGGACATCACACACATCCATGCCTGAGGCAGGATTCGAACCTGCGACCGGATCGGTCGCGCGGTTCCAGACTGTAGCGCCTAGAACCGCTCGGCCACTCCGGCCGGCGCTGCTGATGTATCGGCCCATTTGATACCGTGTTATTTCATCGTTTTCGTTTAACAAATACAGCCGTATCACTGCCCATATGGACATACACTCCTGGAAATTGAAATAAGAACACCGTTAATTCATTGTCCCAGGAAGGGGAAACTTTATTGACACATTCCTGGGGTCAGATACATCACATGATCACACTGACAGAACCACAGGCACATAGACACAGGCAACAGAGCATGCACAATGTCGGCACTAGTACAGTGTATATCCACCTTTCGCAGCAATGCAGGCTGCTATTCTCCCATGGAGACGATCGTAGAGATGCTGGATGTAGTCCTGTGGAACGGCTTGCCATGCCATTTCCACCTGGCGCCTCAGTTGGACCAGCGTTCGTGCTGGACGTGCAGACCGCGTGAGACGACGCTTCATCCAGTCCCAAACATGCTCAATGGGGGACAGATCCGGAGATCTTGCTGGCCAGGGTAGTTGACTTACACCTTCTAGAGCGCCTTGGGTGGCACGGGATACATGCGGACGTGCATTGTCCTGTTGGAACAGCAAGTTCCCTTGCCGGTCTAGGAATGGTAGAACCCCACGTGTTGAGCAATTCGGCGGTACGTCCACCCGGCCTCCCGCATGCCCACTATACGCCCTCGCTCAAAGTCCGTCAACTGCACATACGGTTCACGTCCACGCTGTCGCGGCATGCTACCAGTGTTAAAGACTGCGATGGAGCTCCGTATGCCACGGCAAACTGGCTGACACTGACGGCGGCGGTGCACAAATGCTGCGCAGCTAGCGCCATTCGACGGCCAACACCGCGGTTCCTGGTGTGTCCGCTGTGCCGTGCGTGTGATCATTGCTTGTACAGCCCTCTCGCAGTGTCCGGAGCAAGTATGGTGGGTCTGACACACCGGTGTCAATGTGTTCTTTTATCCATTTCCAGGAGTGTATTTGCATATATATTTTATGGACTTCACCGAACTGCAGAGCTCAATGTTTATGTGTGCTTTGTAGATTTTACACAGCAATGGTGAATACGGAACCACCCAGTGATTGTCAATGTCAACTGTTGTACCGTTTGACATGCGTAATTGATGTGATTGATCACCATGGTCAGTGGCTCTACGACGATACAATGGATAACCATCGATATTAGTGATTGTATCATTTATACAATTTTTGGAAAAAGTTTCGTACATTTTCAATTGTCCATGCACGGCGGCGTCATATTTATAGCACCGCATGGACCATGGATCATGTTAGCGGTAACAATCTCATACAATTCTTGATCAATATTCCGATCGGGAATTTCTGCTGAGATAATTTTATCAATTTCTTCAGACTGTGTTTTGTCGACCAACCAAATCAAAATGTGCGCGTGTGGCAAACCTCGGTTTTCTGTCAACAGAATACAGCCAGAACGTGTTTTGCCAAATACAGAGGAATGTATAACCAACTTCATCAACGGTTTTTACTTTTGTCTGAAGACACGTGCAGTGATATCGTGCCGATCTATTGCAGCCTGACATGGCAATAACGCAATTTTAATTTCATCCCATATTGGATTACACGTAAATGTAGTGAACAAATCTGGTCGTCCGTAGGCGCGCACAAAAGTCTTGGCGTCTTGAATATATCATTGCATATGACGTGGGCTACCAATATATGATGATGGAAGACTATATGAAGTACCGATGTCGCTGATATTAGTTATTCCATATACGTTACCAACCATAGCATCACGCAAATGAATGTATTCCTCAGCTCGAAGTTTCGCTTGATTATACCTGATGTATGGTAATCGCTCGCTTTCAATTTTCGCATACATATCAACGACATATTGACGAAACACCTGGCGGCATCGGAGATAATTATTGTCTTCATTGGCACGAATCATCAACCGATATGCGTAGAAGTTCATCGCTCTCACTTTCTTGTTGGTTTCTGCACCTGCAAAGTAAAAATATAATTAAGACAAAAAGAAATTAATCGTGCATAAAAATAAAATATTAGGTAATGACATGTGTAGATTTTACCTATTGCTGGATTTCTTTGTTTGATATTTAAATTATATCCATCTTCTCCTTCCCAAAATATCAATGGATATTGCAAAGCGTCGTAATAGCGATGACTGTCTTCAATCGTATGCACTGTGTTATCTCTGCATTGGATTCGTATACCTCGACGTTCAAATGCGTCGCCAACCATAACAACTGCATTAATGGTCGGTACATTATATCGGCCCGCGTGCTGTCCAGATGGTACTTTGCATGCTTTGATGACGATCGTATTTGTCGTTTTGCAGTCTGTGTTGAACAACTGGACCAAATGGTTGTGATTCTGTAAAAACGGTTCTAAAATACCCACAGTTTCTTGCTCCTCTATCCTTTCGATATGTTTGTAATGGCAGCGTGCGTTTTTTTGCTGCTCCTCATCACCCATGAAGTAGATTCGCAGAAATTTTGAATCGGTATCAGGCATCGGCATTAAAGAACCCATTTGATGATACACTTGGGCCTGAATCTTAAACATTGATTGAAAATTGCGACCATCCTCATTCTGAACGATTTTTGTTGCTCCAAATGATGTCATTTGAAAGAACGAATTGAATTTGCGAATTTCACGCAAAAACAATTTAGATTGTGATGTAGCGGCAGCCAACAGTGTTTTCAGTGGTTCTGGCGGCGAATTCAGCGGTGGCAAAACAACTTTTCCAGACACTCAGCAGAAACCGGCCGATTCACCTTTTTATTCGAGTACATGAGAATGTTGGCATCGTTTGTTCATAGCACCGAATACAATTTGTGAATGTGACGAATAGTCGATGTCCGACTCATATTCAAACGCAAGGCCAAGAACTGATGCACGTGCCAATGTTCGATACTCTTGCAAACGCTGTTGTTCACGTGTTCTGAGTGTGTCGGTGACTCGTTGACGGGCCAGTCTTTGTCTCAATGCATCAGCTCGAAGGCGTTCGTTGCGTTGCTCTTGACTTTCATTAGCACGTCTGATTGCAGCCTGGTTTCTTAAATTTTTCATTGCCAGTCAGTTGATCTTCTGCCGATCTATTTAACCGACGGTTCTGGTCTAATTGTGAATTCCGAGTCCGTAGATCAATATTTCCTCCTCGTCCTTGTTTTATGTGCGTAACTTATATGTGAATATAATACACTTAATATTCACTGAAATGCGGCACCTGAAATATCAAAAGACACAGTACAAAAAAATTAAAATGTCAACATAACGAAACACACATAATATAATACACACAAATTAAAATGTCGAAAAAATAAACGAAATCCTATGCACGTAACTTACATCTGAATATGATACGCTCAATATTGCACAAAAAAAATGGAACGCCACCTACCGTGCTGATTTAAGAATGTAAATTTTCCAGGCCCCCCCTTGAATGCATAAACAAAAATTCCTTCAAGTCGATCCTGCCGTTTAGTTGCAGTGTAGATAAATAACCTAGATACCGACTGCAGCGCCATCTGCTGGGCTGATTTGTGAATCTAAATCATCCAGGCCCCCAGCTGAATGCATTCACAAAAATTCATTCAAGTCGATGCAGCCGTTTAGTTGCAGTATAGATAAATAACCTAGATACCGACTGCAGCGCCATCTGCTGGGCTGATTTGTGAATCTACATCATCCAGGCCCCCACTTGAATGCATTCACAAAAATTCATTCAAATCGATCCAGCCGTTTAGTTGCAGTATAGATAAATAACGTAGATACCGACTGCAGCGCCATCTACCGGGCTGATTTGTGAATTTAAACCATCCAGGGCGCCACTCAAACGCATACAAAAAAATTCATTCAAATCGGTCCAGCCGTTTAGGTGGAGTTCAGTGACATACACACATACAGTAGAATTATATATATAAAGATTTAGATTATAAATATAGCCTATGTTCGTCCGAAAGTTTATTACAGTACCATGCAGAAATTTGCAGTAAATCGGTCAAGAGCTATGCGTATTTGTTCAATAGAGGAGATATGGTTCACAGTAGCGAAGATAACCAAGTGCTCAGAGCTCCACAGGTATGCATTTTTGAATCCGTGTTTACTGGACTTTTTTTGTCTTGCTTTGGTCCATACCACCTCCTCTGAAAGTTGCCTACACTGTAATCTTAGCAACACCACTACCAACACATGTGAAACTTCCTGGCACACTAAAACTGTGTGCCGGACCGAGACTCGAACTCGGGAACTTTGCCTTTCGCGGGCAAGTGCTCTACCATCTGAACTACCCCAGCACGACTCACTACCCGTCCTCATAGCTTCAATTCTGCCAGTACATCTTCTCCTACCTTCCAAGCTTCACAGAAGCTCTTCTACGAACCTTGAAGAACTAGGACTCCTGGAAGAAAGGATATTGCGGAGACATAGCTTAGCCACAGCCTGGGGGATGTTTCCAGAACGAGATATTTACTCAGCAGCGGAGTGAGAGCTGATATGAAACTTTCTGGCAGATTAAAACTGTGTGCCGAACCGAGACTCGAACTCCCGACCTTTGCCTTTCGCGGGCAAGTGCTCTACCACCTGAGCTACCCAAGCACGACTCACGACCCGTCCTCACAGCTTCAATTCTGCCACTACCTCTTCTCCTACCTTCCAAACTTGAAGCTGTGGGGACGGGTCGTGAGTCGTGCTTGGGTATCTCATGTGGTAGAACACTTGGCCGCGAAAGGCAAAGATCGCGAGTTCGAGTCTCTGTCCCTCGCACAGTTTTAATCTGCCAGAAGTTTCATATCAGTGCACACTCCGCTGCAGAGTGAAAATCTGATTCTCTATAAACACATGTATTCCACTGTCAGGGATGTCAGAACGGTTGTTGCTTATGAGTTCCGACTCGTTCGTTTCCGGTATAGGGACACTTACCTCAAATTGATACATTTATCTTTCTCCATTTAATGATGTTAATTTTTAACATAATCACGGAGTCACCCCGTGTACACGTGAATTTACAGGTGCGGGCGCATATAGCTTTGATGCTCTGCAGAATTGTTGAATGACGTTTCCTTAGATGGGCCCCCAAGTAAAAGTCAACTCGACAGCCTCAAACAGTGCAAGTTTTAGAAAATTCACCCTGTCCATCCGAATGTTTGTTACAGTAGTGGGTAAAAAACGTGAATTAAATCGGTGAAGTACTTTGCAAAATTTTTGGTGACAACTTTAAACAAAGACTTGTCTTTATATAGTAGTACATACGAGAGAGTTTCCCAGAAAAGTAATGCACCGCCTTTTTTTTTTTTTTTTTTTTTTCGCTGCCGAAAGCAATGCTATGAATGCGGAACGTTACGTATGCGTTATTTTAAGTCTCCTGAGGGGACGCGCCAAGTTTCCGTCACTTCCGACAGATAACGTAGCTGAAGGACAGTTTCAAAATGGCGTCTGTAGGTGATTTTATTTTTTATTTATGTACACGTCTAGTTCCGTAGGACATAAACGCAATCAACAATATAACATAAGAATTAGCTTAATTTTACAAGGAACTCCTCAACAGAAGGATTGACCCATGAGGAAACTCTTCAGTTTGATTTGAAAGCGCGTGGATTACTGCCAAGATTTTTGAATTATTGTGGTAACTTATTGAAAATGTGTGTAGCAGTATACTGTGCACCTTTCTGCACAAGAGTTAAGTAAGTGCGATCCAAATGCAGACTGGATTTCTGCCAAGTATTAACTCAGCGAAAGCTGCTAATTCTTGGGAATAAGCTGGTACTGTAAACAAGAAACGACAGTGAAGTAAGTATATAATAAGAGGGCAATGTCAAAATACCCAGACTAGTGAATACGGGTCGACAAGAGGTTCGCGAGCTTACACCACTTATTGCCAATACTGCCCATTTCTGAGCCAAAAATATCTTTTCAGAATGGGAAGAGTTACCCCAAAGTATAATACAACATAAGCGAATGAAAATAAGGGAAATAGACTAATTTTCATGTCGAACGATCACTTACTTCAAATACCGTTCGAATAGTAGAAATGGCAGCACGAAGTCTTTGAATAAGATCCTGAACGTGGTCTTTCCGGGACAGTTTACTATCTATCTGAACACCTAGAAATTTGAACTGTTCAGTTTCTTTAATCATATGCCCATTCTGTGAAATTAAAACGTCGGGTTTTGCTGAGTCGTACTGTCATTCAGCTTTAGTTTATTTTCTACAGGCCATGAATGTGTCACGAACTGCACTATTTGAAACAGAGCCAATGTTGCACACATCCTTTACTACCAAGCTAGTGTCATCAGAAAACAGAATATTTTGGAATTACCCTTAATACTACAGTGCATATAATTTATATAAATAAGGAACAGGAGTGGCCCGAACACTGATCCCTGGGGCATCCCCCCATTTGACTGTACCTCACTCAGACCCCACATCACAGCCATTCTCAACACTGTGAATAATGACCTTTTGCTGTCTGTTGTTGAAGTAAGAGGCGAACCACTTGACTTTGACAAACGGCAGATTAATACCCCGCAGAGCCTGTGAACGGCAAAGCTGGTCGACTGTTCACGTGCTACTGTCATGGGCCCCTACGGAAAGAAGTAGGACAGTGTAACTACCGCTAGGCGCTAACGATTGGTCGTCCTCAACTCTTCACAGAACATGGGGTTCGGAGGCTTGACTGTTCTGTAAAGCAGTGTAAATGGTGATCTGTGGCGTCCCTGTCGAAAGAACACAATGCTGGCGCAAGCACAAGTGTTGCGGAGCACACAGTTCATCACATATTGTTGAACAAGGAGCTACTGAGAGGTGGCATGAGGACCCTCTCATATTTCTATCTTACGATTTTCCTCTCTAATTGCATACAGTGAAAAGTCGCTATTCCTTCACACGCAGACTTCCCACGCAGCGTCTCTCGTCACCCGGGTGGTCCGGTGACAGGCGGGCTCTGCTGATCTGGAAAGCGTTAAGCCGACGGGTGTGAGGAAGTCGAGTGAATGCTTTGCAGACGCCGACATTGTCAAAAGACACGCCCGGAGGGGTCTGAAGTAGTGGCTGGGCTAGAGGTTCCGTTACTTCGCAGAAACTTAGCGAAAACACTTTCTGGCGGGCTACCAGCGAGGCGTGGGAATGACTTGTGTACCCAGGCAGTTGTGGCGGGAAAATTCCCGCGCTTTCTGCAAAATAGTAACTGTGATTGTGTTGCTCACGGCATAGCTCCGTGACGTAGCAAAATCAGCGCAGAAATTGGCGCCAAGAATCTCCATTGGTGGAATGGTAGTGCTCCGGCAATAGAGTGGAATTTTCCGCCGGTTTTCGAGTTGCTGATTGGAACGTTTAACCACGGCCACTGTCGTGGGGGCGGGAATGTTGTGTGTTCGGCCTGTACGGGTGCTCTAGGTAGTCGGCTCTCGCCTTTTGGTCGAGGACGTCGAAGCAACCAGCCATCGCCTCCGGTACGCCAGATCGTGTTCTGGCAGTTAAGAAGACAGTTTGGTAACGTATGTCCGCAGCACCGGCAGATAGGGATTTTCCTAGGTGATAATCAGAGCTCAGCAGAGCGCGCCTGTTCGTTTTTTCCTAACTTTGTTCTGTCTTGAGTAGCAGCAATTAATGTTGGGTTAGCTGCGTGTCTCTCTTAAAATTTGAGTGGCAAGGAATTGGCTTCACATACCACTTCGCCTTAAACCTCACAATCTAGTTTAGGGACAACTTCACCTTCATAGCGTTTGTTTGAGTATCCAATTTGAGCCAATTTGATGTAATATAAATGTTTCATGTGTTTTTGTTTATTATTTTGTGTTTAGTCTTCATAAATCATATTGTTATTTTGGACAGAACTTGCATTCTGTTAATCGGTAGAGCAACCCATCATTTCCCACTACGTTGATGAAACCTTCCTTTATTTAACTTACTTATCAAATTAAATTATTGCAGGTGCCAAACTCTTTTCTACTCCACCTGCAGGGTTGATTACAGTCAGTTCGCGTATATTTTTTAATCCATGTGCAACAGCAAAAGTCGGAGTTAGAATAGGGGGGCTTAGAGCATCATTTACATATGGAGATTCTAGAAGAATTTAGTGTTAAATGCACTGCTTGCGCCGGCACCTCGCACTACACAGCAGGTTACCCATTCGTGTTCACTTGATGACCCAACGACATCGTCAGTTACGATTGCAGTGGGCACGGGACGACTGTGGTTCGATCGTCGGTCAATGGAAACGTGTCGGCTCTACGGCTCAATCACATTTTTGCTACACGAGGTAGATGGTCGTCTGCACAAACGCCGTCATCCAGGTGAACGGCGGCTCGAAACTTGCAGCGCATCACGGACGCAGACTGTTTGGAGCAGTAATTATGCCACGGGAGACATTCTCCTGCGCTTTCATGGGGCCTGTGGTAGTAATAGAAGAGACGCTGACAGCTGCAAACCACCTGCATCCCTTCAAGCTTGATGCCTCCCCTACGGTGATTCATCTTCCAGCAGTGTAATTGTCCGTATCTCGGAGCCAGAACCGTGGTGCAGTGGTTTGAGGAGCATTACGGTCATTTCACGTTGATGTCTCGGCGACCTAATTCGGCTGATATACACTCCTGGAAATGGAAAAAAGAACACATTGACACCGGTGTGTCAGACCCACCATACTTGCTCCGGACACTGCGAGAGGGCTGTACAAGCAATGATCACACGCACGGCACAGCGGACACTCCAGGAACAGCGGTGTTGGCCGTCGAATGGCGCTAGCTGCGCAGCATTTGTGCACCGCCGCCGTCAGTGTCAGCCAGTTTGCCGTGGCATACGGAGCTCCATCGCAGTCTTTAACACTGGTAGCATGCCGCGATAGCGTGGACGTGAACCGTATGTGCGGTTGACGGACTTTGAGCGAGGGCGTATAGTGGGCATGCGGGAGGCCGGGTGGACGTACCGCCGAATTGCTCAACACGTGGGGCGTGAGGTCTTCACAGTACATCGATGTTGCTGCCAGAGGTCGGCGGAAGGTGCACGTGCCCGTCTACCTGGGACCGGACCGCAGCGACGCACGGATGCACGCCAAGACCGTAGGATCCTACGCAGTGCCGTAGGGGACCGCACCGCCACTTCCCAGCAAATTAGGGACACTGTTGCTCCTGGGGTATCGGCGAGGACCATTCGCAACCGTCTCCATGAAGCTGGGCTACGGTCCCGCACACCGTTAGGCCGTCTTTCGCTCACGCCCCAACATTGTGCAGCCCGCCTCCAGTGGTGTCGCGACAGGCGTGAATGGAGGGACGAATGGAGACGTGTCGTCTTCAGCGATGAGAGTCGCTTCTGCCTTGGTGCCAATGATGGTCGTATGCGTGTTTGGCGCCGTGCAGGTGAGCGCCACAATCAGGACTGCATACGACCGAGGCACACAGGGCCAACACCCGGCATCATGGTGTGGGGAGCGATCTCCTACACTGGCCGTACACCACTGGTGATCGTCGAGGGGACACTGAATAGTGCACGGTACATCCAAACCGTCATCGAACCCATCGTTCTACCATTCCTAGACCGGCAAGGGAACTTGCTGTTCCAACAGGACAATGCACGTCCGCATGTATCCCGCGCCACCCAACGTGCTCTAGAAGGTGTAAGTCAACTACCCTGGCCAGCAAGATCTCCGGATCTGTCCCCCATTGAGCATGTTTGGGACTGGATGAAGCGTCGTCTCACGCGGTCTGCACGTCCAGCACGAACGCTGGTCCAACTGAGGCGCCAGGTGGAAATGGCATGGCAAGTCGTTCCACAGGACTACATCCAGCATCTCTACGATCGTCTCCATGGGAGAATAGCAGCTTGCATTGCTGCGAAAGGTGGATATACACTGTACTAGTGCCGACATTGTGCATGCTCTGTTGCCTGTGTCTATGTGCCTGTGGTTCTGTCAGTGTGATCATGTGATGTATCTGACCCCAGGAATGTGTCAATAAAGTTTCCCCTTCCTGGGACAATGAATTCACGCTGTTCTTATTTCAATTTCCAGGAGTGTAGCTATGAAGCAGGTGGTCATAATTTTTTGGTTCATCAGTTTATACGCATTGTGCAAGACGTAAAATAAGCCTAGCTATCGTGAAGGCCTGCAACGTACGTAGCGTTTCGCAATAGAATGGGAGCTGTAAGCAGTGTTACAAGTTTTATGCGCGAATCAGCAAAAAGTTTGGAATTTATTAAGCTAGTTATCCTTGAAAAAGCCCAGAGGCGAGATAAGTTACAAAGTCTAAACGGTACACGCTGTTTAGAAGTGCAAGACGCACTCCTTCAAGTCAAAGAGCTCTTTGACTCTGTCGTACAGTCCTTTGAAGAAATGGACAGAACTTCTCCGGCATCGAAAGGTGCAAGTCTTGTGTCTTCTATTCGACGATTCGACTTCGTCTTACTTTTGATGTCAACTGCCGCTGTATTTGAAATTACTGTTTCGCTTTCACGGTAACTTCGGGCTGTCACACTAAGATCTTAATCTTCTCTATGAGATAGTGGACAGTGTAACAAGAATTCTGGAGAGGTACGGAGAAACTAAATATCAACAAAATTTCCAAGAGGGCTGCCGTTTTCTAGAATCTTTGGACTTTCCAGTGCAGGCACCCAGAACCGCCAAACGTTCAGTTCATCAGTCAGATACAGAATCACCTGATGATAAGCAATACTACAGCTAATATAAACCTTTAATACGTATACACACTTTCTACTTGATGCAGCATTTCTTGTTCTGTTACGTTCTTTCGAACTCGAGAATAATGTCATGTCGTGTTTTGTTTCAATATTGGAATACAAAATTGTTAAGGCTTTCGTGGCCACTTGTTGACAAACTGCCTATTGGCTTCTGTCTCGGGTTCTTCGGCCGACGTTCATATAATGATTTTTCTGACGTTTCGTAAGGCACGAGTGGCTGGCATTGTCAAAGCTTCACCCTCCATTGCCGGTGGTGAACTGGAGCCGAGCTCGCGGCCGCAGGCTATATGTACCTGGCGCGCCAACGGCCGAGGGCTTCTCCGCGGTCAATTCCGGTGCGGTTCTCCTCTTGCTACCTGTGACGGTCGTTCGCTGCAGTACGGGAAGCCAGGATCCGTTTATCTTGAGGCTTTCCTCTTTCTTGTTCAAACTGTTCGTGTGTTTTTGTATTTCTACAGCTTCTCTGAACAATCGCGTGTGATAGTGCTTCTCTACAGCCAGAACTTCCGTGTCGGCGAATTTTATTACGTGGTCGGTCTCATTCAGCGCGTGCTCTGCCACGGCCGATTTCTCCACCTGCCCCAACCTGCAATGTCGCTTATGCTCTTTGATCCTGGTGTTGATGGATCGTCCAGTCATTCCGACATAAACTTTTCCGCATGTGCATGGTATATTCCCGACATTGCAAGTGCGTGTCTTTTCTCCTTCGCCGATCTAAGACACTCTTTGATCTTCCTTGTCGGTTTGAAAATCGTCTTTACGCCATGTTTGCGCAATATACGGCCGATTCTGTCCATCACTCTGGGAATGTATGGCAGAAAGGCCGTACCCGACATTTCTTTTTCTGGTTCCTTACTTCGCCGAGTGTTTGCCTCTGTTACACTTCTAATATAATTTGTGGAGTACCCATTGTTCCTCAGGACAGTTTCCAGGTGTTGCATTTCTCGTTTGAGGTGTTGCGGCTCACATATTCGTCCTGCTCTCGTTACGAGCGTACTAATCATGCCTCTTTTCTGGGCCGGGTGGTGGTTTGACAGTTTGTGCAGGTATCGGGCTGGGACACAGCGTGTATCGAAAACCGACACACACGGTGTGTAAGTAGTTCTAAGTCTAGGGAACTGATGACCTCAGATGTTAAGTCCCATAGTGCTCAGAGCCATTTCAGTGCACAAGACAGAGCTCCACGCCTCGCCTGGGCCCGTCAACACCGTCACTGGACTGTTGATGACTGGAAACATGTTGCCTGGTCGGACGAGTCTCGTTTCAAATTGTATTGAGCGGATGGACGTGTGCGGGTATGGAGACAACCTCATGAATCCATGGACCCTGCATGTCAGCAGTGAACTGTTCATGCTGGTGGAGGCACTGTAATGGTGTGGGGCGTGTGCAGTTGGAGTGATATGTGTCCCCTGATACTTCTAGATATGATTCCGACAGGTGACACGTACGTAAGCATCCTGTTTCATCACATGCATCCATTCATATCCATTCTGCATTCCGACGGACTTGGCAATTCCAGCAGGACAATGCGACACCCCACACGTCCACAATTGGAACAGAGTGGCTCCAGGAACACACTTTCCCTTATTAAACATTTCCGCTGGCTACTGAACTTCCCAAACATAAGCATTATTGAGCATATTTGGGATGCCTTGCAACGTGCTGTTCAGAAGAGATCTCCACCCCTCGTACTCTTATGGATTTATGGACAGCCCTGCAGGATTCGTGGTGTCAATTCCTTCCAGCACTTCTTCAGACGTTAGTCGAGTCCATAGCACGTCGTGTTGCGTGCTTCTACGTGGTCGCGGGGGCCCTACACGATATTAGCCAGATGTACCAGTTCCTTTGCCTCTTCATTGTACACTCCTGGAAATTGAAATAAGAACACCGTGAATTCATTGTCCCAGGAAGGGGAAACTTTATTGACACATTCCTGGGGTCAGATACATCACATGATCACACTGACAGAACCACAGGCACATAGACACAGGCAACAGAGCATGCACAATGTCGGCACTAGTACAGTGTATATCCACCTTTCGCAGCAATGCAGGCTGCTATTCTCCCATGGAGACGATCGTAGAGATGCTGGATGTAGTCCTGTGGAACGGCTTGCCATGCCATTTCCACCTGGCGCCTCAGTTGGACCAGCGTTCGTGCTGGACGTGCAGACCGCGTGAGACGACGCTTCATCCAGTCCCAAACATGCTCAATGGGGGACAGATCCGGAGATCTTGCTGGCCAGGGTAATTGACTTACACCTTCTAGAGCACGTTGGGTGGCACGGGATACATGCGGACGTGCATTGTCCTGTTGGAACAGCAAGTTCCCTTGCCGGTCTAGGAATGGTAGAACGATGGGTTCGATGATGGTTTGGATGTACTGTGCACTATTCAGTGTCCCCTCGACGATCACCAGTGGTGTACGGCCAGTGTAGGAGATCGCTCCCCACACCATGATGCCGGGTGTTGGCCCTGTGTGCCTCGGTCGTATGCAGTCCTGATTATGGCGCTCACCTGCACGGCGCCAAACACGCATACGACCATCTTTGGCACCAAGGCAGAAGCGACTCTCATCACTGAAGACGACACGTCTCCATTCGTCCCTCCATTCACGCCTGTCGCGACACCACTGGAGGCGGGCTGCACGATGTTGGGGCGTGAGCGGAAGACCGTAGCCCAGCTTCATGGAGACGGTTGCGAATGGTCCTCGCCGATACCCCAGGAGCAACAGTGTCCCTAATTTGCTGGGAAGTGGCGGTGCGGTCCCCTACGGCACTGCGTAGGATCCTACGGTCTTGGCGTGCATCCGTGCGTCGCTGCGGTCCGGTCCCAGGTCGACGGGCACGTGCACCTTCCGCCGACCACTGGCGGCAACATCGATGTACTGTGGAGACCTCACGCCCCACGTGTTGAGCAATTCGGCGGTACGTCCACCCGGCCTCCCGCATGCCCACTATACGCCCTCGCTCAAAGTCCGTCAACTGCACATACGGTTCACGTCCACGCTGTCGCGGCATGCTACCAGTGTTAAAGACTGCGATGGAGCTCCGTATGCCACGGCAAACTGGCTGACACTGACGGCGGCGGTGCAAAAATGCTGCGCAGCTAGCGCCATTCGATGGCCAACACCGCGGTTCCTGGTGTGTCCGCTGTGCCGTGCGTGTGATCATTGCTTGTACAGCCCTCTCGCAGTGTCCGGAGCAAGTATGGTGGGTCTGACACACCGGTGTCAATGTGTTCTTTTTTCCATTTCCAGGAGTGTATATACACTCCTGGAAATTGAAATAAGAACACCGTGAATTCGTTGTCCCAGGAAGGGGAAACTTTATTGACACATTCCTGGGGTCAGATACATCACATGATCACACTGACAGAACCACAGGCACATAGACACAGGCAACAGAGCATGCACAATGTCGGCACTAGTACAGTGTATATCCACCTTTCGCAGCAATGCAGGCTGCTATTCTCCCATGGAGACGATCGTAGAGATGCTGGATGTAGTCCTGTGGAACGGCTTGCCATGCCATTTCCACCTGGCGCCTCAGTTGGACCAGCGTTCGTGCTGGACGTGCAGACCGCGTGAGACGACGCTTCATCCAGTCCCAAACATGCTCAATGGGGGACAGATCCGGAGATCTTGCTGGCCAGGGTAGTTGACTTACACCTTCTAGAGCACGTTGCGTGGCACGGGATACATGCGGACGTGCATTGTCCTGTTGGAACAGCAAGTTCCCTTGCCGGTCTAGGAATGGTAGAACGATGGGTTCGATGACGGTTTGGATGTACCGTGCACTATTCAGTGTCCCCTCGACGATCACCAGTGGTGTACGGCCAGTGTAGGAGATCGCTCCCCACACCATGATGCCGGGTGTTGGCCCTGTGTGCCTCGGTCGTATGCAGTCCTGATTGTGGCGCTCACCTGCACGGCGCCAAACACGCATACGACCATCATTGGCACCAAGGCAGAAGCGACTCTCATCGCTGTAGACGACACGTTTCCATTCGTCCCTCCATTCACGCCTGTCGCGACACCACTGGAGGCGGGCTGCACGATGTTGGGGCGTGAGCGGAAGACGGCCTAACGGTGTGCGGGACCGTAGCCCAGCTTCATGGAGACGGTTGCGAATGGTCCTCGCCGATACCCCAGGAGCAACAGTGTCCCTAATTTGCTGGGAAGTGGCGGTGCGGTCCCCTACGGCACTGCGTAGGATCCTACGGTCTTGGCGTGCATCCGTGCGTCGCTGCGGTCCGGTCCGAGGTCGACGGGCACGTGCACCTTCCGCCGACCACTGGCGACAACATCGATGTACTGTGGAGACCTCACGCCCCACGTGTTGAGCAATTCGGCGGTACGTCCACCCGGCCTCCCGCATGCCCACTATACGCCCTCGCTCAAAGTCCGTCAACTGCACATACGGTTCACGTCCACGCTGTCGCGGCATGCTACCAGTGTTAAAGACTGCGATGGAGCTCCGTATGCCACGGCAAACTGGCTGACACTGACGGCGGCGGTGCACAAATGCTGCACAGCTAGCGCCATTCGACGGCCAACACCGCGGTTCCTGGTGTGTCCGCTGTGCCGTGCGTGTGATCATTGCTTGTACAGCCCTCTCGCAGTTTCCGGAGCAAGTATGGTGGGTCTGACACACCGGTGTCAATGTGTTCTTTTTTCCATTTCCAGGAGTGTATGTACATCCATTTTTGTAATGTATATGGACGTATATGGAAGATATCAATAAACTATGATTAACGAAATGTGAAATTTATGAACGTCCTGTCAACATTGGCTACTTTATCAAATCTGCTTTGTTGCAGGGCGAGTAACGTGATCCCAGGTAAGATATATTTACTTGTCGTCACGAACGTAAGCAACGAGAATGATAAGGTCTTTCGTGTATTGCTAATTGTAATCAGCGTAATATCCACCGCACATATTCGCATTTGTTTACTTTTAAGAAAATTTACAGCACTGATCCTTTTTAGTATAAAGAAATACAATGGTTGTGCTTATCCAGTCCGTTCCCCCATGATGTAAGCACCTAGCGAATTTATCTTCATTCTCACATCTCCAGTAGGACCTTTGAGAGCTTCGGCGGTTTTTTAACAATCGTATTTTTCTTCCCTTCGACATTTGTACTGAGGATCTCTTGGATCCCATAAGCACGTGGTACATCCGTATTCTTCCATCAGCAACCCTGCATTCTCTTCGGACCACCCCATCACTCTCCAAACTAGTGTCAACAACAACAAAACTAGACAAGACAACAGATGAAAGCTTTCTGCATTGCTACCTCTGAGCCGGCCGGAGTGGCCGAGCGGTTCTAGGTGCTACAATTTGGAACCGCACGACCGCTTCGGTCGCAGGTTCGAATCCTGCCTCGGGCATGGATGTGTGTGATGTCCTTAGGTTAGTTAGGTTTAAGTAGTTCTAAGTTCTGGACTGATGACCTCAGAAGTTAAGTCCCATAGTGCTCAGAGTCATTCGAACCATTTTGCTACCACCGAAGCGGAGAGGCCGCGAACTTCTACATCTACATCTACATCCATACTCCGCAAGCCACCTGACGGTGTGTGGCGGAGGGTACCTTCAGTACCTCTATCGGTTCTCCCTTCTATTCCAGTCTCGTATTGTTCGTGGAAAGAAGGATTGTCGGTATACCTCTGTGTGGGCTCTAATCTCTCTGATTTTATCCTCATGGTCTCTTCGCGAGATATACGTAGGAGGGAGCAATATACTGCTTGACTCTTCGGTGAAGGTATGTTCTCGAAACTTTGACAAAAGCCCGTACCGAGCTACTGAGCGTCTCTCCTGCAGAGTCTTCCACTGGAGTTTATCTATCATCTCCGTAACGCTTTCGCGATTACTAAATGATCCTGTAACGAAGCGCGCTGCTCTCCGTTGGATCTTCTCTATATCTTCTATCAACCCTATCTGGTACGGATCCCACACTGCTGAGCAGTATTCAAGCAGTGGGCGAACAAGAGTACTGTAACCTACTTCCTTTGTTTTCGGATTGCATTTCCTTAGGATTCTTCCAATGAATCTCAGTCCGGCATCTGCTTTACCGACGATCAACATTATATGATCATTCCATTTTAAATCACTCCTAATGCGTACTCCCAGATAATTTATTGTATTAACTGCTTCCAGTTGCTGACCTGCTATTTTGTAGCTAAATGATAAAGGATCTATCTTTCTGTGTATTCGCAGCACATTACACTTGTCTACATTGAGATTCAATCCTTTTTGTGACTCGCTAAAAGACCGAAACGCCGGCGAATGCGAAACCGAACAGACCGAATGCCGTTCGGCCACTCACGTCTAGCGTTTACGCCACAGAGAATTCTCGTTTGCCGTTGCACGTCCGCTCACGTTCAGTGTAAGATGGCTGGACGCGACACTAAGTTCTCGGTGGCGTGCGTAATCTTCCGGACGCGAATACCAGAACCGCTGACGATCACGCCTTCCGGAATGTGCGTACGAGACAGCGCGGCGCGGTCCCGGGAGATTGCGGTGCGTGGTCAGAGCTCCCCATGTTACGACACGAAACTTGCGCTTGAGGACCACACGTCACGCACTGGCGGCAAGCGTCCAAACAGGTGGCTGCGTCACGCAGATCCGAGTGCGTCACGCCCGGTGAATGTTCCACTTGCAGTTTCGGTAGAGCTGGCCGTGATTTCATCCTCTGTGACGTAAATGACGCTGCTCCGGAAAACTCGGCTGATCTTACACGTTGACTTCTGCAAAATTCTCAAAGAAACAATTGCGTTCGTCTAACGCATGCTGCGTTTTAGCTACAATTTTTTCTTCTATTTCAGATTTTGCAAACGTGCCTAGAAATACACAATCGCGACCAAAATGACGTAAGTCAGACATCGGATCTACTGAAAATCACATATAAATGTCTAGCAGATGGTTCATCAAACCACCTTTATAATTCTCTTTTATTCTAATCTCCCATAGCGCGCGGAAAGAAAGAACACCTGTTTCTTTCGGTGCGAGCTCTGATTTCCCTTATTTTATCATGGTGATCGTTTCTCCCTATGTAAGTCGGCGTCAACGAAATATTTTCGCATTCGGAGGACAAAGTTGGTGATTGGAATTTCGTGAGAAGATTCCGCCGCAACGAAAAACGCCGTTGAGATTCATTGGAAGAATCCTAAGGAAATGCAATCCGAAAACAAAGAAAGTTGTTTACAGTACGCTTGTTCGCCCACTGCTTCAATACTGCTCACCAGTGTGGGATCCGTACCAGATAGGTTTGATAGAAGAGATAGAGAAGATCCAACGGAGAGCAGCGCGCTTCGTTACAGGATCATTTAGTAAACGCGAAAGCGTTACGGAGATGATAGATAAACTCCAGTGGAAGACTCTGCAGGAAAGACGCTCAGTAGCTCGGTACGGCATTTTGTTGAAGTTTCGAGAACATACCTTCACCTAGGAGTCAAGCAGTATATTGCTCCCTCCTACGTATATCTCGCGAAGAGACCATGAGGATAAAATCAGAGAGATTAGAGCCCACACAGAGGCATACCGACAATCCTTCTTTCCACGAACAATACGAGACTGGAATAGAAGGGGAGAAGGTACCCTCCGCCACACACCGTCAGGTGGCTTGCAGAGTATGGATGTAGATGTAGATGTTTTACTGATGTCCATCCCAAATCCTGTATCATTTCAGTGACACTCTCTCCCTATTTCGCGGTTATACAAAACGTGCTGCTCTTCTTTGAACTTTTTCGATGTATTCCGTCAATCCCATCTGATAAGGATCCCACACCGCGCAGCAGTATTCTAAAAAGAACGGGCAAGCGTAGTGTAGGCAGTCTCCATCGTAGATCTGTTACATTTCCGAAGTGTCCTGCCAATAAAACGCAGTCTTTGGTTAACCTTCCCCACAACATTTTCTACGTGTTCCTTCGAATTAAAGTGTTCGTAATGGTAATTCCTAGGTATTTAGTTGAATTTACTGCCTTTGGATTCTATTGATTTACCGTGTAGCCAAAGTTTAACTGATTCCATTCAGCACTCATGTGGAAGACCTTACACTTTTCGTTATTTAGGGTCAATTTACTATTTTCGCACCATACAGATATCTTTTCTGAATAGTTTTGCAATTTGTTTTGATCTTCTGATGACTTTACTAGTCGATAAACGACAGCATCATCTGCAAACAAGCTAACACCGTTGCTCGGATTGTCTCCCAAATCGTTTATATAGAGAAGGAACAGCAAAAGGCCTGTAACACTACCTCGGAGAACGCCAGAAATCACTTCTGTTTTACTCCATGACTTTCCGTCAATTACTACGAACTGTGATCTCTCTGACAGGAAATCACGAATACAGTCACATAACTGAGACGACATTCCATAGGCACGCAATTTTTCACTACAAGCCGCTTGTGTGGTACAGTGTCAAAAGCCTTCCGGAATCAATTTGAAATCCCTTGTCGATAGCACTCAACACTTCCTGCGAGTAAAGAGCTAGTTGTGTTTCACAAGAACGATGCTTTCTAAACCCGTGTTGACTGTGTATCAATAGACCGTTCTCTTCGAGGCAATTCATGAACTTCGAACGCAGTATATGCTCCAAAATCCCGCTGCATATCGACGTTAATGATATAAGCCTGTAAGTTAGTGGATTATTCCTACTACCTTTCTTGAATATTGGTGTGACCCGTGCAACTTTCCAGTCTTTGGGTACGGATCTTTCGTCGAGCGAATGGTTGTATATGACTGTTAAGTGTGGAGCTATTGCATCAGCAAGCTCTGAAAGGAACCTAACTGGTATACAGTTTGGACCAGAAGACTTCCTTTTACTGAGCGGGTCCCTTTACGGTTCCCTCCTCCGTGTTACCAACGGTGACACGTAACTGTCTCCAGTTGTACCGAAGTGCCGGGACGTGTGGGGATCCAGTTGTGTCTTGGCGCTTCAGGACGAGACACAAAATTTCTAAAACTGTCTACCAAGGTGGCTTTTTCGTGTGATGTTGTCATATCAGCACAGTGGTAGCACGAAGATCTTGAATCCCTTGCTTCTATTAGTGAGGCTGTAATACAGCTACTAAGAATTGCGCTGGCTCTCTCTCTCACTGGGACGCTATGTTCTGAAATTTAGAGGAATGCCCTTTGTTTTTTTTTTTTTTTGTTACGTGCACTCCATCAGATAAAACAGAAAATTAATATCAGATATTGTCTGATAACCCGTACGCCTACAAGAGTCACACGTTAAGTCACCAATGATCCTTAATCTTAAAAATTTTAACTCTTGCACACTGTTAAGCATGGTATAAAGCTCTATTAATATTTCCTAAGATTAATTACAGGGTGTTTCAAAAATGACCGGTATATTTGAAACGGCAATACAAACTAAACGAGCAGCGATAGAAATACACCGTTTGTTGCAATATGCTTCGGACAACAGTACTTTTTCAGGCGGACAAACTTTCGAAATTACAGTAGTTACAATTTTCAACAACAGATGGCGCTGCAACTGATGTGAAAGATATAGAAGACAAAGCAGTCTGTGGGTGCGCCATTCTGTACGTCGTCTTTCTGCTGTAAGCGTGTGCTGTTCACAACGTGCAAGTGTGCTGTGGACAACATGGTTTATTCCTTAGAACAGAGGATTTTTCTGGTGTTGGAATTCCACCACCGCCTAGAACACAGTGTTGTTGCAACAAGACGAAGTTTTCAACGGAGGTTTAATGTAACCAAAGGACCGCAAAGCGATACAATAAAGGATCTGTTTGAAAAATTTCAACGGACTGGGAACGTGACGGATGAACGTGCTGGAAAGGTAGGGCGACCGCGTACGGCAACCACAGAGGGCAACGCGCAGCTAGTGCAGCAGGTGATCCAACAGCGGCCTCGGGTTTCCGTTCGCCGTGTTGCAGCTGCGGTCCACATGACGCCAACGTCCACGTATCGTCTCAT
This sequence comes from Schistocerca cancellata, assembly GCF_023864275.1. Taxonomy (NCBI): domain Eukaryota; kingdom Metazoa; phylum Arthropoda; class Insecta; order Orthoptera; family Acrididae; genus Schistocerca; species Schistocerca cancellata. Next base: position 577,043,908 of record NC_064632.1, read on the forward strand.
GCGCCAGAGTTTACACCTCTATCCATACAAAATTCAAACGCGGCAACCCCTCAGTGCCGCTACCATTGCTGCACGAGAGACATTCGCTAACGATATAGTGCACAGGATTGATGACGGCGATATGCATGTGGGCAGCATTTGGTTTACTGACGAACCTGGACGGCTTCGTCAATAAACAGAACTGGCGCATATGGGGAACCGAAAAGCCCCATGTTGCAGTCCCATCGTCCCTGCATCCTCAAAAAGTACTGGTCTGGGCCGCCATTTCTTCCAAAGGAATCATTGGCCCATTTTTCAGATCCGAAACGATTACTGCATCACGCTATCTGGACATTCTTCGTGAATTTGTGGCGGTACAAAGTGCCTTAGACGACACTGCGAACACCTCGTGGTTTATGCAAGATGGTGCCCGGCCACATCGCACGGCCGACGTCTTTAATTTCCTGAATGAATATTTCTATGATCGTGTGATTGCTTTGGGCTATCCGAAACATACAGGAGGCGGCGTGGATTGGCCTCCCTATTCGCCAGACATGAACCCCTGTGACTTCTTTCTGTGGGGACACTTGAAAGACCAGGTGTACCGCCAGAATCCAGAAACAATTGAACAGCTGAAGCAGTACATCTCATCTGCATGTGAAGCCATTCCGCCAGACACGTTGTCAAAGGTTTCGGGTAATTTCATTCAGAGACTACGCCTTATTATTGCTACGCATGGTGGATATGTGGAAAATATCGTACTATAGAGTTTCCCAGACCGCAGCGCCATCTGTTGTTGAAAATTGTAACTACTGTAATTTCGAAAGTTTGTCTGCCTGAAAATGTACTGTCGTCCCAAGCATATTGCAACAAGTGGTGTATTTCTATCGCTGCTCGTTTAGTTTGTATTGCCGTTTCAAATATACCGGTCATTTTTGAAACACCCTGTATGTGTATGTGTGTAATGAATGGGGGGCGCCTAGAAACGACGGAGAGGCTTCGTCCCGCCTTAGCCCTCAGTGGTTCTCACCTCCACAACAGGCCACAACAGCCCACCCACCCCACCGCCGCCCCACACCGAACCCAGGGTCATTGTGCGTTTCTGCCTCCAGTGGATCCCCACCTGGGAACGTCTCATACCAGACGAGTGTAGCCCCAGATGTTTGCGTGGTAGTGTAATGATGGTGTAAGCGTACGTGGAGACAGTGTTTGAGCAGCAATCGCCGACAAAGTGTAACTGAGTCGGGATGAGGGCAACCAGACCGCATTCGCCGAGGCAGATGGAAACCGGCTTAAAAACCATCCACAGGCTGGCCGACACTCTGGAGCTCGACATTAATCCGCCGGGGCGGGTTCGTGCCGGGGACCGGCAAACCTTTCCGCTCGTGAAGTCAGCGCGATAGACCGCGCGGCTAGCCGTACGGGCCAAGATTAATTATACCCTGCACTGCTCGAAGAATCGCTATCTTGGACTCATAATGCCTTCCATTCAACCGTATTGTTCGGCCGCTCCATTAAGGGGCTCCGGAAAGGCTCAAAATCATGAAAAGCTCAAATTTTACTTTTTTGCGTTTTCTGAATCTGCAGACTATTACCTTTTAATAGATATATAATTTATTCAATTCCGAAGACTACAACTATTTTTAAATTTTTTTTTGAAATGTGTTCTACATGGGCGTGACCCACTGTGGCGCTGTTAAACTGCTGTCAAATGGTGTTATTATTAAACAATTATTAATAATAATTATTATTATTAATAATAATAATAATAACTGAACTGTTGAAAAAGTGTATTCACGGAAAAACTCAAAACCCCAATGAAAGTGTAAATAGTGTTATATGGTCGAGAATCCCCAATACTGTATTTGTTGCAATAGAAACACTTCACTTTGGTGTGTATGATGCTGTTGCGACTTTCAATGATGGAAACATTGTAAGGTGCAAGGTATTTAGAAATATCGGAATGAAGATAGGTTCTAACATGGTACGAGCGATGCTTGCTTTAGACAAGGAACGCCTTCGGGCTGCAGACAGGGCTGTAAAGAGTCTAGAAATACAAGCAAGAGTAAACAGGAGGAGGAACAAGAGGAAGCTGGAGGAGGAGTTTGCAGAGGATGAAGATAATCCATCCTATGGACCTGGAATGCACTAAAACGTTAATCCAATCTTTGTCGCTCGATTCCCAAAACTTTTATTTTCTCATACTAATTACATGTTTTCTAAGGATCTTCCAAACATATTTGTTTCAAACTTTCAGTAAATGTTACACAGTACCTTCTGCATAATTTAACACAGCCTTTTTCCAAAAAAACTGTATATTTTTGAATATATAAATAAAAAATTGCAAAAAAAATGTTGTGAATTTTCATTACAATTGAAAAAAAATCATCTTTAATAACTGGACTAAAATTTTGTAAAATCCCTGTGTTAAGTTGTAGCCCATATTCCAATAAATAATCTGTAAAAAGTTCAACTTCCTACCTCAAATACTTTGTGAGGAAAGATGTAATTTATAAGCGTTATTTTAACATTGCAAGTATAGGGCATTCCGGAGCCCCTTAACGACTGACTTGTGTAGCGCAAGCCACTAAACGAAGTGACTCCGTTCTTTGTAGCTTTCAAATATTTACTAAAAGTTGATAGTAAAATTTTGTTTTTTGTCCATGTAGTGATAGCTCAAAAAAAATGGTTCAAATGGCTCTGAGCACTATGGGACTTAACATCTGTGGTCATCAGTCCCCTAGAACTTGAACCTAACTAACCTAAGGACATCACACACATCCATGCCCGAGGCAGGATTCGAACCTGCGACCGTAGCGTTCACGCGGTTCCAGACTGAAGCGCCTAGAACCGCACGGCCACACCGGCCGGCTAGTGACAGCTCAGTATTAAGAAGTTCTCCTTTATTATTACAAATAAAATCTGAATTATAATTTAATAATTTGGTGCGCTTGTCCGAGGATAGTCCCTCCACCTTTTATCACAGCAACCAGTGTGCTCACAGGACTATTCAGTAGGCGAATTTCTCATGATAGCTTTACTCTCCGTGCCATCTATTGTCCTTCCTCACTCTGCTTTATGATGTGGTGTGACAACCACGGCAACTTCCCTCAATTGAGATGTGAAACGTGGGTGCAAAGCTTAGGGCACCAAGAGCTAGAAATGCTACATACGAAATTATTTTTTTTTTTGGACGCGGTTCGATCTGGTTTGAATACGCGCATTTGGTCGTAGTGTCTTAGAGAACACTAAATGTAGTTCGGTTTAAGGAATTCCCTCGTTTCTGTTACTACGATGTACGTCATCTGCTGGTAATGCCTGCAGTGGGCAGACGGGGTGCAAACTAAAAATTACTGCTGAAAATACCCTTACCGTAGTACTTACCACGAACGCATTATGTACGCTTCTCATCTGTAAATACTGCGTTTGATTCTAGACGAAGGTAGCGATGTTGAGCAGAAATAACAAACCACTTTCGTGAACAACACGTGATAACAGCAGTAACAACGGGTAGTTTCCATATCAAAGCGTCATTCAGCTAGATACCATTAAATAACGAAATAATGAGTTTTGCTAGGTAATTAATAAAATTATCTGGCAATTAATTACTCTCAGTAAATACTCGGTGCAGGAGTATGAAACCGGAATTTGGTTGCAATAATTACACGTCTGCTGTTTGAAACTGATAAACAATAGTTTATTCAAAACAATCTCCATTGCTATTTACACATTTATCCCACCTCTCAGGCAGGCTATTAATGCCACGCCAAAAAAAAAAAAAAAAAAGTTCTTTCGAGGCGAGCCAGTCATCGAGCCATTTTCGCACATTTTCATACGAATTGAAGCGTTGTTCAGCGAGAGCGTGTCCCAGTGATGCAAACAGATGATATGACTTTATGTAACTTTTTTTCATATTCCGGTCGTCTTTCATGTAATACTCGATTTCAATCGATCATTTGCTGTCCGTAGTGATCAGCGTTAACGGTTTCACCAGGTTTCAGCAGCTCATAATAGATGACACTCATCTAATCCCACCAGGCACAGAGCATTGTCTTCTTTCCAAAGCGATTTGGTCTTGCAGTGGATGTCGATGGTTTGCCTGGATTCACCCATGTTTTACGACGCTTAGGATTCTCAAAACATATCAATTTTTCATCACGTGTCACTATTCGATGCATCAACGACTTCTTTTTGTATCTGTGAGCAGCATTTCACAAGTGGTCCTTCGATTTTCTTGCCGTCTTTCATTCAGTTCTTGGGGAACCCCATTTTTCCCACTTTTTGCACCTTCCCCAAAGCTTTCAACCGAAGAGAAACGGCTTTCCGCGTCACGTTCAATTGTTCTGCGAGTTCCTCTTGACTTTTGAGTACCATCTTCGTTCAATAACGCCTGCAATTCGTTGTCTTCGAGCTTTCTCGGTGGTTTCCAGCACTCGTCGTTTCTCACGTCAAAATGACCGCTTCTTAATTTTTTGAGCCACTCGAAACACTGTGATTTTGCAAGAGCATGTTCGCCGAAAGCTTCGAGAACCATTCGATGCGATTCTGCAGCAGTTTTCTTCAAATGATAACAAAAAACCAGTGCTGTCCGCAAATAGTAGTTCGTAGATATAAAACTCGACCTGTTCACAGGTCTGAAAGAGATACCGATGTATAGAACTGTGTGTTGACATTCGTTGTCAGCCGTTACAGGAAGCAGATGGCGCTGCAGACGTGGTCTTGTGGGCGCTACACTGACGGCTAGCACCATCTGTAGGTGAACTGTGGTTTCATACTTCTACCCCGGTATATGATTTTTTTTTCACAACATTTACTGCTCCCTCAGCGTCAAGATTTACAACAGTTGCTCGTTATTTAAACATCATATGCATAAGCATAATATTGAGATTTCTCGCCTAATAATATATAATTATATATATACAGTACACAGGTATTCCTGATACTGCGCCGGCCGAGGTGGCCGAGCGGTTCTAGGCGCTACAGTCTGGAACCGCGCTACCGCTACGGTCGCAGGTTCGAATCCTGCCTCGGGCATGGATGTGTGTGCTGTCCTTACGTTAGTTAGGTTTAAGTAGTTCTAAGTTCTACGGGACTGATGACCTCAGAAGTAAGTCCCATAGTGCTCAGATCCATTTGAATTTTGAATCCTGATACTGCAACAGATTTAGTACACTCTCTGTATTGCAACATAATGGATGTTCATCATAGATACTGTTTCCTGCTATTCATACCCCGAAGTGTAGTTTAAAGTCCATGTGTCTTCACACTATCATTAGCTTGTCGTACATTCTGTGCTACTTGTATGTTATCCGTGTGTCTATTGCGCTGTAAATTGCTACTTGTGTAAATTTAGTGCCCATGTGATCATTGTTCGTGTGGAGTTCTTTTTACCAATTTATAGGCTTTCGAGCTGTGCCTATTTAGACATCTCACTAGTTATGTTGCTTATGACGATACTAAAGTAAGGACAACACGACACCTAGTTCCCAAACGAAGAAAATCTCCGACCTGGCTGGGAATCGAATTCTGGCCTCATCGCCTAGCAATCCGCACAGCTGGCGAGGAGTACATACAGGGGATAGGCAAAATAATGTGAACACCTTTACTTAACCTGGGAATGGTTTATTAATAAAGGGTTGGACACCCATTTGCCCGTAATACAGCTGCGATTCTTCTTGAAATACTGGCATATAATGATTGTACAGTCTCCAGTGGAATGTTACGCCTCTCTTCGATCAGAACCTCTCCTAGCTGCTGTAGTGACGAGGGAAATCTGCTCCGGAGTCTGCACTCCAACACCGCCTGCAAGGATTAGATAATGTTCATGTCTGGGGACCATGCTGGCCAAAGAAGACGCTGCAGTTCAGCTGCATGCTGCTCATACCACGACTGTACTGTCGTGGCTGTGTAATTGTGTGCATTATCGTCCTTTAATAGGGCATAATTGTTGGGGAACAACATCTGAATCATGGGGTGCATCTGATCGCCTAAAATGTTCACATAATCGTTGGTTGTAACACGACCTTTGAGAGTAATGGTGGGACCAGCAGAATAGCATGATATGTCCGCCCACACCATCACACTCCCACCTCCATGCTCAACCGTTCTAATCAAGCAATCAGGATTCGAGGCATTTTTTGGAGTTCTCCAGATGTACACCCGGCTCAATATTGGAAATAACGAAAACGTCGACTCGTCGGACCATATCATGTGTTTCCACTGATTAACCGTCCAGGGTTTATGCTCCTGACACCATGTGTTACGCTTCTTTGCGTTGGTTGTCGTCTCTAATGGTTTCGGTGTAGCAGATCGTCCGAGAATATTCGCTTTACGGAGTTCTCGGCGGGCTGTGTCGATAGACATGGGGCTCGAAGATGGCTGTTGAAATCTGCAGTCACTTTAGCCGCCATAGTTTTGTGTTGTTTTGACACAATTCGTGTCAGCGTTCGACGACCTCTGTCATTTAGGTTTGATTTGCGCCCACTATCACGTTTACGAGGTGATGTCTTTACAAGTTTTTTATAGGCTATCATGACTGTTGAAACAGTTGATCTTGAAATATTTAGCCGGCCGTGGTGACCGAGCGGTTCTGGGCGCTTCAGTCCAGAACCACTGAGCTGACTGGCGCTTTGTTTATGGATTGAAAAATGGCATCCACGTCTCATCCATTGTCACAACCGACGAAAAGAAAGTCCCATTCATGCTGTCGTTGCGCGTCAACATTGCTTGGCAACATGCCACATGGGCAGCCATGTGGCACCCACCTGGATGACACTTTTCGAATTTTCAGGTCGTCATGCAGGATTGTGTGCACAGAACCCACAGAAATGCCAACTCTGGAGGCGATCTGTTCAACAGTCATTCGGCGATCCCCCAAAACAATTCTCTCCACTTTCTCGATCATCTCGTCAGACCGGCTTGTGCGAGCCCGAGGTTGTTTTGGTTTGTTGTCACACGATGTTCTGCCTTCATTTAACTGTCGCATCCACGAACGCACTTTCGACACATCCATAACTCCGTCACCACATGTCTCCTTCAACTGTCAATGAATTTCAATTGGTTTCACACCACGCAAATTCAGAAAACGAATGATGGCACACTGTTCAAGTAAGGAAAACGTCGCCATTTTAAGTATTTAAAACAGTTCTCATTGTCGCCGCTGGCGGTAAAATTCCATCTGCCGTACGGTGCTGCCATCTCTGGGACGTATTGACAGTGAACGCGGCCTCATTTTAAAACAATGCGCATGTTTCTATCTCTTTCCAGTCCGGAGAAAAAAAAATCGGAGGCCTGAGAACTTGAATGCACGTCGTATATACACTGAAGCGCCAAACAAACTGGTATAGGCATGCGTATTCAAATACAGAGTTATGTGAACAGGCAGAATACGGCGCTGCAGGCGGCAACGTCTATGTAAGACAAGTGTGTGACGCAGTTGTTGGATCGGATACTGCTGCTACAGTAGCAGGTTATCAAATTTTAAGTGAGCTTGAACGTGGTGTTATGATCGGCGCGCGAGCGATGGGACACAGCATCCCCAATGTAGCGATGAAGCGGAGATTTTCCCCTACGACCATTTCACGAGTGTACCGTACCGTGAATATCAGGAATTCGGTTAAACATCAAAACTCCGACATCGCTGCGGCCAGAAAAAGATCCTGCAAGAAAGGGACCAACGACGACTGAAGGGAGTCGTTCAACGTGACAGAAGTGCGACCCTTCCGCAGATTGTTGCAGATTTCAATGCTGGGCCATCAACGTCAGCGTGCGAACCATTCAACGAAACATCATCGACGTGGGCTTTCGATGCCTGAGGCCCACTCGCGTACACTTCATGAACGCACGACACAAGCCATTACGCCTTGCCTGGGCCCGTCAACATCGACATTGGACTGTTGATGACTGGAAACATTTTGCCTGGCCGGACGAGTCTCGTTTCAAATTGTATCGAGCAGAGGCACGTGTACGGGTATGGAGACAACCTCATGAATCCG